>NC_140756.1:34895000-35495000 GCF_051527215.1 Medicago sativa | reverse complement strand
TTTTTAAATAACTTACATGAAAAGAAAAAAAAAAGTAAAAATGACACACGTACAAACAAACATAAGCTAACATACAATGTTTCTATTTCCTGTTTAATATTTTTTATGTTTACAAGTCTAAACTTAAATTTTAAAATATATAAACTTGCGTTCTAGAAGTTACTTTCTATGTTTATCAAAAAAAAAGTTTAGAAGTTATTTTCTATACTATTTCAATTAGAAAATCATCTTGCAGAAGAAAAAAAAAGATAAGCAAAAGATTACGAAAAAAAAAAAAAGATAAGCAAAAGATTACGAAAAAAAAAGATAAGCAAAAGAAGGAGTGTATTGCAAAGCACTGCAAGTGTAAATTAAAGAAACCTTAATTTGGACTCGGCCCTATACCTAATACCTATGACTATGCTAAATTGGAGAATATCTTTGTAAACCCCACATTTCTAAAAAAAAAATGGAGAGAACAAAAACTGTATTATTTTTTTTTAAAATAGCCTAGTGGCTAGAATTCACTCGGAGTGCGAACATTGGCCCTTGCATATATTATGTAATGTCCCTACCAACTGAGTTTAGCTCACGATGACTAAAAAAATAGTATTTTATCGTTTTTTTTTTTTAGAAAGTAAAACAAAATTGATGTTACTCCTTAACTTTAATTGTGAATATTCCACCCAACATGGCATATAAAAATACTTTGAAATCAATCAACCTAGTTCTGACTAGTGAACTCAACTTGCACATATGTGACAAAATCAACATTTAGAAAGCATTGACATGTATTAAAGACGCAAAGTCCTTGAGAGTGAATGATAGAAACCTTACATTATCATACTTTTCCTCGACAAGCATAGGGGTTTCGTCTCTTGCATGAGCATGACCTTCTCTACTCTCCATTTCAATGCATTCATATTTATGCCACGACCTCCAATGTCCAATTTGGCATTCTGCTGAGCTATTATATATTGTAAACAACAAAATAAATCATCATAAACATTATTGGCATAAATTTTGTTCAAAAATAGACATTTAAAAAATAAAAATATTACCTGAGCAATACATGAGTTTAACAGGTAATACTTTTGAATTTTCTTCATTGTTTTCATAATTTTGATTTCATGTGTTCAATTTTCATGCACAAAAACAATAGAACTATTTCATTATAGTATTAGTACTAACCAATATCTAGCAACCTTGCAGCGAGCGCATCTTGTGGTGCTTAGATCGCCACAAAACGCACACGGAGCATGTATGCTCGACGCACCACCATGCTCAGAAGTCCGAGGATTAAGCTGCCAATCCCAAATAAAACCCCGGTCTGATTCATCGACGGGGTGCTCCAGCTCCTCTTCTTCAACCTCATTGGTATTGTAATTTATTTCTTTGTTTTCACCGAACCGATACAAGTGAAACAACACAAGACCAATCACAGTTATCAACAATATGTATAATGGGAGGGACAAAGATTCATCAATTTTGTTGCTATGATCAGAAATGTGTACTTTCTTTTTAGAGGAACCAATCAAGCCAAGAAGCCAATTGATAAGGTCCAATGATGTTGCCACAAAAACTTGCATCTAGGCAGTACAAAATTTGAAGATTCGCTAAAAAGAGAGAGAGAGAGAGAGAGAGAGAGAGAGAGAGAGAGAGAGAGAGAGAGAGCTAAACTATAGTATGATATTTAAGCATAAACTATATTTATGCTTAAATATTGTACATTTCTGTTTGATTTTTTAACTTGCGTGATTTTCCTTGTTGTTTCGTTGATTTTGTTTATTAAGATAAAAAAAGGTACTGTAATTACTTAGAAGAAACAAAATAGAGAACATGCCAACTAAGATTATGAAATCTATAGTAAATTAATGTTTTTTGATTATTTTCCTAGAAGTAGGGCCTCTAGAATTGAATTTGAAGTCTTTTTCCAGTAACCAGTAACCAGTAACCACAAATCCTAAATAGTCTTTTTCCAATGGGTTTGGAAACTCAGTGGGAAAATTCAAAGGGAAAGTATACAAGTATTTCTCGTTTGATTTTTTTTCTTACAATAATTAGGAAAACAAATTTCTAACAAAAAAAACGACAAAACATATTAAATTATGAAAGAAACAATGTTTTTTGAGAAATGGAAGAAATACATTTTATTAATTTATTCTTATTAACCGTTGAATTGTCAATTGTTATCATAAAAAAGTACTTTCTTCGTCCTGAAGTATTAATATTACTTTTTCTATAATATTTTTAATTATTTATTACTTTTTCTTCTTAAAATTCTTTAATTTATCTTTCGCATACCATTTATTAATGGCAATTTTGTAAAACAACTCATAATATATTTTTCTCATACAAAATTAATTACATTTCTTAATACGCATGAAATGTTCAAAACAACGTATAATTTGGAATGGAGGAGGGAGTACAAAGTATTTCTTTTTGCTTTTTAAAAATAAGTACATAGGATTTTTTTTTTTTTCTTTTTTTAGGGAAGTACATAGGATTTATATAGCGGCTACATTGAAAGAAAAAACTACTACATCAAAACAACAAATTTTTTTTTTTTTTTTGACAAAAAATGATGATTATTTTTAAATAATTTTAATTTTCTAAAACGGTATTTTGGAATAAAGGGAGGATTAGAGTGTGTATGATTGGAGAAAATGAAGGAGGTGTCTGTAATAAAGTTGACATAACAAATGCATTTTATTATGGAAAGATTTTTCAACATCATACAAATCTTACAAAGATTGTGAAATAGATGTGTGTGACTTCTCCATCAACAAAAACAACCATGTTGAGCAATAATGCCAAATATGGTGCAAGTATTCAGGTAATCTATTAGACCATGAGTCTTGCAAACAATTTAATGGTCTGTTTTGCAAGTAGAAATAAAAAGAGTAGTGAAAGAAAAATGGAGAAACAATTTTTGGGCATAATGATTAGGTGTTAAACAAGGTGCGTCTTTGATAGTGTTTTTAAAATATGCGTAAATTGAAGATAAACATAGAATATTATAATAACATTTCTATATCTTTCCTAAAAAAAATCATGCCTTAATCACCAAAAATGAAAACTACGAGATCATCCCTGATGAAAGATCTATCTATATAAGACATGGTATATATGACGTACCCCCATCGAGGAAAAAAATTTGACTTTATGAAAACAAGATCTCAACGAATCACTCTATCTTAAGTGGAACCCACCAACATCTGCCATTAAAATAAACAGCTTTTGCAATACATGTGAGACCAATTGTTGAAATGTAACAATGAAGAGTTACTCGCGGGATCCATCTAAATTTTTTTGTTAGAAATGTTGGGTTGGAGCTATTGAATGCTTATTAGGTATTCTTATTAAAAAATTATAAACGAGTGATATGTGTATAAGACTCATTTAGGAGAAAAAATGAGTATCTCTATTTTGGATACTATGACTTGACTTCTAATAAAAGGTGCTTTACGTGGTAGAATTCACCAGGTCAGTAAATTATTGAACATATCTGGAAGATATCAATAAAAAACTGGTAGAATCCTTGAAAACACAAGTAAAACTTTAACAGAAGAAACAAATAAAGCAGTATGTACAATATTTTACAGCTTGCCATCAATATGAATTTCTTCAAATTCATATTATGATTCTTCACTCCTAAACCATTCCTACAAATCCAAGCTATCATATTATGCAAGGCATGGCTGCATGGCCATTCTTAACCACTCTTAAAAGCCACTATCATACATAAATATGATACAGTTAATTAATGTACATGATTTTTCATGCTGCAATCATCCCGTAAACACCCTTAGGCGATTGGTGATCCTTTGACGGCATATCGGACAATCACTTAATCTTGATCCACAATCTCTGCAGGTCTGCATTCCAAAATTTAGTGAGTATTTATATGTTTGAATAAATAGCTTATATCCTATGCATAATCTATTTTGATAATTTATTGAAATTGACCGAAAATCTTATGAATAATATATCTTATGCATAATAAGTTTAAATAAATTATGAATAAACTCTTCCATGCATCTAAATATGATGAAACGGATTGTATAACAACAGAATAGACAGGAGGTCAATAATTTAATGAAGCTTACCATGTGACCACATCCAAAGGCCAAATCCTTTTTATTGGTCAGACATATAGCACATTCCTGCATAGATTATTAGATATTAAAACAAAAAATAAATCTATCACAAAGACTGGTCAGTTTCTTAATTGTTGAGAGTTATTATTGCTGGCATTATCATGGATATCCCACAAAATCAGCATTCATAACAATGATTCAACTTTGTATCTTTGAATTTACTGCTCCAGCTCATGTATTCTAGATGCCTCCGACATCAAATTCTTTTGAATATATACACTTGTGTGACTGCTTTATAACATAGTAAAAATCAGCTTTCTACTAGAGATATAATCTGTAACAGTGTCGTTAAATAGTTGAAGGATTGGAGTGCCATGATGTTTTATGGTGGTGGCAGATTTTCGGACCACTGCAGTGGCCAATAGGTGAAGGATCACAGTGCCATGATGTTTTATGGCAGATTTTTGGCTTTCCGCTATCGATAACATTGATCTATAGTAAAAATTTATGATGTTGTCGGATAAGGCTCTATTGTCGGCTGTTGGTTGGATACGTCTATTTTCTACAAATTCAATTGACCTTCATATATAGATTGCATTTTAGAAAATGTGTTGACCCTCTACAGAACAATTCAACAATAGTGTTGTGTTTAATGGCGGTCTTCATTACTTGATTTTTTGTACCCAAATTAACTTCTAGGAAATAGAGGAGAAAATATAACGAAGCATCCTAGTTTGCAATCATATGTACCATTTGGTTTCGCTGGTCATCCATGGATGATGCTGGCATGCTGCTCAGAAAATGTTCTGGTGGCATATGTCGAGAATAAGGAGCTGGAGGAGGTCTTGGAACCATTTTCTTTGCCCTTCCCGTTGCACGACTTTTGTCCATAGAACAAAGAAGGAAGAAAATAAAAAACAAATGATTAATCACCATACAGCAAATTTTAACAAATAGTTGCCTGAAAGAAAACCACCTAATGAAAAGCTACCGAGTGTATTAAAACTCACCCAAGTAATCCAAGCTCAAGGGCTGCTTTATATTGGAAAGGTATCTCCATAAGAGCAGCGAGAGCAAAAGCAGCTTCTTTTGCAGAAGGGCTTATTTTCTTAGACATAATGTCAGTGAAGTTAACAAACTGCATAAAAGGAGAAAAATGCTTTAATATAACTAGGTGATTGCAAACAATGTAACTAAGTAATGTCACTACTACTGCTAATTTTCTGTAACCTGAAAATTGTCGAAATCACGTGCAGGTAACTTGTCATCAAACTTTTTCATATCTTCCCAAGGTCCATCACCAACTCCAACCAGAACAATAGAAAGAGGATATGAACTGAAAGCACAAAAAGTATAAAACAGAAAATTAATGTTTGATTAAGCGGTTGGCATTGCTTCGTTTTTTATAGTTAACTATACTTCTGTTATCGTTATTTATAGCTAATGCTAACTTCCATTTTTGTTGATAATTCCTTTTTTTCCCAGAGCGGATTCATTTTACTGCAAATGATCTTGATGAGTATTTAAGGTTGCTTATAATTATCAATTTTCCATATTTACCTGGCATCAACTATTGCTTTTATTGTCTTCTCTTCTTGAGGACTAAGTTTTCCACCTTCATTGTTGCCATATCTTGTAACCTTCGTAGTTCAAACCAAATAAAATAATACAACTATGGGAAAGTTGGAATATAAATAATTTTGAATACACAATTTAACAGTATATACCCGGCCTTACAACAAAAAAACAAAAAGTATATACCTGGCCATCTGCAACAATAACCAACACATGGAATTGGCCATGAGTTTTCTCAACAATGTCTATTGCAGCCTCGATCACTGGTGCATATGAAGTTGGTCCTAGAAACAAAAAGCAAACATTTATTAAGCCATGGCTCTTAAAGTTTACTAATGTTGGTACTGCAAATTAACGGGGATTCCATTCTATGATTTATTCCACAAAATGAGGAATCATAGGTGCTTTTTTTTTACTATACCCTCAACATTGAAGTCATATTGGACTGTGACTAATCCGAGCCAAACCAAGTGGACGGATACCGAAGGCAAAGCTCTCACAATACTCGATCCTAAGACTTTACACGAACCCATATATGGTGTTGGAACGAATTGGGGCAGTTTCATAGTGTTTTCATTCTCAGTAACTTTTCTTCTATGAATTTCTATGTTGAGTCCTTAAATTTATTGATATCAAAATGCATGGAGTATTTGATCTAAAACAATGTATACATTCAGTCTATAACGAGTAAATACAACATAAAGACCAATGTGATTGCAAAAAGAACAACATTATAAGCTAAGATCTTAGTTACCCGAAAGACTCAAGTTTGGAACAATTTTTTGATAGCAAGCCAAAACTTCCTCAAATCCATGGCAAGATGAATCATCAGCATGAAAGCTAAACACTTCGCTATCATGAGTCGTAGCTGTATAGTAACAAAAAATCGAACAAATATAATAAATAATAGTAATGCTGAAAAGAATATTAACTTTGTTAGTTTCTTTCATATTTGTTGAGGCTTTAATGATTCTTATGCCTTACCATCACCAAAGCCAAGACAAGGAATCAAGTTGTCGTCATCAAAAGGAGCCAAAGTCTTGCCAATAATCGAAATGGCTTTCTCATAAGGGTTAGGCGTATCTCCAATAGAATGCAGGCTTTTATTATTAAACGAGCTTCTGCCTTCAATAACAACATGAATTAAAACCAATCATTTCAAAAGGAAAATATAACCAATTGAAGTCTGTATTTTAATGTCAAACCAGAAATTTACAGTTTAGATCTCAATTACAGTTGCATTTATAACCAATTGATCAACTGCGATGGATCAATGAATTACTCATTGTTAATGTACTGCTTACCAGTCCATTCATTGCTTTTCGTAAAATCAATTCCAAGGATAAGATTTGAGGATTCTAAACCTTCACTTCTCAAGGCACTTGTAACCTATAAGGGAAAAAAATCATGTTTGACCTAATCTCAATTTATTTAGGATATGCTTAGATGTGGTTTTTTAGGGGAGAGCTTTTCAGCGCTTAGTTTATATTTTGGTATATATTTGATATTTACAAAAAGGAAATAAAAGAAGAACATGATCGATTATCATATAACATTTTAATCAAACTTAATGCATTTTTAATAACATTTTATAGCTTCCTTAATTTAGAAAAGCAAAATAAGTTCTCCCCTACTCTCCAAAATTCTCCATCCAAACGTAACCTTAAGTTTTAACTTGTTTATGTGCTCAATGATCCAAAATCAAGTCTTGTATTTAACCATGAAGTCAGTTCACAAAAGAAAAACTTATTTAGTGTATGTTTGGTTTTGGGAAGTGGAACTAAACATACACTTAGTTGGAAGAAACACACGTTGTGATGTTGACATCTTAGTGCTCATTCAACTTAAATTCTGCTTTCTGTTTTTTGTTTGAGTCGTTTGTGTGAATTATTTCATAGTTTATTCTCATTTAAATAATGTTTTGAGAGTGACCAACAATTTTCATCTATCACACAAGCTCTACATTAAACAATTTTCTGGTTTTAGCCTATGATACTCAAGTTGAAGAAATGAAAGAATGCCACTTGTGTTATTTTAATTAACTTATCTTTATTTTCAACTTTCTGTGATTGGCTATTCATGTTTGGTTCTTCTTTTGTAGGTAATGCCTTGTAACAAGTATAAAACAAACAAACAAACAAACAAACAAACAAACAAACAAACAAAAAAACAAAATCAATTACTACAACTTTATCCCTATATACAAATCTGCTTTGAAAAAAATAATCCTAAAATATAAGACTTATGTCAAATTATCAGATACATTTAGTTTTTTTTTAAAAAAACTTGGGTGAATTTCTTTAGGTACTTTTGGAGTTGATCTTCACTTAAAATCACTTTTTGTGGCTATAATAAACTTTGAAAAAATTCATGAATTTGAAGAAAGTATGAGTAGAGTAGTTATGAACATTTTAAGAGAAGAATAGCATCAAAAGCACCTAAACAAAAGCATGTACTTTTGTCTTTTGGTTGAGCACTCCCTCTCATTTCAAATATTAAGAAACGTTTATTTTTCAAGTTCTTCGAATAATTGATTTATCTTGTTTATAAAATAGACCAAACTCATAAGTTATTCAATGAACTTGAAAAATGAATCTTTACTTATATTTGAGGTTGGAGGAAGTACTTACGAAATGAAAAACTATAATTTGACACACGTTAATTTAGTAACCCACAAAATACACGTCTGATTATTTAGTCTCAAAAAACTTACTAGTCTCTTTGTCAAAAAAAAAAAAAACTTACTAGTCTCAAAATAACCATCACACTTTCTTGTTTCACACAAATTAAGCAAAGATTACAAATAAGAGAAAGATAATATCATAATACTAGTAATTTTATTAAATTATCATTTCTTTTAGAAGGAAATTACCCTTGTTACCATTATTCGGAAAAACAAATTGGAAAATGATGACTTTTGAGTCATGCATATAAATATTAGTTAAATGATGCAATTGGAAAGAAAAATAAAAAAAATGCTATAACTTTGAAAACGTCATTAATTTTTTGTGAGGCTTAGATTGTTTTTTGAAGAATCGTAATAAAAGTAGTCACATAAATTTGCAAGTGGTACCACAAGCTAATTTTTTTCTAACTATTTTACTCATGTGGCTAGTTTAGATAGATAGATAGATAAATTACTCATCTAATCTTTGTTATAAATCAAATATGAATATATCAATTATTCAAAAAAAAAAATTAATAATAATAATTGCTTATCTAATATGTATTATATTTTATAGATCAAGATACATTAGTTATTCAATTTAAATGAATTTTGTTATATTTAAAATCTTGAAGAAAAAAAAATGTACGAAAATAGTGAGAATTATTGTGGGACCAGGAGAGTAGATAGTGTAGTATCTACTTCAAGTCTTCCACAAGCTACTCTTATTCGGTCAACGGCTTCTCTTAAACATTATCCATTAAAAAACCAAAAAAAAATTATCCATGTATTTGGTAGACGAAATCCACAAAGAAAACAAAGCAAAGAAGATGCAGAACAAATAAAGAAAGCAGAAATACTAACCTGTTCAAGAGTTGTAAAGTTATCAGGAATTAAAGCATATTTCTCCTTTGTAGAGAGCTTCTTCTTACCATAATGATGTTGAATATTGAAAGACACTTCTTCTTCTTCTTCTTGTTGAGATCGCGGTGAGACAACTGTGGACTTGTTTCTCGCTTCAACATTTCCCGAATATTCAGCTTCACGCTTTTTCGCCTGCGAGTTTCCCATCAAATCTACCTTCTCCAAAAACACAAACTAAACAGTTATGGAGAGAGAAAAAATAGAAAACACCAATAATATGCGTGAAAAACGGTACCACCTACAACCTGCCTAAGTTCAGAGTGTATTAATTACTCCTTCCGTTTTAAAATGAGTGTCATTTTAGGTGTTTACACACATATTAAGAAATGCAATGATTAAGAGAAAGAGAATGGTTATTTTACCAAATTATCCTTATTAACTATTGGTTAGTTTTAAAAGTAATACTTTAGAAGTAGTGTGCGGAGTATTAATTGGAGGGTACAATTGAAAAGAAAAAGTTATTATTGTTTTGGAAACTGAAAGCGACACTCATTTTGAAACAATTTTTTTTAGCTAATGCGACACTCATTTTGAAACGGAGGGAGTATATATTTATTTTTTTTGTACAAAAGAGTGTGTATTTTTTTTTTGTCAAGTAGTCTAGCGACTAGAAAAATTCACCTTAAAGGTGAATAAATGGGATGTTCGGAGTTCGAACCCAGGCTCCTGCATATATGCATTATCTCTTACCAAGTGAGCTATGCTAATGGGAAAAGAGTGTGTATTTATTATTAGGGAAATGTTAACGAGTGCCTCCGGAGCACTCTTTAAGCACTTTAAATAGCAAGTTTTAAATAAAAAGTTGTGTATTAAATGCATTGAAAATTGTAATAGTTGACTTTTCAAAAGAATAATTACTAATTTTAGGATGCTTAAAGAGTGCCCCGGGGGCACTCGTTAACAAGACCCTTATTATTATTATGTTTTATCCCTTACCAAGTGAGTTATACTCATGGGGAAAAGTGTGTCTATCTATTATTATTAAAGGTAGTAATCATTTTGATCTTATGTGTTGGGCACAATAGTTTTTTAATATATTAAAATTTTAAAATAATTCTTGAAATAATTTCAAAGTAATTATTTTGGTACATTTTGTTAACCAAAATAATTTTTGCGTTAAAATGTTGTGCTAACTTCGATATATGATCATAATAGTATCGAAATTACAAAATAATTATTGATTGTATATTTTGTTAAGAGGAGTGTTATTTGAACAATCATTTGGTTGACAACCAATGTGACAACCATAATTTACAAAGAAAAAGTAGGTATTCTGTCTCAATGCCAAGTATCGAACTGAGTTTCACAGGGTTGAAGTATTTATCTTTCAACCAAGTGACCTCTCAGAAAACTGGCAGGTTTTTTATGTTATTGTTTTTTATATTACTCCCTCCGTCCCTTAATGTAACCCCCTTTTGTATTTTTCACATTTCTTAAGAAAAGTTGTCAGTGTAATTAATGTGTCTGTTTTGTGTATTAATATTACCAAATTGTCCTTTGTTTGTATGTGTATTAAATTTGACTATTCATATTTCAAGACAAGTTAGTAGTATTAATTAGGGGTATGTTTAGGAAAAAAGTAATAAATGCATCTAGTAATTTGAAAAGGAGGTTACATTTAGGGACAAAAATAAAATCAAATGGGTGGTTACATTAAGGGACGGAGGGAGTATATCTCAATCATTGTTGAGGAAGCATAATATTATTACATTTTTATTACAATTTGACTTTTCTTTTTTTAATTCTTGGCTCAACAATTTTAACGAAAAATAGTGTTAAGAAAATAAAACTCTAAATTTTAACCCAATCAATCCCTAACTTTCTTTTTACAAGCCAATAGATAAGTTAAATTGAGAGTGTCCTTCGTACATTGTTGTTGAACCAAAATGGATTTTAGGACAATGTCTCATAAGTTTTGATGATTACAATGTCTGAAAGAACAACTTGATACTTTAATGTGTGTTTAAATATGCAGGACCATATGATTAAATTCTAACTTAAAGGTCGAGTTTTGAACTTGATACATCAAGCTCTCAACACAAAGGAGAACATTTATGTACTCAAGAAAAGCATTGGGAACTTCTGAAGACTTTAGAATTGTTCCAAGGAAAGGTCAACAAAAAGTCAAAGCTCTAATAAGAAGGAGTCCTTAAGACTCTGATGAAAGCAAACTCTGATGGATTCGGCCTCTGAAGGAATCAAGTTTTGATGACATCTGCAGTCTGGGTGACTCTGACCAATTTTGTCTTCTTATGAAGGAAAGTTGCTTTCATGCTCTGATATGTACAATTTGTCTTCTTCTGATCACGTGCAGAAACAAACAAAGAAATTTAAAGGCAAAAAGAATGTAACAGATGCAGCAACAAATTTCTCAAGTACCAACGACGTTATCCAATTGAGGCAAATTTTTTAAAATCTGATTAAGCTTCTCAAAGACAAATTTCATGAGTTGGCAATCATCAAACAACTTCTCTATTAATTCTCTCCGGTTTAACGACTTAAGCAGTTTGAAGAACACACAACACTTCGAACAATTTACAAGAGCCAAATCTCTGTCAAATTGCTGCATTTGGCCCATTACTCATGGCACACCCCCTCCCCATGAGGGAGGTGCTTGTGGCAACATGGGAATGTCTCCCACAACGTGGCCCACGAATATCGTTCGACGGTTACGGTTCCCACAAATTTGTAGCCGTCTAACCCACATGTGTGCCCTACAACGGGACCTTCACCTCCATAATATAAATAGGGGATGCATAGCAGTCCCCAAAGGTACATTCTCTTTCTAACTTTAACACCCCCCCCCCCCCCCCCCCTCCCTCCTCTTTGGTCTCAATACTGAATTGAGCCTCGAAGTGTCTGCAAGCACACACCCTCCCGCTGGTCCAATTAACACAAACTGCTCATAACCACCGTGAAAGCACCGCATCAGCAATAACCTTCTGATCAGGTACGACCAGTGGCGCCGTCTGTGGGGATTATAAGTTATCCCAGTATTTTCTCCTACAAAGTTTTAAGTTCACCTAAAATAAGAAAGTTAAATAACACAAAGTTTCAAGTTCACCTATCACACAGCAACTCCCGATTTCTATCTTTTCAACGAGATGACAACTCTTCGCTCATTCTAAAATTGAAATGTGCATAAATCGATAGATATATAGACATGTTTATGTTTCGTAAGTGCAAATTGGATGGTTAAACGATCTCTAAAAATTGGTTAAAAGTTCTAGATTATTAAATTTGTTGGAACATAAGTTCGAACCATCAATTCTCCGCTATTTTAGAAGTTAGTTTTTATGAGTTTCATTGTTTGACTATTTGAAAGAGAGAAAAACTTAACGTTAATATTATAATATTAGTATAATAATAAATATAGAAAAATAT
This sequence comes from Medicago sativa, assembly GCF_051527215.1. NCBI lineage: Eukaryota > Viridiplantae > Streptophyta > Magnoliopsida > Fabales > Fabaceae > Medicago > Medicago sativa. Next base: position 35,482,373 of record NC_140756.1, on the reverse strand, counting down.
TTTGAGTGGATTTGTAAAATAATGAGATGGTTTTATTAATAGATTTGACTAAATATCAATAACTCCAATTACATTTAAAATAATACTATTTTTATGATCAAATATTATATATAATAAATATTTTTTGACTGTAATATTTAATAAATTATAAGATTTAGTATTTTAATTTTTTCCAATAAATCTACCATCTCTAAAATAATATGCCGATGTAGTTAGATTATTTTTAATTATTTTTAATATGTTATTTTGAAGAAATGGAGTCATGATAATTCATAGTTTGGCATGAGTGTAAATAAAATCTTACAAAAAATCGTTCCATTCAAGATTTAAACGTCCTTTCTTCAAAAAAAAAATTGTTAAAATAAAACAATAAAAAAATACACAATTAATTTCAAGTCAATATGTATTTTATGATATATTTTCAATTAAATATTAAAAATATTAATGAACCTCTTATCGATTGTATTTATAAATAGAGGTATCGAATATAATCTATTCTCACAATATTTACCATAATTCTTAAGAGGAGGTGAAGAAATCATGGCTTTTCGCAAAATGGAGAGCATGAAGGTGAAAGATCTCACCATGAGGCGTGTGACATCCTCCCTCGGAAAGAAGTCTCACTCTTTGAAACATTTGATTCAAAAACTTATTGATATGCTGGACCAAATATATGATGTTGAAAGGAAAGAGGAGGTGTGTAATGAGATCTTAAGGCTATACAATGCAACTGACCACTCTAATCCTACGGAAGTGAAAACTTCATATACAAAGATGAAGGCTATGGTGAAGCAGTGTCTTCGTGATTTCTATATAGATCATGATATATGATGTTACTTGCAGATGAACCAATGGTGGGAGTCAGAAACATGCTTATCTTAAGTTCTCTTAAGATAAACCCATGTTTCCCCCCATTGGGAAATAGTAGACTGAAGAATAAATGATGTGTTGTGTTCATGAATTTATGGGAAATAAAAATAAGTTCTTGTGAGTATAAATTGTGAATATTATGATTATGATGAACTTCTTATTTTAATTAGCATTATAATTTATGCATCATGTTCATCAATCATATATCTTATTGAGGCAGCCTAAAATTCGAGTGTTGCTAGAAAATATTGAAGTCGACACCCAAGTTTATTAAAATTGAATAAATATTATTCTTAAAAAAATTGAATAAATATTAGAACATCCTTATAAACGAAAAATGGTCTCAGAAACAAGATTTTTTATTCAACAATCTATTATGGGTTTGTTCAGCAAGGTCAAAAGGTTAGCTTAAAGCTTCAAAGCTCATCTGACAAAAAAGAAATGTTTGGTAACGGTCTTTACACCATAAGCTTATAGATTATTTCACTATCCTATAGCTTATTTTTCAGATGTTATTTTAAATAGCGTTTGAGCTTATAACTTCTCATTTTTATTCCCTTTTTACCCTTGTTATTAAAAAAAATTCAATTGTTCTTTATATATATAATTTATTTTTCTTTTTTCGTTAAAAAAAATTATTGGTGTAAACTTGTATGCTTTGTTTGCAACTTGTGGATATTAATCTCCCAAATCGGCTCCAACTCTCCCTAAGAGTTGTAATGATGCTGCATATCCAAGGCTAGATTTGAATCTATGACCTTGGTTAAGCAAGATAATTGTGTCGTCTCATCTAAGTGTTCGAGTGTTTTTTTTAACATTTTTGTTTTTAACATTATGGATTGATTATTTTTTATTTTTTAAAATTTAATTTAATTTTTTTATAAAGTATAAAATCTGAAATGAAATGAATTTAAAATAAAATGTTATTTATCATGAATTAAATTTAAAACAAATTGATTGATTTAAATTTTACTATGAATTAATGTTGTCCTTTTACGTCATTTAACATTTATCAAATAGTTAAACTGCTAATTTTACCAAACACTTCAATTAACTTATCAAATATCGGTAATCAATCATAAGCTATCAACTATACACCATCTACCATCAACCATCAATTATAAGTTACACATTATTAGCTAACTTATCAATATCCGCTATGTTAACCAAACAAAGTATGTGTGTGTCGAAGACTCTAACAACCTACAAGATATCTTAAAAATGGTTACTTAATTGTGAAAAGGTTATGTTAACTTTAAAAAAAATATATATATTCACACTTATAGTATTATAAAAAAATCTAAATAATAGTCAGACATTATGTATAGAGGTCGGTGTTTGAACCTCAGATTCTCCACACATAATGTGTGTGAATCAAGTCACTAAACGACCTCATAAAAAAAAATTAATGAAGAAAAAAACTTTGTATCTTTGAGTGTGTAGGAGAAATAAAAGTCTACGGTTTTTGGGTAGAAAATAATTGTATACTTGTTTATTTTCAAATAAAAAACATTAGTGCATATTAATTTTTTTAGTTATCCCGTTTCTTTTAACAATGAATCATAATGTTGTAAATATGAATACACATATATTTTTTTTTTTTAAGAATGAATACACATACTGAATTGTTTTATAATTAATAGTGATATTATGTGTGACTATCATATGAGTGAAATCAGGTTTTTCTTTTATTGTTTTTAGGGTTAATTATGTTTTTGGTCCCTACAAAATTGCGACCTTGTAAGTTTAGTCCTTACTTAATTTTAATAGCATTTTTAGTCCCTACAAAAAATTTCTGCACTCAATATTTGTCCTTACTCAATCTAAATTTGTTTAATTTATGCTTAAACTCTTAAGTTTTTCAACAATTTTTTATAGGCGTGTTAAGAACGTTATTAAAAGGTCCTCCGAAAAAAATATCGCAAAAATTTGATTTCTACGTCCATATTTTTGTTACTTATATCTTAAACTTTTGTCGTTTTAAAAAATTCATATTTAATTTATTTCATGTTAAAAAATTATAGATTTTAGTAAATGAACCTTTCATAGTGTTCTAAACTTGTATAAAAAGAATCGTTAAAAAATTTAAGAGTTTAAGGATAATTAAACAAAATTTATTTTAGCAGGGACTAAAATTATAAGTAAATATTTTTTTGTAGGGATTAAAAAAGCTATTAAAATTAAGTAAGGACTAAACTTAGAAGGTCGCAATTTTATAGGGATCAAAAACATATTTAACCCTTGTTTTTAGGGTTAATTATGTTTTTGGTCCCTACAAAATTGCGACCTTGTAAGTTTAGTCCTTACTTAATTTTAATAGCATTTTTAATCCCTACAAAAAAAAATTTACTTATAATTTTAGTCCCTGCTAAAATAAATTTTGTTTAATTATCCTTAAACTCTTAAATTTTTTAACGATTCTTTTTATACAAGTTTAGAACACTATGAAAGGTTCATTTACTAAAACCTATAATTTTTTAACATGAAATAAATTAAATATGAATTTTTTAAAACGACAAAAGTTTAAGATATAAGTAACAAAAATATGGACGTAGAAATCAAATTTTTGCGATATTTTTTTCGGAGGACCTTTTAATAACGTTCTTAACACGCCTGTAAAAAATTGTTGAAAAACTTAAGAGTTTAAGCATAAATTAAACAAATTTGGATTGAGTAAGGACTAATATTGAGTGCAGAAATTTTTTGTAGGGATTAAAAATGCTATTAAAATTAAGTAAGGACTAAACTTACAAGGTTGCAATTTTGTAGGGACCAAAAACATAATTAACCCTTGTTTTTAATATTCCATCTCAATCATGCCGAGGAAGCATAATATTATTACATTTTTATTACAATTTGACTTTTCTTTTTTTAATTTTTGGCTCAACAAACGAAAAACAATATTAAGAAAATAAAACTCTAAATTTTAACCCAATTAAAACCCAACTTTTTTTTATAAGCCAATAGATAAGTTAAATTAAGAGAGTCCTTCACACATTGTTGTTGAATCAAAATGGGTTTTAGGACAATGTCTCTTAAGCTTTGATGATAACAATGTATTAAAGAATAATTTGGTACTCTAATGTGTGATCAAGTATGCAAGAGCATATAATTAAATTCTGATACATCAAGCTTTAAACACAAAGGAAAACATTTTTGTACACAAGAAAAGCATTGGTAACTTCTAAAGACTTTAGAATTGATTTGAGGAAAGGTTAACAAAAAGTCAACACTATGATCAGAAGGAGTCCTGAAGACCGATGAAAGCAAGCTCTGATTGATTTAGCCTCTTAAGGAAACACGTTTTGATGACATCAGCAGTCTGGTGACTCTGACCAGTTTTGTCTTTTTCTAAAGGAAGAGCCCTTTCAAGCTCTGGTAAGTACAATTTGTCAACAAACAAAGAAATTCAAAGGTAATGAGAATGTAACAGATCATTCCTTATGTAGGAAAGGATTTCTCAAGTACTATTCAACGACATTATTCAATTAAGGCAATGTTTTCAAAATCTAATCAAGCTTCTCAAGGACGAATTTGATGAGTTGGCAACCATCAAATACCTGCTCTATTATTTTTCTCATGTTTAAGGACTTTAGTAGTTTGAAGAACACACAACACTTCGAACAATTTACAAGAGCAAAATCTCTGTCAAATTCAAAAGTCTTCAAACACTTAGAAAAATTCTTACAAACTTTAAATCTTAGAATATCTCAAGTGTTTAGAAGTCGCTTGTTATTTAAGTTAGTTACACCTCTAATTGTATATTAAGTGTAAGCACAATCTCTTTTATTTGTTAAATTCTGATTGTATAAGTCCTCTTGTGTGAGGCAGAGACGTCTCTTACTGTGTATTTGAGCGAATTGTAATCTTGTGGGATTATAGTGAATAAATCCATTGGAAGTGCAGGGGGACTGGATGTAACCTCAGATTGTGGGGTGAGCTAGGATAAACTGTTGTGTTCTCTCTCTCTCTCTCTCTCTCTCTCTCTCTCTCTCTCTCTCTCTCTCTCTCTCTCTCTCTCTCTCTCTCTCTCTCTCTCTCTCTCTCTCTCTCTCTCTCTCTCTCTCTCTCTCTCTCTCTCTCTCTCTCTCTATATATATATATATATATATATCTCTAACTCTGATTACTCTGTGTTTATCTTTTATTCTCTTATTGCTTACTTTAATTATGAAAAACACTTAAAAAAGTTTTAAAAAAAGTCAATACAATTCAACTCTCTTCTTGTGTTTTTCTCACTTTCAATTGTGAGTTGTGAAAAACATTCTCTAACTATAATTTCATGTCATAGTCCAACAAAAAGTCAATAGTGTATGATTCTTATTTCCATATTAGTGCTCAATCTTAATTTAGAATTAATACATTATTTCTGGCGATGTTTGGTCCAACATTATACCTCGGTTTTGGTTGGAGAACTTTCAAGATCGTAATGGTTTGCCTAATTATCGTTTGGCTTAGGTTGTTCATTTTCTTTTCTATTTTATTTTGGCCTTTTGAGGGTAGTTTGCCCCCTCCTCTTATATATATATATATATATATATATATATATATATATATATATATATATATATATATATATGGGATTTGCTAGAACACACCCACTAGTTTATATGTGGGAGTGTTTTAGCAAGCTACACCTTAAGGTGTATTTAACTACTTTTTAGTTATAACTTGCTAAAACACACCTTCTAAAAAATAAGTAGGTGTATCCTAGCAAATGCCTATAGGAGTTGCTAACATACACCCACTTATTTTTTAGAAGGTGTGTTTTAGCAACATTCACCTTAAGGTGTATTTAACAACTTTTTAGTTATATCTTTGCTAAAACACACCTTAATAAAAACTAGTGGGTGTATCCTAACAAACCCATATATATATATATATATATATATATGGGGCATATCAAGTGAGAATGCCTTTTTTATGTGAGAATGGTAAAAAAGGCATTCTCACTTGATATGCACCCTATATATATATATATATATTCCCTTTTTTAATAATGAGTATTACTTTTCGCACCCTATGGCCTTCTCGCGCGCCCTATTTTTTTTACCAAAATACCCTTTATCCGGAAAATATATTCCGGACAATATTCGGAGTGTATAATCCGTACCGTTTGAAAATCACCCTGTCTCGTGAGGACTTGCGAAACTTGGGGTTGGTCAGTTGAAATACAATCCGGATAACATAATCCGGACATAAGAGTTGTATTCCGGAGAAGATATTCTGCACGCCCTGTATTCAAAACGAGCGGGAAAAAGTAGACGTCATTTTCCGGAATATGTAATCTGGATAGCTAGGTTATATATAGTTCTCCAGAACCTAGCTGAAGCAGACCACCTTTATCAAAAACACTCCCTACACCTCTAAAAAACACTCCATTTGGGCGAAATCTTGGTTTGGAGCAGCAATCTGGCCATCAAAGGGTGTTAACATCATCATTTTCGTCTGGAAATCCGTTCATGCCATGCTAGAGCTGCAACATACCGCAATACATGCTTCGTTTCAGACGAACATTATCATGCTTGAACATCGGTTCAAAGACAAGGTGTTGTGGTCTAGGTTGATCCGGAACATTTCAAGGGAAGCTTTGCATCATCTCGTAGTGGAGTACAATAAAGCACTTGAAATTGGTATGGATAAATCAAGATGTGGTTGTTTGAGTTTGATCACATACGGGTTACCGTGTGCATGTATGCTAGCTTTGAAGATCAAGAACGGCACCGCCATTCGTTTGGAAGAAATTCACACCCACTGGAAGAGGTTGGGGTTCGAGTACGAGGTTGACCCGAAGCTTAAAAAAGAAGACATCTCTCTATTGCCAGAATGGGATATTCTCCAGGTATTTTTTTCAAAACTGTCTCTGTTTATGTTCTGCCCAGGATATGTTTCTGTCCATTGGGAAATCAGAAACCTTTTTCCCTCTATGTGGTCCACCGCTGCCTCCAACTATCGATCCGTTGATATGTCTAGCATATGTGAATGACAACCATTTTATGGCCTTGAAATTGAAGGATGGTTGTCCGATTCCTCCAACTTCTGCTCTATGGAGACAATACCATCGAGAGGATGCAGACACATGGCCTGATAGATATGTCAGCCGGATGGCAGATTATAATGAGCTAAGTCGGGCGGCGGGTGTTGAGGTCAATAGAAGATGATGAAGAGTTGTACGTTGTTGAAAATCTTGATCCCGATGAGAGGGTTGGTGCTGGTCCTGCTCCTGGTGTGAAGGTTGAAGTGGATGATAGTCCCATTGATCTTTCGGCGCCATATATTAGATATATATCATTAGTTTAGTTGAAATGTATATCATTAGGTGAAATGTGTAATGATATAAATTCAACTTTTTTTGGTATAATGATATATATATAATCATTTTTTGATATAATATTTAAGTTAATTGTCTTTTATACAAACATATATAATGATTTATTGAAAAAAAAATGATAAAAACCACAATGACATGAAAATCTGTTTCAGTTCTGTGCACTGCTTCATTCCGGATTATATAATCCGGAAATCTCCGAGGGTAATTTTGGAAAAAAATAGGGTGCGCTAGGAAAGGCATAGGGTGGGAAAAGTAATACTCTTTAATAATATATATTGGGTAGCCTCTATTGTCATGGAAGATACCACCACAAGAGGCCTATAAACCAAGCGCAAAACCATCAGCGTTTACCTTGATCCAGGATGAGGTTAGAGGTTTCCAAATTAGCAGAATGATACTTATGAAGCGCATATAACTAGGAGCTACCATGGAATTTTCCATGAATAAATTATCTAAAATGCCACGGTAAATAATTGCCTTTTGAAATATTACCACTCAAAGCAACCGAGAAAACAATTTTAACTTTCGCCACATTTAGTGAGATTTTGTCGAAGCTAAAATGTAAAATAATCCTCGCCATCCAAATAGTATGAACTGTATGCACAATGGCAGCAACATAAACATCACACGCCTGAGAGCTGCAATGGACTAGGATGCAATCAAGAATATTAGCTATGGAGGCTAAATTAATAGAACAATTCATTTTTTTCCCCAACCATTGTGACAAGCTCATGGAAAAATTACACGCCAGAAACAAATGGGAGGAAGTCTCATCAGTAGTGTAGCACAACACACAAATGGAAACGACTGTGCAACCACATAACCTTAAATTTTATTCAGTTGGAAGCTTCCAACGCGTTAGGCTCCAATAAATAAACGAGTACGAAGAAGGAATGCAAGAACACAAAATAATAGAAGCCCAATCCAAAGATATAAGATGACTATGGAAAAAATCAAAAGCATGTTTTCAATCTGGAGAATGAATCTAAACATGTTGATCGAGCAACGATATCACCGAGAGCGTCATATTTTCGATGTTGGCAGCCATTGATGAATTCACCAGGAAAGTTGTTGGGATCTTCCATTTACTATAGGTGAGAAAAACACAAGAAAGGGGGGTTGAATTGTGTTGGATTTTTACACTTTTTTTAATTGTTTCAAAAGTCAGAGTCTGAGTGCAGCGGATAAAAATAATCAGAGAGAGAGCATTATATTGGTTCCTCATACAATGCAGACGTAGTCCAGTCCTCTTCCAAGGAATTTTCACTATAATCACTAATGATTACAAATGCTCAAAGCACACGAGAAAGAGACTTTGCTCAAGCACACCATCAATAAACTTCCAAATGCTCAATCACAACTGAAAGAGACTTCTACAATCTAACTTAATCAAATAAAAGATTGTTTGATTTTTACACTTGATATACAATGAGAGGTGTTTGTGCGCTTTTGAATTTGTCAGAGTAATGACATAATTTTGAATAGTAGAGTCTTGTGTTGTTCTTCATGTCTTTAGTTCCTTATATATGCAAGGATAATCAGAGACATTGGAGAGTGCCAACACATTAAGAGTCATTGAGAAGCATCAAATCAAAGACGTTGGAATGTTGTCTGACATGATTAATGCCATTTGAAGAGACATTCGAAATCCATCCCTACAAATAGAATTATCAGTTTCATTCCTTTTGTCCTTAAATTTGACTTAACACGTGATTCAGAACAAGACAAAATGCACTATTTTAATGTGACACCTTTAGAAGAAGACAAAGTCTGCCGTGTCCATCAGAGTCTCCTAATCTTCAAAAGCTGGTGAACTTCAGAGTCTGATGACCTTTAGAGTCTGGTTTTCCGCAACTTCTAAGTGCACCTCTACTTCTGATCCAAATGTTGACTTATTGTTAACATTCCTTCAGATCTTCTACCAAGTCTTTTAACTTCTCTTGTGCTTCTGATGCATATGTTCAGACCTTGATAAATTTTAATCTATGGTCATGCACACTTAAACATATATTAGCATATCTAATTGTTCTTTAATATCTTGTTATCGTCAAAACTTTAGAGGTATTGTACAAATGCAATTTTGTTCCAACAATCTCCCCATTTTCGATAATGACAAACACAAGTGTTTTGAATAATTGTTGTTAATCTAATTTACAAGTTAACTTCAAGGTCTGATATTTGTAAGATCCCCCTAAGTCTGATAATCCTAAGGTTCCCCTCTAGAGCACATCAAAGAACCTAAATGAACAATCCCATGATAAGCCAAATTGTCTTTTTTCATTTATGTAAATTTCTCCTTGAAATAATAGACACTTAGAGAGGCATGACTTTGTTCCATATTAGTTTTTTTTTTTTTTTTTTTTTTTTTTTTTTTTTTTTTTTTTACAAGTTGTTGCATACACCATTAGGTTATCAAATATGCTGGCGCATAAATTCGAATCTTCCATTCCTCACTTTTTATAATTTAGTGTGCATGTTTGACTATTTCAAAAATATTTAATGTTAGTATTGTAATATACGACAGTGCAAGCTATTACCAAATCTGACTAAAAAGCAATAACTCCTTTCACATTTATGATAATACTATATTTTATGATCGAATATTATATATAATATAATAAATATTTGTTTGACTGTGATATATAATTAGTATAAATTTATATTTTAATTATTTTCCAATAAATCTACCATCTCTAAAATAATATTCCAATATAGTTAGATTTTTTTATTTAAATATATAGTTTTTAAGAAAATGGGTCATGGTAATTCAAAGTTTGGCATGAAATAAGTAAAGTCTTAACAATAATTGTTCCATTCATGATTCAAATTCCATTTTTTCAACGATTCATTGTTAACTCAAATTTATTGGAACTTCAGTCCAACCAATTGGTTTCGATATTGATTTAGGACAATTGAATTAGAAAAATAAAATCCTAAAAAATTTAGCATCTAAGAATAGTTTTGTAAACTTAAAACAATACAAAAATACATAATCTCAATTCAATATTTTATTTTCTTTCCCAAAATAAATTCAATATATTTTTTATAAGATATTTTCAATTAAATATTAAAAACATCAATGGACCTTTTTTTTTTTGTTGACTAAAACATTAATGAACCTTGACCAAAAAAAAAAAATAATGAACCTTTTTTCTTTTTGGTCAAATAATGAACCTCTTATTGGTAGCATTTATAAATAGGGGTCTTAGATACAACATCTTCACAAAAATTTACAATAATCCCTAAGAGCAAGTGAAGAAATCATGGCTTTTCGCAAAATGGAGATTAAGAAGGTGAAAGATCTCAACATGAGGCGTCTGACATCCTCTGAAAAGAAGTCTCACTCTTTTAAAGATATGACCCAAAAACTTGTTGATATGTTGGACGAAATAAATGACGTTGAAAGGAAGGATGAGGTCTATGACGAGATCCTGGAGATATACGACGCGACCAACCACTTTGATCCTAAGGAAGTAAAAGCTTCATATACAAGGATCAAGGCTATGGTGGAAACGTGTCTTCGTGAGTTCAATATAAATTATAATATGTGATGCTACTTGCACATATGAACTGCTGGCGGGAGTCGAATACATGTTTATCTTAATTTCACATATCCTAAACCTATAATTTCCACATTGGGAGAATAAATGACGTGTTGTGTTAATGATTTTGTGGGAAATAAAAATAAGCTCTTGTTAGTAGAAATTGTGAATATTTTGATCATGATAGGATGATTATGATGAACTTGTTATTTTAATTATAATTATAATTTTTGTTTTCTCTCATACCGGTGGGTGTCGTTCCTTTACGTTTAACTATTTGTCGTCGTCATCGTTTCTTTGAGCCTCCGACTTTACAAGGGACGTAGTGGGTTGTTATTGGTTGTTCGGTCTAGATCCAGTTTTGATTTGAATATTTTCGCTTTCATGCGGCTCTTGTTCACCGGCTTGATCTAAGTTTTTGCTTAGATCCGAAGCTGTTTATGTATCTTATGATTCATCTCAATGCATTTTCGTGTTATGTCATTTGGTGTTTGTTTACCGAAGCTTCATCAATGATGCTTTATCGTTTGTTCTTTTTCCTGTGTTGTATATTTTTTATGTTTTAAGTTTTTGTACCTGTAACCAATTTTGCGGTGGTTGATTTCATAAACCTGACAGTCATGCTTCGAGTTTGGTTAACCCTTTAGGGTATGTGGTTACTAACGTATTGGACTCATCCCACGATCAGGGTTCTTATTACGCGTCTATTTGAAAATGCAAGTGTTTGGTGTTTTGGACTTGGTTCTCTGATGTTTCAGATCTGTCGAAATCTACAGGTCTCAAGCGTTAGAACTGCCTCCACTTCGGTACTTGATTTTTATCCGTCTCAATCTTTGTGACTTTTTTCTTACTCTTATGCTCAAAAGAGCTTTAATGCTTGTTGGTTGATGCATGGAGTTGTTGGTATGTGGATCTTGATTATGTTTTGGCAGTTGATCCATTCACCAGTTTTGAACCTTAGTTGTCCTTTACAAATGATTGTTTTTCATCTTTTTTGTAATATGATTTTGATCACGTACACGTGTTCGTTGGATTGAGCTCGTAAGGAATGATTGTTTATTATGATAAATAAGGGCTGATCCACCTGGTTTGTATATTTCACTTTGTATTCTCATTTGAGCTATACCTGGTTCAGGTCTTATGTCCCTCAATCTCTAATCTCTGTAATTCTTTGTTTTTATTTAATATAATTTTTTATTTCCCTAAAAAAATATAATTATTATTCCTGCATCATGTTTATCAATTATATATCTCTGCGTGTCCTTTGAATCAAAATTCGAGCATCCTTTATTATAAATGCTAGACTTGCTTGGCTATCATGTTTGCCCTAATTCACCCTTCTTTGCCCTAATCCCTAGCATTTTTCCCTCCTAAACATGAACTAATGACTAATCTAATCTCATCCGTTCAACCTCTATTTTCACACTTGATCACACCCGTTGATTCAAAGTCTACAAATTTTCTCTCATATTACTTAGTTAATGCAATTGAAGACGTATTTAATGCAAATAAAGTCGGTCAACAATCCCCTAACTAATTGTTGATCAAAAGGTGTTCTTCGTACTGACATTACAATGTTTCACACATACATTTTTTAAATAAAGTCGGAATTATATGCCATTAACTATAATTAAATTGCTATAACTAATTGCTTTAAATAAAATGATATGCCACTGTCCAAAAAGTATTTCGACTTCTCTAAAAAAAAGAGTATTTCGTCTAAATAGGAATTACTTTAAATATTTCTATAAAATAGGCTGGTAATTAATTGCTTTTAATTTTCGCAATGAATGAGAACTACTACCAATAGAAGCACAATGGCCATTCACATTAATTAGCATTCTATAAAATGTTGTCTTCTCCTTATAACTTTGGTGCATATTTTCGAATCAAAGCCTTAAAAAAACATATGATCCTGTAATTCTATGACGTTAGACCTTACGACAGCAAAAAATATCACTGATTTCGCTCTATACTCATGCTCATGTATATTTTGTATAATAGAAACTTTATGTTAATATCATCTGATTACTCTTATTTTTTTATGAGTGAAATATACCGTAGCTATGGAACAGCAATAATATATTAACATTGTTCCTTCGCAGATGTTGCACTAAAGGAGTATCACGTTGAAGATCCTGCATTTATGCAACTGCTGAAGCTAAAGTGGCGCACATATCATGTGCAGTACCACCCAGACGAGGTATTTTATACAAAAAATCCTGGAACTCAATCATACTGTTAGAAAGTAAAATAGAAGAAAGAAAATATTTTGCTATTTAGTTGCTATAAAGAGCATAATTGATTTATTTTGATATATGTTTCCAATACATACGCATTTGATATTGGGTACAGCTCTCAACAAGGGGATAGGCAATAAGTTGAATAGGAATGTCACTTTAATCGATCCAGGACTCAATCAATTTGAGGTTGTCGTGGATAAATATGATGGAAAGCTGTATCTCTCTCATGGAATAGAAGAACTGAACAAGGCCTATAAATTAGAGCATGGTGGCTGGATATCTCTGATTTATGCTTTCCATCAAATTTTTGTGATTCGGGTTCACGATCGCCATAACTATGAAATCAAGTATCCGAGTTATCTCCCTCCTTTACGTTTAAGGCTAGCATAATTAATTTACGGTCCTAATGCAGCACCTGGATTTGTCCAGGTCGACTACCCCGCTCCTCATCCCCACATATGCGACTGTTTTAAATTTAGTGTCACCAAATGGTTAACACTTGCAGATGTAACATCTGATCAACTGGTATACAATCTTTATAAATTTAGTCACATATTTCAGTTTGTTATCTGCAATGTCGATTTATTTATAAGATCTCATATGTGTCTGTTTTCTTATTTTACACAGACTTTCTCCTATGCATTAAGGCTTGGAGCAAAAACTTTGGCCCCCAATGCATTCCTATTTTGAACATTTAATTTTTAGTTGTCTGATGGTTTTGATTATGTGCTATCTAATGTCATGTAATTCCTATTTGATATGTTTTTATTATTTTCAATTGAAGGATGCTATGTTTTGGTTGATTCATTATTTTCATCTATTGTAGACTTTTATATATTGCAATTGAAAACCAGATTAATTATATTTGCTTAAAGAAACCAAAATAAGTTCATCTATTAATCTTATTGTTGCAATCTAAACAAATATTAAAACTAGAATAAAAATAGTGAAAAAAATACAGTCACCGATTTGTAGAAATAATAATAATAATAGTCATCATGGCTCTTTGATTAATTATGTAGTGATCATGTCTCAAACCATGGACGATAAAGGCCATTTGATTTGCAATATAAGGTCTTAAGAGATCAACATATTTATTTCTTAGAAATCGACAAAATAGGTATATCCTCACATGAGAAATCAAATTTGAATTACTCCATGAGAACGTAGTTAATGCTAATTAAAAAACGAATAACTTACTTAATGCTAATTAAAAACGAATAATACACTTTTAATGCAATTAACAACGAATGACGCACTGTTAATGGCAATTAAGAGCGTAGTTAATGGCTTGAAAACGTAGTCAATGACAATTGAAAACTTTTAACTTGCATATTTTCCTATAAAAATTGCTTTTAATTGCTTTTATGCATTATGCACTAATTACTCTACCAATTACTACCTATTAAAAGCATTTATGACGTACTTATATCAATTGGTCACGATAAACTTAATAAACGGAGAAGTTAATCGACTATGCTATATATGCTATATATCAAATATGCTCCAATAAGAAAAAATAACCACAAAAAAATATATTAAACACATTTGTCACGCTATATGGAAAAGATTTGCATCAATATGCACAAAAAATTTAACAACAAATATTGCATCACGAAAAAAATTGATGCAATATATTTTTTGTTAAATTTTCTGTTTCCATTCTTTACGGTAATAACACTTTTTTTGATGATATCCATTTTTCTTTATGATGTGACTTAAGATCGAGCAGTGCAGGGCTATGTGCAATTTTGTTAACAAGTATTCAATTTTATTCAATTTTGTTAACTACCATTTCATTTTGTTATGTATGATATAAAACTTCTATCGGCTATGTATGGTTACATTATTTTCATTGATTCGATTAACTTCTATGTGGTAGACCCGTGCGGCAGCACGGGTCAATGGTCTAGTTGGTAGAAAAATAATGAAGTCGACGTCGAAGTTTATTAAAATTGAAAACATATTAAAAACTCCTTATAAACGAAAAATGTTCCTTGACACGAGATTTTAGATTCAAACTATTATGTGTGTGGAAGATTCTAACAACCTACAAGAAATGTTAAAAATTAATTAGCTATAATTAATTGTGGAAAAAAATTATTGTTTACTTTAAAAAATGTATATCCTAATTATTATTATTATTAGGGTTAACTCCATTTGAGAGAGTGTCTTCTTATACTGGTTGTAACTCCATTTGAGTTAATGTGTCCTGGATTTCATGTTCCATTTCATCTCCCTCATTCATTGTTCGTGAGTTCATGATTGCTTTTTCCAATGAGTCGGAGTTATGCTCTGGCTTTGGCAATTCTTCAAGTAGTTCTTCTATTGCTTCTACTTGGTGTGTTTCCTCCTCCTCATTTGGGAATGCCATAATATCAAACATATTGAACTAACTTCTTCATTTTGAACTCTAATCAACAGCTCTCTGGATTCCATGTCTATTATTGCTCTTCATGTTGCTAAGAATGGTCGTCCTAAGAGAAACGGGCATTCATGGTCTTCTTACATGTATACGATCACGAAGTCAACTGGGAAACTGAATTTATCCACTTTTACCAGGATGTCTTCGATTACACCATACAAGTATGTAACAAAAACGCTCCAGTAATGATAGTTTCATTTTAGCTGGCTTTACTGTCACTCCTTCAAGTTTCTTCAACATGGAGAAAGGCATGAGGTTGATACTAGCCTCTAGATCACAAAGAGCCTTTCCTATGGATAGTTTCCCTATTGAACAAGGTATAGTAAAACTTAAAGAATCATTCTTTTTTTTTTGTGCGATACATGTAACACCCTGAATTTCTATTTTATTAAATTAATGAGGGTAAATAGATAGAGTTTTATTTATTAATGTGATTGATAGGTGATGATGATAAATATTATGAGAAAATAGAAGTGGGAGATGCAGAGTAGAAATAATAAAATAAGTGTTGGAGGAAGAAGTAAAAATATGGTAAGTTGAGAAGAGAAAAATTAATAATTGTTGAATAGCCCAATTCCCTAGTATAAATAGAGAGATAGAAGATCAGAATAAACACTCTTGCTAAACCGGAGAAAAGAAAAGAGGAGAAGAGAGGACACGAGGAAACTCTAGCTAAGGAGAAGAGAGTCAAACACCGCGTTTTCGGAGAATTCGAGGTAAGGGGGAGAATCCATTCACTTTAGGGTATTCTTATTTTATAACGGGGGTTGTTTAATTCTTAAATGATGTTGTTGTTATGATGTGAGATGATGATGAGAAAATTAAAAGATGGAGTTGAAAACGCTAATTAGATATGAGATGTGGTCATTGGTCAACATACATAATAGTCATGGGAAATTGATGAGAAATTGATGATGAGCAAATAAAGCGTCGAGACTATTATGTATGTAGATTAATGACCACATCTCATGGGTCATAGATATGAGATATTAAGTCTATACATAGGTATAAATATTAGGAGTAATATTTATGCTGGATTGACCCACCGTGATAATACTACATAGTATGTTATAAAAAATGTCATAAGATATTCTCAGTGATAATGGTGTATAGACCTGAAACCACTATGATCCCTGGATGTGGACTCAAGTTCTTTATTACAATTCTAACCTTGTCTGTAAAAGGATAACCATAACGTTGACTAATGGGTACTTGATGAATCATGCTGAGGGGCATAAGTGTCTTAGATGGGATTTGTCCCTCCTCATAACAGGAGATATATCTTTAGGCCTCTTGGTGAAATATGACTGTAAAGTTGCATGGCCATGCCGAACTAAGTCAATGTGAGATCTTGGACTTATTCGTTATTCAATATATTTAGGGATCAAGAAATATAAATATTGATCTATACAAGGGTGAAAAAATCTATGTCTTGTGATCAATATAGATATGAGGACAAATGAGTAATTGTACACATGAATATTATCATGGAAAATGTTTCGTCAGATCACCTGACACTCTTGTCACTTGGGTAGCAATGATGTGTTGCTAGATACCGCTCATTGTTTATAATATTAAATATTATATTTAATATTATTGCCAACGTAACTAGAACCTATGGGGTCACACACAAAATAACGGTCAAAAGAGAAATATAAGTAAGACTTATATGATTGGTGCGTTTAGTAAATAACGCTAATTAGTTAGCAAATGACTAAACTCGTTATTGGGCTTACAAGTCCAATAGTGACTTCTGACTTGCAGAGCACACTAGGAGTTCTATTAATAGAAACCTTGTGCTGAAGTCTTGGTTACACGTTTTTGAGAAACCCTAATTCTCTGAAACTTCTGACTGCTTGGCTAGCACCGGGATTTAGAGGAGCATCGTTCGTGTGGACTAGTATGAAGGTGAGAAAAAACACAAGAAGGGGGGGGGGGGGGGGTTGAATTGTGTTTACTTTTTCTTCGTTTTCTCCTAAGCTGAAAACACTTGGTCAGAAGCAAATAGAGTACTTCTTCTGAAGTGATGTTCAGAACTATCTTGCAGCGGATAAAAATAGAGAGAGAGAGAGAGAGAGAGAGAGAGAGAGAGAGAGAGATAGAGAGAAGAAAGACACAAAGCAATTATACAGGTTCCTTGCACAAAACGAAAGTAGTCATGTCCCCCTTGCACTTCCAAGGAGAGTTCACTATAATGTAATATCTGATTACAACTGCTCACTGCTACAACTAGCAAGAGACTTCAAACTGCTCAAGCACAACTGCAAGAGACTTCCTATGCTCCTAATCACAATCAAGATACTTCTAATGCTCAAGCACAACTGCAAGAGACTTCTAATCAAACAGAATTACAAAGAAAAATGTTTGAGGTTGAACACTTGATATACAATCAGTGGTGTTCACAATACAAATCAGATACAGACTCTTAAGACTCTAGAATTTCTAAGATATGAACTTTGAAACAGAAATTCTAAGTGAACTTTGAATGCAGAACAATTTCAGCAGAGTTTTGGCACTTGTAAATTGTTGTTGAGTCTCTCCAATCTCTAAGTCTTCACTCCTTTATATAGAGGTGTGAAAGAGACGTTGTGAAATTGTCAGCACATCAAAAAGAGTCGTTTGAAGCTTTGATCAATCACCAATGATCTTTTGCCTGATATGAAGGATCAATTTCAAATCCATTCCCATTGTGAAGGAACATCGTTGCAGGTAGAGCTGTTTTTCATGTCTTGTAGCAGAGACAAACACAGAGTAGTGGAGGTAGTGGTTGTACACTTCGTACAATTGTACTTTGTCAACGCTTTTTGAAGATAAGCATCCAATGCCTTCAAATCCATTCAAAATGACTGTTGCTTCACATTTCCAGTCTTCTGCAATGCTTAGACGAGTTAAAATCCATTGAACAACCCTTGAAGCTTTAAGTCTTGCATCTCCTGATGAACTTCAGCTTCTGGTGATCTTCAGCTTCTGATGAACTTGCTTCTGATGACGTCATCACCTCAGGAGCACATTGTCTTCAGGAGCACTTTTAACTTCAGGAGCACTTATCTTCAGACGCTTTAAGCTTCCTTTTTGTTGATACTTTAGCTCTCTTTTGGTCATCCAGAACCTATTTAAGATGTAAAATTTTGTCTGTGGTCCTGTACACTTGAACAAATATTAGCTTATCCAATTGACAATTTTTAATACCTTGTTATCATCAAAACTCTCAAAGGTTCATTGTTAAACACATTTTATTCCAACATAGTAGAGGCTCTGCCGCTTTCTTAGCTGTGATCGTGATTCCTGTCTGCACACTTCGAGGTAACAATCGAATTACTGATTCATGACAAATTCGTAATGATCCAAGGAAAGAAAATCAAAATTTTATTCCGCTGTCTGTTTTATGTAAATCGATTTTCCTTCAAAATGCACACTCTAGAGTTATGCTAGAGATTCATAAAGACGGCCGAAGACATCCACAACTCGCTAAGAAAACATGGCAAAAGGGAGGTTTTTTCGAGAATAATCTACCAAAGCAGTTACAAATGAATGGAAAACGCGACCCACTCAAGGTCTAAAACGATCAGGGGGAAAGAAACAGAAAAGATCATGTTTGAAGTGGGATGACGTCATTCTTTTCAAAATAAAATTATTCAAAAATGCTCATGTTCTCCTCTTTTGAGTCGTATCGTCGAAAATGACATTTTTGGGGGGCATTTTGTTAGCCTGTAAATTCAACAGGCTCATTTAATATGGTCAACATTTTTTTGACCTTTTACTTTGTAGGAATCAAAGACTTTCTCATTTCAATTAGGGAGTTTCGACGAGACATCAAGCCTAGAGCTCATAGTCAGAGTTTCGACAAAGCAAGGTTGAAGAGAGATCGCGTCGAAGTCTTGCAATGAAGGCGTGAAAGCATGATTTCAAGCTTGGAAACGGTTTCCTTGGTGGAAACATGGGGCAAGCAGTTGTCCAAGATGAAGGAAGTGCTGATCATGGGGTTATTGGTTCGCAGTTAGGTTTTTAGTATAAATAAGTGTTTCCAAACTACCGGCGTTTAGGGAAACGAGTTATACAGAATTCTACAACACTCAAACTAATGGCGTTTAGGGAAACGAGTTATACAGAATGTATGTAAACTGATTTGTAGACCGCCTTTATTTTAATGCATTGCATTTACCTTTTCCATTAGTTTACATGCTTAAAGCCCTTTATCTTTCCTTTTTACTTTATATTGCTTTTGTTTGCAATCTCAAACCTGTCGAGAAACAGTGCCTTCTCTTTACAAACCCGTCCTGCTCTCTAAGTACCCTGAGTGCATCTCGTGGCTCTTTTTCAAACCTTTTTTCGATCAAAACTTTTGCACAACATGCTCCTGAGATCTCTAGTTCGGTCTCACTTGTAATAATCAGAACAACCCTGTAGTTTGCCAAAAACATAGACAAACAATATCAATCTTCATATCACTCCTGATCTTCCCAATCTGTCATATAGTGGTTTGAATCGATTCACTCTTTTGTTGAATCAATTCATTCTGTTGTTTTTATTCGAAATTTTACTCTTCCTATCTCTTACTATATAAACTCCTCTCCCCATAACTTCCAATATATTGAATCATTTGCAACTATTCTCTCTAGGTCTCAAAAACTCATTGCACATAAATTCTTCAAGATTAAACACTTTTTCTTAGATTCACTTTATACATTGAGTCGCATTGATTTGCTAGGGTGCCATTAGGGATTGTAAGTTGGTTGTTTCAAGAAGATTGATTGGTCTTAATCAAGGCTTCAAAGTGAAGTGACTAATCTCATTCCACCTCCAAAGGTCTTGGGGGTCTTTCTAACCGTTCTTGAAGTCGAAGGGGATTCGTTTATCGGATGTAACATCGAAGACTTGAGTGAAGAGTACGAAGGGGTGCATGGGTAATCAAGGATTCAAAGATTCAAGGAGCACCAAATTCAAAGGTTATTTGAAGTTTGGGGGAGTATTTGCATAGGGGTTGAAGAATTAAGTTTAATTTCAAGGAACTCTTGTAAACACATTTGTATTCAACATTGTTACTTAATGGATGCCCTTGGTGAAGGCGTACTTCATCAAGAAGAGTAGACGTAGCTCTAGCGAGGACGAGAAAGAGCGAACTACTATAAAAATATTGGTTTTATCTCTCTTCTCCCTATCCTCTTTACTTTTCATTATTGCATATGATAAATTGAATAATTGTTATGATAATTGCTAGTGTTGATCTAAGTTTTTTCATCAAAAGTTAATCTAATTCGTTGAATTAGGTTTAATAATTTAACTTAGATCAATTGAGTGAAAATATCATATGCATTGTGTTTTTAATTGATAGTTTGGTATTATTGTTCATATAGGTTCGGTATTGAAATTGTCTAAAGTTTTGTAAATTGTTCAAGGCACATTAAAGTTTGATTGTTAATAAGATTTGTATTGTTAATCACTCAATTCTATATTCAATCTTATTACACATAGGTTTATCTATTTGCTAATTGTTGTGATTGTTCGCGTACGATTCCAATAGTTGATTTCGTTAAAATTACTTTTTATCAAACTCCGGAAAAACTTTTTCAAAAAGCTATTCACCCCCCTCTAGCTTACAATCTTATTGGCCATGTAGACCGACAGCTACAAGTTTTATTCTGACTTTATCAACTATAGGTTGAAAATATGAGCTTTTTGGTCTACCTTTGAAAATGGGAGCCCCATGGTATGTGAAAGGTAAGGAGCCAACAGAGAATCCAAGCAGATTAACAATGTTTTGCATTATGTTGTGAGTAACACCACCAACATAAATAAAAGATTTTCTAAGGTTTATAACATGACCTGAGCAAGCAGCATATCTAGTGAAAATATCCTTCAAGGCTTTCAAGCTATAAAGCTTACCTTTGCAATACACCATAAGGTCATCTGCATAAAAGCAATGAGAAGGAATTTGAACATTTCTTCCTGCATTAATCAAATCAATCTTGCCTTCCTCCATAAGTTTAGAAATGCTCCTGCTTAGAACCTCTTCAGCTATACAAAAAAGAAGAGGGGGAGGGGATCACCCTGTCTAAGTCCTCTATTGCATTTGAAGTAGCCATGCTGAGAGCCATTTATAGAAATAGAGATAGTAGCTGAATGCAAAATTGATTTTATCCATATGCAGAATGTCGCATTGAAACCAAACTTTTGCAAAATAATGAGCAGAAAATTCTAATTCAATGTATCAAAAGCTTTAGAAACATCAATTTTAAGGGCCAAGTTTCCACCAAAGCTCCTTTTGTGCATCAGATATAATAAAGGGAAGAATGTTGGCTAACCTATCAGCAAGCACTTTAGTAACAATTTTGAATTTGAAGTTTGCTAATGTAATTGGTCTGAATTTGTCTATGGTATCTGCCTCTTGAGTTTTTGGAATCAAAATAAGGAAATTAACATTGTAATTGGGAAGAAACCAACCAGTTTTGAAGAATTCAATCACAACTTCATACACATCCTTCTAAACAATTTCCCAATAGGTTTGAAAAAAACAAGCACCAAACACATCAGGACCTGGAGCACCATCATGGTTTAGATCAAAGATAGCATTATTTACTTCACTTAAAGTTGGAATGTTAGTGAGAAGATTGTTGGTTGTATCATCAATGATATTGGGGATAACTTCCTCCACAAGCAACTGTTCTCGCAAAAATAATTAGAAGAAGAAAAAAAAATTATAATAATTAACAATATGATCAACTATTCAATCAGGTTCAGTGAGGATTTCCCCTCCCTCTCTAGGAGATGAGATTATTTTGGTTTTGTTATTGATTTTGGTGAGTCAGTGAAAAAACTTAGAATTTCTATCATCATCCACATGCCACTTTAGTTTAGCTTTTTCATGCCAGAAAATCTCCTATTTGTTGAGGGTGTCATCAAGGGTAGCTTGTGCATTTTTTTTCTTCAATCATAAGAAGGTCATAGTGGCCTATCAGTTGAATTTGGTTTTGAATATCAAGAAGTTTGCTTTCAGCTTCAGTAACCAATGAATGAACATTACCAAACACCTGTATGTTCCACACTTTGAGTTTGTTTTTGAGATTCTTCAACTTCGTACTGAGAATATACATTAGAAAACCTAAGATTATTTCATTCCAACAATTAGCAATGAAATCTTTATAATCTTTGTGAAGTGTCCACCTCTTCATAAACTTGAAACTGGAGGCTAAGTGGGAGTTGTTAATGTGGAAATCAAGTAGTATGGGATAATGATCAGATCTGGTTTTCAGGAGTGTAGAGCAAGATATAGATGAGTAGATATCCTACCAATTTTAATTACAAATGGTTCTATCGAGTCTCCTTTTGGCGTGTCTTCTTCCCATTCTACCATTGTCCCAAGTGAAGAAAGCACCCTATAGTGGGAGGATGAATAAGATCATTAGTATAACACCCGTACTAAACGTACCTAGGAAGTTTAGCATGGGCGTTATATTCAGCACTGGATACATTAAACTTTACAACAATAAAAGTTCGAATGAATATTATATACAACAAATCACGTTCGTACTACAACAAAACAATACATCTCGACCATACATAATAAAAACATCCTTGAATCCAAGACATCCTGCAGCTATACGAACGAGCACTTGCTGAAATATCCATCCGGCTACAAGCTTGCAAAACTGCCCTGCTTATCTGAAACAAATAAGGATTGGGATGAGACATAATGTCTCAGTGAGTTCTACCTAATCCTAAGCTATAGGTAACCTCGGGGGAAACCTACGGTCACCACGTGTCTACAATACAACCTGACGGTTGATTATACGTGTGTGGTCATGCTTTCCTAGACGGTCATGCATACTAGATCCGTCATAGGTTCATCTTACTTGTCATAGGTCTTTACTAACATCATAAGTGTCATGGCGGCTTAAGGGAACCTAAGACCGCTATGCCAAGATACGATAAACGCATCGAGGCCTACACAAAACATATTCATGACACGGTCCTAAACCGGACGATTAGTGAAACCTAAGATCGTCATCGGTATATCATTCATATCTTGCTCTATTGCTCGACTTGTTCATGGCTAACATCATATTATAATCATAACGTATCATACATAGTCATATTCATTCATTAGGTTAGCGTTGAACAAACATCATTATCTTGGTTCATTTTACGGAGAGCCCCAGGTGGAGTAACCCCGAGTGCAATCCCATACATAACCGATGAAAACCTAGCTAAGGCACATCGGACTCCCTCAGCGACGTGCGGGCCCCCCCTTGCGAAGCTTATCCCGTTCTCACGACACCTTCGTCTTGCTTACTTAGTGACATATGGGACCCCCTTGCGGAGCTTATCCCGTTCCCATAAAGAGAACCCCTTGAGATCCCAACCTAGCGTGGATCACAAGAGACATGGCACCTACAACATTCATTTTAGTCATAAACTTAATCATTCATGAAAGGTTAAACCTATTCATGCTTTCTCATTTACCTCAGATTCGGGGTCGATCCGATTAGCGGTAAACTACATACTTGGTCATTCATGTTCATACTTATCATAGTGAAGAGATTAACTTATCAATCCACGGCTTAACATGCGTGCATAATCATTCTTGTTCATGTGCGAAGAGAATATACTTCGCATCTTAACTTACTTAGGTTTCATGCTTTACTTCTAGTTCTCGACAAACTATGTCGAGGCTCTACATTCGTTCCCTTTCTTAGTTCATCATCTACCCGAATGATTCGGCTTAACTCTCTTGTGCCATCCTTGCCATACATGCTAAGATTGCCATGATTTTCATTACAAGAATCATTTGATGTTACGTGCATTGCCTAGATGTTGTTTTGGGGTTATAAAGTTGTAAAACGATGAAAGAAAAGCTTTGGAATGCACCACCGGCCCTACAATAAGCCAACAAACCAAAAGCATGTTGGCTGGGACAGAGAGTGTCGCTATTAGCGACTTTCTTCTGGGTAAGTTTTGGCAAATTTCGCTATTAGCGAAATTATTTCGCTAATAGCGAGTTTCTTCGAGTCTGTGGTGCAGATTTTGCAATTTTGACCCAAAACTCGTCCAATTCGATCCTGCAATGCACCATAAACATCCAACAACTTATAGAGACATTTATAAACATATTTCATGACAATTTAACATTTAATCAACAAGAATTGGCCAAAGGGACATTAGGGTTCTAAACCCCTAATTAACATAAATCTATACATTCTCACAAGAATTTACACATCCTAAAGGTGGAAAACTATCTATAGAACTCACCCAAACCAGTTTCTTGCAATTCTTTCAAGCTTCAAGCTCAAACCCTAGCTTTTGCTTCATCCATGATTCTTGTCTTTCCAACCAAACCATGCTTTAATCCTTTCCTCCACTTGTTTCTTGCTTGCTAAGCCACCATAATCCATGCTTGATCATATTAGGAGGAGATTTAGAAGATTAGGAGAAGAGAGGGAGGCGTGGGTTAGAGAGAAGGAAGAGAGAAATTCTTTCTCTCAAACCTAGAGAGAGAAATTGGAATGGAAATGAGGGAAAAATGAACCTTGTGGCCTAAAATACCATTATGGCTTAATCGCGTATGACCTGGCACTGATACATAACCTCATGCTTGACTGATATCATTTGATAAACATTCTCCATCACTAATGGCTCCACCCGCATTCGTCTGACATTACATATTAATATCTTCTGTCGTAGTTAACATTCTTCATCACTTAACCTCTAATACATCCGATGGGTAACATTCTTATTGTTGAAGAGCGGGATGTTACACTCTACCCCCCTTAAAAAAAATCTCGTCCTCGAAATTTAGAGATCACTTCGGATCCATATCTTATCCGTTTAGCATTAACCATTCATACAAGTGACTTATCAATAACTGGAACACTCAGGATTTGCCTTTTAACTGGGGTCCTACCGGATTCCAGGTTTGCCCTACAGTGCTCGATTGCATCTAAGACATCCTATCATGCATACACATAGTTCATACATAATCTTCCTTATTGTACCGTGAGACTCATGCCTCTTACTTACATTACTTATCTTGACGATTCTACGAATCTCTTATCTCTTTTCAGAGTCTTAAGAAATCTTCCGATCTCATTACAATCTCATTGCACCCGAATTCATGGGTAGTTCATACAACTTGTCCAAGAGAAGCGAAATCAAACATACCGATACACCTGACATCCATTAACCAGTCTTTTTGTTCGCATGCTCTTGAAACTTCCGTCTTAGACTGCTTGCACTTGAACATTCATAGCAAAAATTCGTACATTCCATATGATCTTTAAGCGAACATTGTCGTTCACTTCATCAAACCTTAACTTCCATGGTGTCTTACATAGTCTCAAGTGTCGCATCTTGTTAGATAATAATGATACTTGTTCTAACATATTGTTTTTTTTTTAAAAAAATTTCTAAACATTGGTATACGGGTCCTTGGAACGAATAGATGCATGACTTTTAAAAGTACATTGCGAAACAAAACCCATAACGGCACTGCAGGACCACTGGACGAGTCACTAAATTTTGAAAAAGGTTTACAACTCGTCCTCAAGCTCGCTAATGATGAGTTGGTCCTGAAGCCCGCACGTCTTAAGTGAGCCTACTCGCTTAGGACGTATATCATTGGTTTTAGTATATAAAGATATCATGTTTCTAAAATAAACTTCGTTTCCAAGTCCCTTTCTACCCCCCCCCCCTAACTTTAAAAGTAATAAAATCATGGTTTGACATTATTCTAGCAAGTATCGTTATCATTTAACAAGTATGGTATAGGAGGGTATGAATCTCATCGTGCGTAACTTAAGAAGCATATTTCCTTCCGCGTTAAAATTCATAAACTTCAAAAGTAGGTTCTTTCTATCCCTTCTTAACCTATGTGCATATCTCTGAGCCACACATTACTGTATAACATAAATCATGTAGGATCCTTGACCCACATGACATATCCATTATACTTTTACCATATCTATCACTGATTGTATAAGTCGCATTACTTACTTTACCGATTAACTTCCGTTGCGCCACTCTGATTCCCACCTGTTGGCTTTAACCAATACTTTAATCCATTGAGACGAGTGAAACTTCACATTCCTTTTTCCTATATGATTATTATCTTCTTGTACCCTTCTTAAGACCTTTCATGTGGAAACCAACGCCGCAATCTTGCACCTCTCATTGCCTTGTAAGGTTGATTCTCACAATAGACTTATCGTATTATCATATCGTACTTAAACTTGTTCCCGAGTAACCTCGAATTCCCATGGTAGACCACCATGTACTTGTACATGTTTTTCTTAAACATCCAACATTGCATCTTCGTATTCTCGAATACTATGTTTTGCGTGATCATACTAATGCTTGCTCGTTAATTTTTCTTTTTAAGAAAACTTCATAAATTAACACACGGGTCATTGGCGTTGATGATTCTTCATCGTATATATAAAAACATAGTGAATCTGGGTCCTAGTCGTTACCATAAAATTCACGGAATGAGTTGATAACACAACCGTGTCATCAAATCTTGCTCCAAGTGAATTTAGCTTACTCTTCACGAGTCATAACCGACCGGTACCTACAGAATTCCATTTAAATTTCAAGAACGTCAACTCCAATAACCCATATGCGCATACTTTTCTAAGACCATATAAACTTTATGATTTAACATCATGACGAGCCTTAGTAAGTCAATCAAGCAAAACATAGATTCGAGGGGTACTCATAACTCTACAAAATCCGGGAATCTTGTGATTTCACATAACTCTTTACCACTTTTACTTTCCGTTTCATGTCCTACATCCATAACGTCCATTCCATATGCCGAAACCTCTAAACTCTTGGTCTAAGCTCCTTCTTAACTCTTGACACATTAACTTCCAAAGTCACCTTAAATCGAATCGATTCCGTTAATTGTTGTCCATGCCTTTTTCCTTTGGAAACCTTAGGTTGTAATGTGCATTCGTTACTTGATGTTATAAATGTTTTTGTTTTTTTATTGCGTAAAAGATTGTGCAGACAACCCCCAATAGTCACTGCGGACCCTAGGGACGAACTGACAGTTTTCGAAAAAACTGAAAATTTCGCCCCAGGTTCGCTATCAGCGAATTCCTCTGGAGTAATTTCGCTCATAGCAAAAATTTCGCTATTGGCGAGTTTCTTCAGCTCAGTTTTCCAGAAAACATACTTTGCATAAAAATCTTATTTTTCAAGTAACTCACTGCACATTATTTATTCCAAACATCATAAAAAATACAGTTCTTAACCTTGTATGACAACATTAACATCAATCGATACAATTCTCGGCACATCAGAAACTAATGCCTTAGTCGTTCTAAATCTTAACATAAATCCTTAACTTCTTCCGCTACGAATGGCTTGATTAGGGAAACCTAAGATCGTCATCGGTATATCATTCATATCTTGCTCTATTGCTCGACTTGTTCATGGCTAACATCATATCATAATCATAATGTATCATACATAGTCATATTCATTCATTAGGTTAGCGTTGAACAAACATCATTATCTTGGTTCATTTTACGGAGAGCCTCGGGTGGAGTAACCCCTAGTGCAAACCCATACATAACCGATGAAAACCTAGCTAAGGCACATCGGACTCCCTCAGTGACGTGCGGGCCCCCCTTGCGGAGCTTATCCCGTTCTCACAACACCTACGTCTTGCTTACTCAGTGACATGTGGGCCCCCCTTGCGGAGCTTATCCCGTTCCCATAAAGAGAACCCCTTGAGATCTCAACCTAGCATGGATCACAAGAGACATGGCACCTACAACATTCATTTTAGTCATAAACTTAATCATTCATGAAAGGTTAAACCTATTCATGTTTTCTCATTTACCTCGGATCCGAGGTCGATCCGATTAGCGGTAAACTACATACTTGGTCATTCATGTTCATACTTATCATAGTGGAGAGATTAACTTATCAATCCACGGCTTAACATGCGCGCATAATCATTCTTGTTCATGTGCGAAGAGGATATACTTCACGTCTTAACTTACTTAGGTTTCATGCTTTACTTCTAAATTTCGACAAACTATGTCGAGGCTCTACATTCATTCCCTTTCTTAGTTCATCATCTACCTGAATAATTCGGCTTAACTCTCTTGTGCCATCCATGCCATACATGCTAAGATTGCCATGATTTTCATTACAAGAATCATTTGATGTTACGTGCATTGCCTAGATGTTGTTTTGGGGTTATAAAGTTGTAAAACGATGAAAGAAAAGCTTCGGAATGCACCATCCGCCCTACAATAAGCCAACAAGCCAAAATCATGTTGGCTGGGACAGAGAGTGTTGCTATTAGCGACTTTATTCTGGGTAAGTTCTGGCAAATTTTGCTATTATCGAAATTATGTCGCTAATAGCGAGTTTCTTCGGGTTTGTGGTGCATATTTTGCAATTTTGACCCAAAACTCGTCCAATTCGATCCTGCAATGCACCATAAACATCCAGCAACTTATAGAGACATTTATAAACATATTTTATGGCAATTTAACATCTAATCAACAAGAATTGGCCAAAGGGACATTAGGGTTCTAAACCCCTAATTAACATAAATCTATACATTCTCACAAGAATTTACACATCCCAAAGGTGGAAAACTATCTATAGAACTCACCCAAACCAGTTTCTTGCAATTCTTTCAAGCTTCAAGCTTAAACCCTAGCTTTTGCTTCATCCATGATTCTTGTCTTTCCAACCAAACCATGCTTTAATCCCTTCCTCCACTTGTTTCTTGCTTGCTAAGCCACCATAATCCATGCTTGATCATAATAGGAGGAGGTTAGGAAGATTAGGAGAAGAGAGAGAGGCGTGGGTTAGAGAGAAGGAAGAGATAAATTTTTTCTCTCAAACCTAGAGAGAGAAAGTCGAATGGAAATGAGGGAAAAATGGCCCTTGTGGCCTTAAATACCCTTACGGCTTAATCGCGTCTGACCTGGCACTGATACATAACCTCATGCTTGACTGATATCATTTGATAAACATTCTCCGTCACTAATGGCTCCACCCGCATTTGTCTGACATTACATATTAATATCTTCTGTCGTAGTTAACATTCTTCATCACTTAACCTCTGATACATCTGATGGGTAAAATTCTTATTACTGAAGAGCGGGATGTTACAATTAGCATCTGTCCAACATTGAAAATCCATAATGGGAGGCCTAGCTGGAGTGAAATATACACTATGCTCATGAGACCCTAGGATTGCATTAAAGTCACCTATGTAGCACAAGGGGGCATGTATTTGGATGTTTAAGATGGTAAGCTTCTGCCAAAGTTCTTAAAGTTTGTTATGGTTAGTTGACGCATATATAGCTTGTTTTATCTTGGTTTTCGGGTGTCAAACATTGATTACGTTTGAACCTTTTTAACCTTTGATATCTCATTTTTTCTTGGGAAGGGAAAAAATAAGCAAAACCCTTGAGAATCGAGGTCCGAGAGTTGTTTTCGCTACGGGAAGGTGTTAGGCACCCATAACGACTATAGTATCCTATAGGAACCGTCTTTACTTTCTACGCGAGCGCTTTATTTTTAAATGCTATTTGGAAAATGATATTTACACCTAAGGGTTTACTAAGTGAAGAATTGGAGGGAGAAGAAAGCGTTTGAATTTTTATTTTATTTGAATTGAAGGAATATTGGTTCCTTGCCTACGTACCCTTTTAAGGGATCAAATCCACCGTAGTTCCCTTCCAAAAAATGTTTTTTTTGTTTTTGTTGGTTGATTTTAAGTTTGAAAATTGGAATTTGAAGAATGAGAGAGAGAGGCCTCAAGGGCATAAGACTTTGAAAATGTGAGGTTGAATTAGTCATTTTGCAAAAGAAAGTCTAGGTATGATTAGAATTCTTTAATGATTTTTGTTTAAGAAAATGAAAGGAAAATTCAATGGGATTTTGATCCCAAAGTTTATTAGGAAAAAGATTTGAGTGATGTTGTTCATATTTTTTTTTGGAAAAAAGGATTTTTCTAAGTATCGCGATTCCTAAGCATACATCTAAACGTACATTCCCTAAACATACATCTAAAATATCCATGTGATGTGTGTGCATGTGTCGGTGCTTGTGTCCGTGTACATCATTAGAGGGTTAGTAGCATAAGGTAAAGTACAAGTATTCCTAGGGTTTTACATTCTAACTTTGCATGAATTTTAAAGTGTAAGAAGATAAAGACCAAGAATGTAAGATGGAAGATGAGGTGCTTATGGAATGCATGAAACATGAAGTAAAGTGGTTAGTAGCATAAGGTATAATAGCATGAAAATTATAAGCAAAAGAAACACTAAAAAACTTGACGAAAAGTAATGAAATTCTTAACCTAGAAGTAGCAAAATTCACCTAAAATTTACCATAACATCAAGACAAGTATATGACTTATAACCCTCACATCATGACAATTTTCCAAAGGCTTTATTACAATCAATGATATGAGAACTATAAGAACACATGCAAGTCAAGAATCATGATATATTTTAGACATACTTGGCACTTTATTTCCACAAACCAACATCCACATGACTTGTAAAACAAGCAACTCACAATAACACATTCACAAGTAGTAAAAAGATACATCACCACAGAGATCAGTCCATATATCACAAGCCACAAACATATATCAAGAATTGGAATTAAAACGATGCACATTTTTCACACATTTTTTAACAAAAAAGAGAATTAAGGCAAGGAAAAAAAAAGTATCAATATTTTTATAAAGTTTTTCAGAGCAAAACCAACACAAAAACATCACAAAATATCAAGAAGTCTCTATAAAATTTTTAGAGAATTTTCTAAAAAATTGGACATGACAGGGGTGTAGAAAGCAAGTAATATGGTGCAACTAGCAAGAAAATAGAGGAAAAACGAAATCCAGCAAGAAAGAAACCCAGGCCCAAAGATTGAAAAGGATCTGGATCATCCAAACGCCTCAGAGGCGTTGGATTGATCCAGATCTTCCAAAATCTGGATCCAACTGTCCAAACGTATAAGGAGCATGGGAGCATAGCGTACGCGCGCGCGTGGGGGAACAGAGGGTATAAAAGCAAGGCAACAAGTCTCAACAACTCTAGATCTACAAGAATCTAACCGAACAAAAATTCGCACTTAAACAAAGAAAGAAGGGGAACAAGCTTACCTTGAGTTTGATTCTGAGATTTGAGACGAATTGAAAGGAAACTTCAGAGATTCTTCGAATCTTGTGAAGTGTGAGTCAATATTTTCCCTGTTCGTGCTTCTGGCTTTCGTGTTCTTTCCCTTTTTGTACTTCTGGCTTTTGTGTTCTTCAATCCGTTTTTTGGCTTGATGTATGTGTTGTTGTGTGAATCTGCGTTTGAGTCTGTGCTGTGATGTTGTTACGAGCTTGGATCTTGAATGTTAGGGTTTGAGGAATTCGTTTTTTGCGAATTTCAGTTTTGAGGAGATAATTTGCGATGGTTTGAGGTGAAATTGTGTTGATTTTGGGACGAATCAGTTCATGGAACTTGATGAGTTCCTGGAAGAATTCGTATGAATGTTCATGGAGATTCATGCAACATTCATGCTGTTCTTGAGTTTTTAGCTTCTTTGATCGTTTTTTTTGTGGAGAGAGAAAGAAAATTCTGTTTCTGAAGTGTGGTTGTGATGTGGCAATGAGTTATTGGGGTCAGAATTCTGACTGTGATTTTGACAATGACTGGGCTTTTATAGCTGATGACTGTGATGATTGGACTAATGAGAAAATGACATGTGGACTGGACTTGTAACTAACTTTTGGACAAATCTGCAAAAAACTGAAATAAAAGGACTAAAGTGCAAAATAACAAAAAGGACTATAATGTAATTAAAATAAAATTGGTAAAAAATGTAATTTTGAAAATAACGTAAAGTGAAACGATTAAAAATAACAAAACGGACTAAAATGAACCAACTACTTAAATGAGGTACTTCAAAGTAACCTCTTTCTGCCAAAATTTCGTGTGAAATGACCAAAATGCCCCTAGGGACTAAAATGACTCAAAAATGACTCAAATGCAATTTTAAAATGGTTTTTAACAAGGAATTAAAGCAAGAGTTTATACGAGCAAATTAAAAGACTCAGAGACAATTTTTCAGAGATTAAACAGAGCTTTAACACTGGAAATGACTAAAATGCCCCTAGGGGCTAAACTGACTCAAAATGACTCAGATGCAATCTTTTGAAATGGATTTTGACATGGAATTAAACAAAAACTCATTCAAACCAATTGAAAAGACTCAAACAATTTCAAGGACTAAAATGAGTTTGAATGCAGGAAATGACTAAAATGCCCTTCTTCATGAATTTTGCAAATAATATTGAAATAAAATGCAGAGAAATATGCAATTGATCAGAGACCAATTCAAATGACTTGAAATGCAAGAAAGATGTTTTGGATGCAAGAAACATGGACAAATACACAGTTGAAAAGATTTGTAAAGCTAAGTTGAGAGATAAAGCAGAGTAAAATGTCAGTGTAAACAATAGCAATTTGGCAATTCTTCAAGAATAATAGACATATATCAAAGATGAAAGAAAATTTTGAACAAGTATTTTTAGGTCCAAAATTAGGGTATAACAGCTGCCCCTATTTAAGTTTCCTTGTCCGGAGAGTCAAGAGACGAAGTCTTTGATTTGACAGGACGAAGATACTTAAATATTAACATTTGCACTGTTTTTAGACATAAAAATACGCTTCTCACATTTTCAAAAAAACATGAATGCCATGCAACACTTTGATTATGAATGCAAGACAAGCAAACTGGAGTATTATGAATGCAAGACAAACAAACTGGAGTCTACAAAGCATGTCATGTCACTGGGGATCCAGGTAGACATTGGCAGGGTAGACGAACCAGGAGACAAAAGATAGGTACAAGCTGTTCTTTGGATCGAACTTGCCACTTGACCGAGAGATACAAACAAGAGATGGGTACAAGCTGTTCTTTGGATCGAACTTGCTACTTGACCGGGAATAGAAGTACAAGACAGGTACAAGCTGTTCTTTGGATCGAACTTGCTACTTGATTGAAAACACAAACAGATAGGCAGGTACAAACTGTTCTTTGGATCGAACTTGCTATTTGACCTGGAGGCATAGACAAAAGGATGATACAAGCTGTTCTTTGGATCGAACTTGCGGCTTGGTTAATATCTCAACATGTAGGTTGGTGCAAACTGTTCTTTGGATCGAACTTGTCGTTTGACCAATAACAAAACATAAGCAGGGTACAAACTGTTCTTTGGATCGAACTTGCCGTTTGACCGGAAACATAGGCATATAAGCAGGTACAAGCTGTTCTTTGGATCGAACTAGCCACTTGACCGATAACAAGACATATAACAAGATACAAATTGGAAGTTTAATTTGAAAAGATACAAATTGAGAGTAAGTTGACATTGATTTGATTTGAAAATAGACATGACCATTATTGTTGGCCCAAAAGCAAATTGAGAGTGAATTAGCATTGATTGAGACATTGAATTGAATTGAAAGTTGATATTGAAAGAGACATTGAAATTTGAAAACAATCAGAGACATAGACAAAGACATAGACATAGACTTTGAATTGAATTGAGAGTTTCACAGAGACATAGACATTGAATTGGAAAGTTGAAATTGAGTTGAATTGGAAATTAAAATTGAATTGAATTGAAAATTGAGATTGAACTGAATTGAAAGTGGAGCTTGAGTTGGATTGAAAGGAAATGCAACATGTATGTATGGTATAACAAGATTATTAAATGTGTGAGCACATAAAATGCATGATTATGCATGTATGAATGCTTGAAGTGCATGATTGGTTCGTAGTTTGACAGAGAAATTTCACAGAGACAGACGAAATACTGGAAGATTGGGCACGTAGTGGCTCGTGCTATAACATATTGATATGGAAATCCTCTTTGGAGAGACCGTCGTTGAAAGACGTATCAAAACCATGGCTGAGGGCAATAAAGACTTGTGGAGGAGGGACCTTTTAGAAGATTCTTGGATACAGGTCGCCGCTGTTAGGCGTGTCAGTGCTGGGTAAACATTGGATGTTCGCATCTGTGGTCAATGCTTTTCATATTACTTTATTCTTTCTTTTTCATTCTTTCATTTTTCAATCCCATTTTTGCCTGAACCGCCCTTTCGGGTTTTCGATTCACCGGGAATAAATTCTTTTCACTGCCCCATTTTTGCCTGAATTGCCTTCATAGGTTGTCAATCAGCGGGGTGCTCATTTTTGCCTAAGCCGCCCTTTCGGGTTTTCAACTTAGCGAGCTTTTATTTTCATTTTCATTTCATATTTTTTTACTTTCATTCTGTTTTTTCATTCTTGCCATTGACCACAGATCATCCTGGGGAGTAACCTGCTCGTAACATGTATTGAAATAGACATTGACACTCATTTATTCATGCATGTTTCAATGGAATGTACCCTGTTGCTCAGGTTTGCTTTCAAAATAGACAAAAAGATTTTTCAATTTTAAAAGATGTTTGTTTCAGACATTGACATTATCAAATAGAAAGGAAATATTTTGTATATAGCATTGAAAATAGAAAGAAAAATAGAGTTTCAAACAATAGCACATGCTCAAATTGATGTAGAAGAGTGAGAGTCAGCCAAAGGCATGACTTCACGGATTTACAAAGCTTGGAAAATGGTAATTTTATCGGTTGGTGGTACATTGAACACGATGACTGCTACATTTCATAGAAATTTTGAATTCACAAGTACAGAAGCTTCTGATGAAGACGATCATTGACAGTTGCAGATGCCCCAAGGGGTGATGGTGATTTGCCAGATATAGTTACTTGTCTTCTATTATCAATCTCATTTTTACAAGAACCGCCCTTTCGGCTCATCGAGACGCTCATTTTTGCCTGAGTTGCGTACAATCTCAGCGAGCTTTTTCATATTCATTTTTTTTGTCCCTAACTTTTGCCTGGATCGCCCTTTCGGGTTTTCGATCCACCGGGAAGCGCATTTTTGCCTAGGCCGCCCTTTCGGGTTTTCGACCTACCACGCTGTTCTTTTCTTTTTAGACAAAGTATTTCTTGACTATACCAGCATTAACAGGATTCGGGAGTTCAACACCATCCATGTGTGTAAGGATCAAAGCACCACCAGAGAAAGCTTTCTTGACAACATAAGGACCTTCATAGTTAGGTGTCCGCTTGCCCCTTGGGTCGGGTTGCTGACTTATCCTTCTTTTCAATACAAGTTCGCCTTCCTTGAATTCTCGAGGTCGGACTTTCTTGTCAAAAGCATTCTTCATTCGCACTTGATACAACTGTCCGTGAGCCATAGCGTCCATACGTTTTTCTTCAATCAAATTCAACTGACCATACCGACTTTGACACCATTCAGCCTCAGTTAGTTTTGCTTCCATGATCACTCGAAGAGATGGAATCTCCACTTCCAGAGGGAGAACTGCTTCCATACCATATACCAGAGAAAAAGGTGTTGCCCCGGTTGAACTACGTACTGTAGTACGGTAATCATGCAAGGCGAAAGGTAGCATCTCATGCCAGTCTTTGTAAGTGGTGACCATCTTTTGAACAATCTTCTTGATATTCTTGTTAGCAGCCTCGATTGCACCATTCATCTGAGGTCTATAAGGAGAAGAGTTGTGATGTTCAATTTTGAATTCTTCACATAAAGCTTGCATCATGCTATTGTTCAGATTGGAACCATTGTCAGTGATGATCTTGTTGGGAACACCGTATCGACAGATGATGTTATTCTTGATAAACTTCACCACCACTTGCTTGGTCACATTTGCATAGGAAGCAGCTTCAACCCACTTGGTGAAATAGTCAATTGCCACTAGAATGAAACGATGTCCATTGGAAGCCTTTGGTTCAATTCTTCCGATCATGTCAATGCCCCACATAGAGAAAGGCCATGGGGAAGAGATAACATTGAGAGCATGTGGAGGCACATGAATCTTATCAGCATAAATTTGACATTTGTGGCATCTCTTAGCATGTTTGTGGCAGTCACGCTCCATAGTTATCCAGTAATAGCCGACTCTTAACAATTTTCTTGACATGGTGTGACCCGTAGCATGGGTCCCAAAGGTGCCGTCATGTACATCATGCATCAATTTCTCAGCTTCTTGTTTATCAACACATCTCAACAAGACCATGTCATAGTTCCTTTTGTATAGGATTTCTCCATCTAGAAGGAATCTGCTAGCCCATCTTCTCAAGGTCTTTTTATCCCTGTTGGAGGCACCAGGTGGATATTCATGATTCTGCAAGAACCGTTTGATATTATAATACCAAGGTTTTCCATTATTCACGTCTTCATCAGCCTGACCTGGCATATTTTCAACAGTAAACACATGAGCGGGTCTATCAAGACGCTGTACTTTGATTACGGGCACGTCATTCCAATGGTTCACACGAAACATGGAAGACAGAGTAGCAAGAGCATCAGCCATCTGGTTTTCATCCCGAGGGATGTGGTGCAGCTCAACCTTTATGAAGTACGTCAACAGACGTCTTGCATAGTCACGGTAAGGGATCAGCTTCTCATGATGAGTCTCCCATTCACCCTTTATCTGATTAATGACAAGCGCGGAATCACCATAGATGTCAAGATGCTTGATTCTCATATCAATGGCTTCTTCAATGCCCAAGATGCATGCTTCATATTCAGCCACGTTGTTCGTGCATTCAAAGGTTATTCGAGCAGTGAAAGGAATGTGGTGCCCCTGCGGAGTTACAATGATGGCCCCAATCCCCTTACCGTAAGCATTGACAGCACCATCAAAGACTAATCCCTACTTGCTATTGGGATCTGGCCCTTCATTGACCAGTGGCTCTTCACAGTCTTTTGCTTTCAGATACATAATCTCTTCATCAGGGAAATCAAACTTAATCGGCTGATAATCATCAAGAGGTTGACAAGCAAGATGCTCAGCAAGGATACTTCCTTTGATTGCCTTCTGAGCTTTGTACACAATATCATATTCAGACAACATCATTTGCCAACGTGCAATCTTTCCAGTAACAGCAGGTTTCTCAAAGATGTACTTGATTGGATCCATTCGGGATATCAACCAAGTTGTGATTCACCATATAATGACGCAGGCGTTTGGCAGCCCAAGCTAAAGCACAACAAGTCTTTTCAAGCATTGTATACCGAGTCTCACAATCAGTGAATTTCTTGCTCAGATAGTAGATATCATGTTCTTTCTTTCCAGTCTCGTCTTGTTGACCGAGAACGCAACCCACAGAATCATCTAACACTGACAGGTACATAATCAAAGGCCTTCCTTCCACGGGTGGGACAAGGATAGGTGGTTCCAACAAGTATTCTTTAATGCTATCAAAAGCTTCCTGGCATTCATCATTCCATACAACAGGCTGATTCTTTCTGAGCAATTTGAAAATTGGTCCACAGGTAGTAGTCATGTGAGATATGAATCTTGAAATATAATTCAGGCGTCCGAGGAAACCTCTGACTTGCTTTTCAGTTTGAGGAGCCGGCATCTCTCTGATGGCTCGGACTTTGTCAGGATCCACTTCAATGCCTCTTTGACTGACAATGAAGCCTAGCAACTTCCCTGATCTTACACCAAATGTGCACTTGTTAGGATTCAAACGCAACTTGTACTTTCTTAATCTTTCAAACATCTTTTTCAAGTATACAACATACTGCTCTTCGTCACTTGACTTCACAATCATATCATCAACATATACTTCAATCTCTTTGTGAATCATATCATGAAACAGAGTAGTCATACCCCTTTGATAGGTAGCACCAGGATTTATCAAGCCGAACGACATCACTTTATAACAGAACGTTCCCCATGGAGCGATGAAGGACGTCTTTTCTCTATCTTCAGGTGAAATCCGTGTCTGGTTATAGCCAGAGAAACCATCCATAAAGGAGAACACTTTGGATTGAGTAGTATTGTCAACAAGCACATCAATATGAGGCAATGGGAAGTTATCTTTTGGACTGGCTTTGTTCAGATCTCTGTAATCAACACACATTCGAACTTTCCCATCTTTCTTTGGTACTGGTACAATGTTGGCAATCCACTCAGGGTATTCAGCTGTCATGAGGAAACCCGCATCAATTTGCTTCTGCACCTCAGCCTTGATCTTAAGAGCCATGTCTGGACGAGACCTTCTCAATTTCTGTTTGACAGGAGGACATTCAGGTCTTGTCGGTATCCGATGTTCCACAATCTTGGGATCTAGACCCGGCATATCTTCATAGGACCATACAAAGACATCTGGATAATCATGGAGAAGCTGAGTGATCTTCTTTTTCACTTCTGGCTCAAGTGCAGCACCAATCTTGATCTCTCGCTTGTTCTCTTCAGTACCCAGGTTGATGAGCTCAATCTCTTCCTGGTGAGGCTGAATGGCTCTTCTTTCTTGCTCAAGCAGTCGAGTGATTTCGTACGGTATCTCTTCATCATCTTCCTCATTTTCAGCTTCATATACAGGGAATTCAAAATTTGGAGGAACCATAGGGTCACTGTGTTCAACGGGTTTATTATGGTTCAATCTGCATAATATGATTGGGATGATTTTAGAAAAATGTTCTTTATGCAGATTTTTGAAATTAATAAGAAAATACAGATGTTTTGGTTTTTTCTGGCATTACCATTATTTCCAAGAAAAAGGCACTAAAAAGTCAAAAAAAACAAAGAGTCGCGGAAAAGACGACAACTTTTATTGATAACGGCAATGCCGAAACAAACATGCCCTTACAATGATATCACTTTCGCCTTGGGCAGAGCGAAAGGATTGTTATTTTGAAAACAAAGAAAAACATGAGCAACAAGACGCATTACATGGAAGCATGCATGACTAAAGGAACATCAATGGCCTCCCAATTTCTCACGATGCCTCCTGGTTCAACAATCGTAGGCACATAACTACTTTCAGCAGCATCTTCAGCAATAGCATTAATGAACCCAGCACTGTAGAAAGTTTCGGTTGAAACGCTTGAGGTCGGGGAGAACCCAAGGCCCTCTTTACGCTTGTTTTCCAAAATCTGTATCACTTTGCCCCAGCCAGCAGCTTGCCCTTCTTGAACAGCTTTCTGGGCGTCTTTCAATGAAGCCATACTAGCACTAGCTCTCCGGGGTTCTGCACCTTCAACAGTCAAGCCTTGAAATGACGTCCCTTCAGCGGACTCTGCTTCAACACAAGAGAAAGATGACACTTGGCTAACCAGATATGCTTCTTCACCATGTACAGTGACAAGCTTACCATTC
Source organism: Medicago sativa (assembly GCF_051527215.1). Classification (NCBI taxonomy): domain Eukaryota; kingdom Viridiplantae; phylum Streptophyta; class Magnoliopsida; order Fabales; family Fabaceae; genus Medicago; species Medicago sativa. The sequence goes on along the minus strand of NC_140756.1, from coordinate 35,442,730 downwards.
CTCACAAACTTGAGCTTCTGGTGCAGAGTAGAAGTTACTGCCCCAGCGTCGTGAATCCATGGTCTTCCGAGGAGACAACTGTAAGAAGCATTGATGTCCATGACCTGGAAAGTGATCTGAAATGTCTCAGGCCCAATGGTAATTGGTAGATCTACCTCCCCAAGAACATCCTTGCGAGACCCATCAAAAGCCTTAACCAGATAGCTGCTTCCCCTTAGAGAGAGTCCATGATGACTCAACTGTCTCAGTGTGGACTCAGGCATTACATTTAAGGATGATCTAGTGTACACCATCACATTGGATATCATGTCAGACTTACAGTGTACTGAGATATGCAGAGCCAAGTTGTGGTGTTTTCCTGCTTCGGGGAGCTCATCGTCACCAAACCCCAAGTTATTACAAGCAGTAGTGTTACCCACTATTCCATTGAACTGATCCACGGAGACTTCATGATCAACATAAGCCTGTTCCAACACCTTCATCAACACTTTCCTGTGAGCTTCTGAGCTTAGAAGCAGAGACAAGAAGGATATTTTTGACGGAGTTTGCAGCAGTTGGTCTACAATCTTATGATCGCTCTTTTTGATAAGCCTCAGAATTTCGTCCAGATTAGACTCTTCAATAGACTGGCCTGATGGGCCGGCGTTCTTGTCAACAGGAGGAGCAACTGGTGGAGTTATTGTAGCAACAAGTGTAACCATCTTCTTTTGGAACAAAGGTGGACGGACTTTTCCGCTTCTTAGAGCTATAATTTCACCTGCAACATTATCAACCGTAGCTGGGGATACTAGAGGCACTTCTACCCCATTCTCAATCTTGCATCATACTTGTAAGGGATTGCCTTCGTAGAGGCATAAGACACCGGGCCAGGTAGCCTGATCACCAAAGGTTCAACATTCCTTGTCTGAGATGCCCTTTCAGCCGGAGAATCATGAAACACTGGCACAATCACACAAACGTCACTGGCAATCAAGTGTTTGTCATCCATTAGGCTCTGTATATCACCTTGCACCACACAACAACCCATGGGATTTTGAAGACATTCTGAACAAGAAGCATGATCGTGACCAAACAAAGAAGCTTGGCAAAGTTTGACATGTAGTGGCACCAAAGGAGTAGCAACATTACGGACATCTAAAGTAAGATCCTCTCGAGGAACACGAACTCTTTCGAAAGCCTCGATCATGTTAACGGCATCATGATTTGGAAGTGGGTTGTCAAGGACATGAGGAACACTATTTTCAAAAGTCAACCGTCCTCTGTCTATCAGATCCTTTACAACATATTTCAGAGCATAGCAACCCTCGACATCGTGGCCTTGAGCGCCCTGATGGAATTCACATGTGAGATCCTGTCGGAACCTGGGAGGCAATGGTGTAGGCGGAGGCTTGCCTGGTCTGGTGACGTAGTGGCCTTTAGCGAGTAGAGTTGGGAGTAGATCAGCATACCACATTGGTATTAGTGGAAAATAAGTCTTGGGTCGAGGACCCTGTTGTTGCTGCTGTGGCTGTTGAGCAGGAGGCTGCTGTTGTACTTGCTGAGCAATGACATTAACAGGCACTGGTGGTTGACCCGGTAGCAGAGGATATTGCTGGTAGAACGATGGGAAGAAAGGATGTTGAGAGTACTGCATATATTGGTAGGGTAGAGGTAATTGAGTAGCAACTGTGGACTGGTTACCATATACCATCCCTACTTCGGAATCTTTCTTCTTATGGTGGCCATTACCATACTTCTTAGGTGCACTAGCTGAAGATTCCCCCTTTTCAAGAACAATGATACCTTCTCTGACAGCCTCCTCTAGACGAGTTCCCATAGTAACCATGTCGGAGAAATTATTCGGAGCAGAGACTATCATCCTTTCAACATATTCCTTCTTCAAAGTTTTCAGGAATGTCTGTGTTAGTTCTTCCTCATCAAGCCGAGGAGAAACACGGGCAGCTGCCCCTCTCCATCTCTGAGCATATTCACGGAAGGTTTCATCTGACTTCTGAGACAAAGACTTAAGAGAATCCTTATTTGGTTTCAAGCGGGTGTTGAACTCATAGTGATTTTCAAAGGCAGCAGCGAGTTCCTCAAAAGTATGGATATTGTCTTTGCTTAGACCAGTGTACCAGTCTGCCGCATCTTCCATCAAGCTATCTTGGAAGCAGTGGATCATCTGCGCATCATTATCTGCGTAGTTGGCCATCTTTCGGACGTACCGAATGACATGGCTATGTGGACAAGAAGTTCCATTGTATTTGTCAAAATCTGGCACTTTGAATTTCTTAGGAACCTCAAATCGGGATACCAAGCATAGATCACGAGCCTTAGCAGAAACACCGTTCCCACGGCTAGCTTTGACCTCACGGAGTTCTCCAGCTAACTCCCTTAACTGTTGTCTCATAGCCTCCATTATAGGGTCTTGTCCACGCGGGGTATCAACATCGATTACCTGCTGCACAGTGTGTACAACAGGATCGGTAACAACAGTAGTCATTTGAGGCATAAAGGCGGACGTAGGAGTAAAAGTTGTCACAGGAATCTGTCCTTGATTGCCGATACCAGAAATACCAGCCGCAGTATTAGGAGCATAGAAAGCTGAGAGCCCATAAGGGCGTCCATTGGGCATAACAAACCGAGTATCAGACATCACAGTAGACAGTGGGATGGATGGAATCACCTCAGTAGAAGCTGGGACAGATGTGGCTGGTTGTTCTTGTGCAGCCATCATAGTGGACATAGCGTCATGAGCCTTAGCCAAGTCTTCTTTCATAGAAGCCAATTCGGCACGGAGCTGAGCATTTTCTTCTTCAAAGTTAGCCATGTTTCTTCTCTTGTAAAATCTTGTTTGATGAACTCTATCTAGTTGGTAAACCTTACGAGCACGAGCCACTTTTTAGACTGCGGCAGAAGAACCACGAGGCAATGAGCACTAGAGAAGTCTTTTGTGACCAATGAATGCATATGATGCATGAGATGTGTTAATGCATATGCAAAAAGACTCTTTTTTGTGTTATCGAAGGGTTTTAGACAAATTAGGAATTTGTAAACATTACTAAACAGTTGAAACATCAAAACCAGACAAAACAAACAAACATCACAGAGTCTTACAAGATAATTCCCTTTGAAATACTAAGCCAAGGGATAGACTTTGAAATGTAAAACAACATAAACAACTGGAAATAACAACAGGAAACAGAAATCCTCAAGCATAGGAAGTGGAAGCTTCATCCTCAGACTCAGACCCAGACTCGTAGCTGCAGTATCGTGCATAGAAGTTACGAGCATTCCTAGCCCTCTTGGAGTCTCTCATAAGCAACTTATCCTTTTCTTCAATTTCTCTCCTAGCTTTAGCCAACTCTTTCTTCAGTGTCATCACCTCATGAGTCTTCTGTTCATCTTTTCCATCCAAAGTCATGATCAAGTTCTCAGCCTCATAGTACCTAGTCTTCCACTGATGCTTCTCCCGACTCTCCATAGCTAGATGCTCCTGATACATCTCCTGAGTAGGTGGGAGTAGAGGCAAAGGCATGGTTGGAATAGATGCAGACACATATCTCATGGCGGGGTAGGGCATACCAATCTTCTCAGCTTGGTTTATCACCCACTGTGTATAGGCCTCATGAGCAACACCGGACCTTACACCCATATGCTTCACCTCTTTCTTCCGAAGCTTAGACCAAGCCTCCATGAAATCTTCTCTTATTCCCGTGGGTGCATTGGAGTAATGGAAGAAGTAAGGAGATGTAGCAAGATTAATGGGCTTTTCTTTCATCGGGAAACCAAATTGTCGCAAGGCGAGCTCCGGGTTATAGTTGATTCCACCCCGGGTACCAAGAAGAGGCACATTAAGAAACTTTCCACCACCGAAGATGATTTCCTTGACTCTAGCAGCGGGAGTGAGCCAAGCCACTTCATTAGGGGTGAGAGCCATGATCCTTTGTGAAATAGACCAATTCTCTGGATTATCATGGAAAGACTTCGGAAGGTGCGAAATAAACCACCTATAGAGGAGAGGTACACAGCAAAGAATGTATCCACGACCCTTGCCGGATCGATCGTGAATAGCATGGTATGTGTCAGATGGCAAAGTAGGAACCAGATTCTTGGAGCGGAAGATCATGATAGCATTCATATCCACGAAGTTGTTAAGATTTGGAAAGAGAATAAGCCCATAGATGAGTAGTGCAAGAATAGCTTCAAGAGTGTCTTGACAAGTGGTTTTGAGGTTGGCTTTCTCAAGTAGATACTCCAAAGTGAACCCTCGGATGTGAGCCTTAGTGACAAGATTCTTGGAGACATCAGTGGTCTTGAGATAGAGATCTTTAGCAATAACCAATGGAGTAGGAGGATTCTCAAGTCCCGCGAAGGGTACCCCCTTAGCAATAGATAGATCCATCAAGCAAGAATAAGCCTCGAGTGTGGGCTCCAACTGAAAGTCGGGAAAAGTGAAGCACCGATAGTCCCGATCATAGAATTGCACTAGAGTGTGCACCAATTTCTCATCCACATTAGTCTGGAGAAGAGTAAGTAAGGCCCCGTAACGATGTCGGAAACCAGTCGGATCCTCGATCTTGAGTGCCAAATCTCTCAAACTAGCCAAATCCACTTCCTTGAACTTGTAGGACTTAGTCTTCCCCATTCCTACAATGTTTACAAATTCAATTGGTCTAAGCCCTTCGATAAATGCATGGGAAAAATGTTTATGCATGTATGCATGTATGCATGATTATGTGCAAGCACGGAGAAAACATGGTGGGTTGAAATTCAAAGTCAAGGAGTCATGGGTGGACACGGTGTCCGGTGAAACTAGGGCTTTGGATAATAGTAACCGGGTTCTAAAAGGTTCCCAAGTTGCAACCTCTCCGACGTATATCACGGTGTCACGAGACAAACACTAGCTCCATGATTATCCGTAAGAAGGTCTAACTTGAGTGTAGTATCGCGTGACGACTAAAATTCGAGACAACACTCGGTTTAGCCTCCGCACTACATCCTAGAAAATGGCCATGGATGGGTTCGGTTATCTACAGTTCATAGCGTCATAGAACAATTAGAAGTAAAGTGCCTAAACGCGACAACACGCGCCGAAAACATTACCCCCAAAATGCCTCAACTATGTTGGATTGATCACATAATCCAATACACGAGGCAACCCTCGGAATGAATTGTCGATTATATCCCCCCTAAATCCTAAGTTCACTCAGCCCGGGTGTAGGACTTTTGATATTCTCACCCCACACGTTTGCAAGAATTTAAACATTTATTCACATAAGAAAACAAAAAGAAGCAAGTAAAAACGAAAGCGCAAGCATGGAAATAAAGACTAGGCGTAATTCTCGAATGTCTCCAGTGAAGTCGCCAGCTGTTTTATCTTGGTTTTCGGGTGTCAAACATTGATTACGTTTGAACCTTTTTAACCTTTGATATCTCATTTTTTCTTGGGAAGGGAAAAAATAAACAAAACCCTTGAGAATCGAGGTCCGGGAGTTGTTTTCGCTACGGGAAGGTGTTAGGCACCCATAACGACTATAGTATCCTATAGGAACCGTCTTTACTTTCTACGCGCGCGCTTTATTTTTAAATGCTATTTGGAAAATGATATTTACACCTAAGGGTTTACTAAGTGAAGAATTGGAGGGAGAAGAAAGCGTTTGAATTTTTATTTTATTTGAATTGAAGGAATATTGGTTCCTTGCCTACGTACCCTTTTAAGGGATCAAATCCACCGTAGTTCTCTTCCAAAAAATGTTTTTTTGTTTTTGTTGGTTGATTTTAAGTTTGAAAATTGGAATTTGAAGAATGAGAGAGAGAGGCCTCAAGGGCATAAGACTTTGAAACTGTGAGGTTGAATTAGTCATTTTGCAAAAGAAAGTCTAGGTATGATTAGAATTCTTTAATGATTTTTGTTTAAGAAAATGAAAGGAAAATTCAATGGGATTTTGATCCCAAAGTTTATTAGGAAAAAGATTTGAGTGATGTTGTTCATATTTTTTTTTGGAAAAAAGGATTTTTCTAAGTATCGTGATTCCTAAGCATACATCTAAACGTACATTCCCTAAACATACATCTAAAATATCCATGTGATGTGTGTGCATGTGTCGATGCTTGTGTCGGTGTACATCATTAGAGTCCATTGTCCTTTACATCATGCCCTAGTTACATTCTATGGTCTTGCAAGAAATTAAAGGGCATAAGATAAAGTACAAGTATTCCTAGGGTTTTACATTCTAACTTTGCATGAATTTTAAAGTGTAAGAAGATAAAGACCAAGAATGTAAGATGGAAGATGAGGTGCTTATGGAATGCATGAAACATGAAGTAAAGTGGTTAGTAGCATAAGGTATAATAGCATGAAAATTATAAGCAAAAGAAACACTAAAAAACTTGACGAAAAGTAATGAAATTCTTAACCTAGAAGTAGCAAAATTCACCTAAAATTTACCATAACATTAAGACAAGTATATGACTTATAACCCTCACATCATGACAATTTTCCAAAGGCTTTATTACAATCAATGATATGAGAACTATAAGAACACATGCAAGTCAAGAATCATGATATATTTTAGACATACTTGGCACTTTATTTCCACAAACCAACATCCACATGACTTGTAAAAGAAGCAACTCACAATAACACATTCACAAGTAGTAAAAAGATACATCACCACAGAGATCAGTCCATATATCACAAGCCACAAACATATATCAAGAATTGGAATTAAAACGATGCACATTTTTCACACATTTTTTAACAAAAAAGAGAATTAAGGCAAGGAAAAAAAAAGTATCAATATTTTTATAAAGTTTTTCAGAGCAAAACCAACACAAAAACATCACAAAATATCAAAAAGTCTCTATAAAATTTTTAGAGAATTTTCTAAAAAATTGGACATGACAGGGGTGTAGAAAGCAAGTAATATGGTGCAACTAGCAAGAAAATAGAGGAAAAACGAAATCCAACAAGAAAGAAACCCAGGCCCAAAGATTGAAAAGGATCTGGATCATCCAAACGCCTCAGAGGCGTTGGATTGATCCAGATCTTCCAAAACCTGGATCCAACTGTCCAAACGTATAGGGAGCATGGGAGCATAGCGTACGCGCGCGCGTGGTTGAACAGAGGGTATAAAAGCAAGGCAACAACACAAAACACCACAATTCACACTTCTTTCTCTCTCTAGGTTATCTTTAGAGAGAGAGGCTCTGAAAACAGTTGAACGGAGAAGATGAACGGAGCTTGCTCCGGTGCGGTGGTTCGCCGGCGGCGCCACCGTACCGGAGCATTTTTTTTACGTTTTCGAAAATCTTTTCACATCAAAGCATTCGTCTCATCCTCCTCGTTCCAATTCTGGCCTTAGTTTTCGCATATCAAGTCTCAACAACTCTAGATCTACAAGAATCTAACCGAACAAAAATTCGCACTTAAACAAAGAAAGAAGGGGAACAAGCTTACCTTGAGTTTGATTCGGAGATTTGAGACGAATTGAAAGGAAACTTCAGAGATTCTTCGAATCTTGTGAAGTGTGAGTCAATATTTTCCCTGTTCGTGCTTCTGGCTTTCGTGTTCTTTCCCTTTTTGTACTTCTGGCTTTTGTGTTCTTCAATCCGTTTTTTGGCTTGATGTATGTGTTGTTGTGTGAATCTGCGTTTGAGTTTGTGCTGTGATGTTGTTACGAGCTTGGATCTTGAATGTTAGGGTTTGAGGAATTCGTTTTTTGCGAATTTCAGTTTTGAGGAGATAATTTGCGATGGTTTGAGGTGAAATTGTGTTGATTTTGGGACGAATCAGTTCATGGAACTTGATGAGTTCCTGGAAGAATTCGTATGAATGTTCATGGAGATTCATGCAACATTCATGTTGTTCTTGAGTTTTTAGCTTCTTTGATCGTTTTTTTTGTGGAGAGAGAAAGAAAATTCTGTTTCTGAAGTGTGGTTGTGATGTGGCAATGAGTTATTGGGGTCAGAATTCTGACTGTGATTTTGACCATGACTGGGCTTTTATAGCTGATGACTGTGATGATTGGACCAATGAGAAAATGACATGTGGATTGGACTTGTAACTAACTTTTGGACAAATCTGCAAAAAACTGAAATAAAAGGACTAAAGTGCAAAATAACAAAAAGGACTAAAATGTAATTAAAATAAAATTGGTAAAAAATGTAATTTTGAAAATAACGTAAAGTGAAACGATTAAAAATAACAAAACGGACTAACATGAACCAACTACTTAAATGAGGTACTTCAAAGTAACCTCTTTCTGCCAAATTTTCGTGTGAAATGACCAAAATGCCCCTAGGGACTAAAATGACTCAAATGCAATTTTAAAATGGTTTTTAACAAGGAATTAAAGCAAGAGTTTATACGAGCAAATTAAAAGACTCAGAGACAATTTTTCAGAGATTAAACAGAGCTTTAACACTGGAAATGACTAAAATGCCCCTAGGGGCTAAACTGACTCAAAATGACTCAGATGCAATCTTTTGAAATGGATTTTGACATGGAATTAAACAAAAACTCATTCAAACCAATTGAAAAGACTCAAACAATTTCAAGGACTAAAAAGAGTTTGAATGCAGGAAATGACTAAAATGCCCTTCTTCATGAATTTTGCAAATAATATTGAAATAAAATGCAGAGAAATATGCAATTGATCAGAGACCAATTCAAATGACTTGAAATGCAAGAAAGATGTTTTGGATGCAAGAAACATGGACAAATACACAGTTGAAAAGATTTGTAAAGCTAAGTTGAGAGATAAAGCAGAGTAAAATGTCAGTGTAAACAATAGCAATTTGGCAATTCTTCAAGAATAATAGACATATATCAAAGATGAAAGAAAATTTTGAACAAGTATTTTTAGGTCCAAAATTAGGGTATAACATAGCTGACAAAAATAAGGTGTTATTATCAAGGTTAAAGGAAAATGTGATTTGTTGGTCATCTTTATCTATAACAACAGGGTTAAGATTGGAGGAACATAAGTGTAACCCCCGGATTTTGATCCAAGACATTACGCTTAATTCATTTCCATTTTTAGAAAAACACTACTATTTTTTTTTCATCAATAATAAATTCTCACCAGAAACCTATACAAAAATTCTTAACATAATTTAATTAAAATTCTTAAAATAAATATCCTTCAAATTATCTTTACAATTACAATTTAATCCAAAAACTAATTTCCGTCCCCGCACGCGCTTCAAGCAAAACACCAAAGCATACATCATCTCTTCTTTAGAACCTAAAATGTTGGTGTAAGGGGTCAGCTTCCATAAACCACAAACCATACAAATCAAACCAAACATACGGTACAATATTATAAAATAAATGGTACAAGACATAAGCTCCCAACAAGAAAAGAAATATTCACAAATCATTCCTCTTTTGTTTTTCTTTAGGTTATTATGCAATGCAATGCATGCTCCTAAAAACTAAATGATCCGGATATAAGCCGCCACTAAGGCACACAAAATATTTAACCGCCACTAAGGCAAACATGATTCTTTAACCGCCACTAAGGCACACATAATATTTAACCGCCACACAGGCAAACATATATATTTTATTAACCTCCACTAAGGCACACAGAAATGCATATGCATGCATGACGATGAATGCAATCCCGCCACTTAGGCAAACACAATCAAATATTAATAACCATCACGCACATGACCCAAAAACCAATATTTTCATAAAACTCACATTTCCTTGATTTTCTTTCTTTCTTTAAAATTATCAGATATCAAAAAAAAAAAAAATTTCAAGCACCACAAAAACATCACAAAACATATCAGACATAATACAATCACAATCCACTTCACATAAATCATTCCACATATCAGCTTCATACATAAATAACATATAAAACATATTAAAACAATCACTTTTATAAAGGTAAAATATTACAAAGCAAGTTTCTATTTTAATTTCATTTCCCTTCAACAACAATTATGAATCATACTCTTTAAATTATAATACCTAACCATTAGTTACGGTTATGATAAGTATGGGGAAGTGCCCTTACCTGAAAGCTTTCCTTCCTAATAACCACTTTAGCCTAAAGAATTTCTCTCGCCATGAAGCTTAGAAGCAGTGAGGATATCACAAAACAAACTGCTATGTGTCGTGCTCTCTATGGTTTGTTCTGATATATATGTGCCTATCCTTGATGGGGTAAATTTGTGCGTGTATATATGCAGGACCGTGCTTCAGTTTACAACCTACGGTAGTTGCTAATATTAAGCCATTATATATGAGAGTGTGAGGTGGCCACTTAATTTGGATGGGTAATACACTGCAGCACAATTCACAAATTAAGGGGATACACTTCATCACTAAAGTAAAACTACCACACCATGAATTTAGTCACATTTCTTATTTCCACATTTTTCTTAAATTATCATCTTATAGTACTTATCCTATGTATACACCCAATTCCTGGCACGTCCACGCACTGCAATCCCATTTCCATTCTTCCTCTTTAACCATTATATATTAATTAAACCTCTAGGTAATAATCTACACTAGCATATTTTGGCTTTACATAAAATTATAGGCTTAATAATCAACAATTTAACGTAACTTCTATGACAAGGACATAAAGATGCATTAGTAGAAGATTAACATATTCATAAATGCAGAATGAGATAAATCAACAAAAGAAATATCAATTAGAGGTTCTAATTAACTAGTTTAAAATAGAGTGATGCAATTTTCATAAGTTCTTTACATATAAAAATATTTTTTGAGTAAATAAATCTAGAAAATTACTACGAAGAACATATATAATTTGTATAATATATTGGGATGTTACAATAAGCACCATAAATTAGGCAGAAGATTTTCCCTGTCATTACAAGAGAATATCTTAAGACCTAATCTATTGAGCCTAGTAGCAGGAAAATTTACATGATTCATCCAAGGTTCGGCTATGAAAATGAAGTCAGGTTTATGTAGTAAAATGAGTCTCTTAAGGGACAATCTAGAAGGAGCATTGGCTATACCCCTTATATTCAAAAAAGAGTCTTCATCTAAAAGGTTTGAAATTACCAGACTTAAATCTGGTTACATAACCACTCTTAATGAGAGATTTCTTTATTAACTTCTTTTTTGATCTGTCAACAACTTGGAAATCAGTTGAGTTCCCCGACTGCTCAAAATCATCAGCTTCTATTTCTTTCAATAGTCTTGCCTCAACTTCCTTATTTTCAGTAATGTTTGCCCATGATTGATCTAAAAATGCCTTGTTCTTCCTTTCTAATTCTGCCAGTCTTCCTTGCTCATTCAACATATCCTCTGTAATATCATCATTACATTGCATCTCATTGTTCCCATCATAATCTTCATTGAAATTCTTTTCAAACTGAGTTCCTTCAACAAATTCAGATTGTGAACTTTCCACTTCTTCCGTTCTGACTTCAGGTGGAGTGATTTGAGTTGCTGCAAGTTCTAAATTTACTTCATCCTCAAGTAACTTATCAGCTTTTTCCATTGTAATTCTAATGTCCTCATCGGTCTCTAAGCACTTTGTATCTCAGAGTTTGAGTAATGTCCATATCAACCAAAATTCTCACAAATTGACCAAAAGTTCTATCTATCATTGGTTTGGTTGATGCAGAGTCAGTGCAAATGGGAGTGCCTACACTATTGCCAATATCAAAAAAGATTTTTGGGCGCCAATATTCCTGTGATAGGCCATAAATTCTAACCTAGACTTGGGCAGATGAGCTATTTTGTGTATTAGGATTAAAATCTTGTTTCCATGTAAATAATTTCAAAATACCTGGATTTAGATTCCAAGATGCCACTGGTCTAACCCTTTTCACATCTTCCAAACAAGAAAAGGTAAGCTCATAAAAGCCCTTTCCTAAGAACTAGATCCCCCACTTGCTCAGATTCTTCCATATGGTAGAAAGCTTGGATTTCAGGTCAAAAATGGTGAGTGGCGTGGAACCCTTTGGCCAAATAATTCGAGCATGTAGGTTGTGCTTGCACGCTTCAATTCCAGCAATATACTCATCCACCGAAAGCGGAATAGCAAAGTTTTCACATTTTAGCACCGGTTGAGGTAACTGGGAGGTAGGGATATCACAAAGATTTGAGAGAGCTTGAGCAAAAGTTCTGGGTTGTTTTTGGATGTTTTGAGGTGATTTTTTTTGATGGAATATGAGTTATCAGTACCATTTTCAAGACATTTCCAGGTGATAATGGTTGGAAGATTGGTAATTTGTGCGGTGCTTGTTTTTATCGGAATTGGGTTTTTTTTGAGGAGGTTGCGGCTTTTGATGGGTTTACAGCAAGATCAAGTTGATTTGTTGCATCTTTAAGGCAAGGCCAAGTAATGACAATAGATTACATAGTGATTTAGGGGAAAGGAGGAGGCTCAATTGGCGGTGGTGGAGATTATAAGCAATGAAAAAGCTAAACAGGGGAGGCAGATGAACAATGGTTTTTTCGCTAGAGTCATGTTTGGTTTTTTCCTGTCGTTTATTTCATGAACTTGTGGTCACCAAATACCAATTTTAGTCCTTTGTTTGACAAAAATACTGAGTTAATCCTTTAAATTTTTTAAGTTTCAAATAAATCCTTTAAGTTGTTAATTTAATGCACCTATTTGAAGTTTTTTAAGTTTCAAATAGATCCTTAAAAAGGCAATGGTGTATTAAATTAACAACTTAAAAGTCCTATTTGAAATTTAAAAAACTTTAAGGATTAACCAATATTTTTGTCAAACGTAAAAGACAAAAAGATATATTTGAACTTTAAAATAATATTCATACTTACATGACAATGTCTTTTCTCACACTTTGGAAGAATTTAATGAAAAAGGAAAGAGTGATATAATTCAAGGGGCATCGTTGATGGAAAGCTTAATATCCCCAACCCATCTTAAAAATTCGAAATTTTCTTTCTTTTTTTTTTTTTTGGTCAGTAGGCTTAGTGGCTAGAGCTCACACATATAAATGTTGAGAAGTGGGGTGTCCGGGGTTCGAACCCCGACCCCTGCATATAATATGCAATATCCCTACCAACTGAGCTAAGCTCACGGGGATAAATTCGAAATTTTCTTTCCATAAAGCTATAGGATAAGATATCATACAACACCGCAAAAGACGACGAACAACACGACTCAAACTACTAAAGAGGAAAATTGTTATTTACCAATAACCAGAAATTCAAAAAAATGAAGAAAAAAATAAAACACATGATATGTGTCACGTGGTATATCACGTGCCAGTTTCCCAGTTTGCGAAAGAAGTGAACCCAACTTCCCTAATCCCAAATCTCACACACTCCATCCAATACACAATTTGGTTCATTTCCTACCGAGAAGCCACACAGACACAAACACAATTCAGAAGAACGAAATATAAAAAGCAGTTACACAAATCAAAGCCATAACAAACTTTTTTTTTTTCTTTTCATTCTCTTCCCTTTCGCGCTCTCTCGCTCGAAAGGAACAAACAAACAAAAAAGCAATGACATCACAACCGTCGATTCCATCTCCTCCTCCGCCATTACCACCGCCACCTGCATCAACGGCACCGCCGTCTGACGGCGGCGTTCGTGTTCGTTGCGCCGGTTGTCGGATGATCTTAACTGTAGCGCCTGGACTAACCGAATTCGCTTGTCCTACGTGTCGAATGCCGCAGATGCTTCCGCCGGAACTCATGGCTAGGGTACACCAAACGGCACCGCCGGTAACTCCGCCGACGCAGAATTTGCCGGCGCATGGTATTGATCCTACTAAGATCCAGCTTCCTTGCGCTAAGTGTAAGGCGATTCTCAATGTTCCACATGGATTATCGCGGTTTTCGTGTCCGCAGTGTAATGTTGATCTTGCGGTTGATCTGTCGAAGGTTAAGCAGTTTTTACCTCCGCCGACGCTTGAAGAAGTTAACGAGGTTCGGTTTCGTTGATCGTTACTTCAATTTTGCTTCATCGTTTTTTTGTTGATGATTTTGGAATTGTGAAGTTGCTTGTGTTACTGTTTTACTGTATACATTGCATAATGTGATGCTGATTTCTGTATATAATTTATTTTATATACCATTTAGTGATTGACAACTATGAAACGAACACTGACGACATCGGTAGTAATTTAAAAAAAATTACATAATTGAATGTAATCAATAACATGTGTCGTGTCAGTCACCGGACACACCTTCAATCAGAAGCGAAACTACAGATATTGACAATGGTGGAAATGCAGTAATTTAGTGTGGTTTATTTGTAAATACACTTGAAGTGAGATTGAGTTGTAATGATACATTGTTACTTTCGCTTCAAATTTGCATGCGAGTGTGTTATTTTAATGCAAAAACGAATACAATGTTTTTGGCGTTCTGTTCTGTTGTCGTCGGTTAATGGAACCAAAATGTAGGATTTTTTTTACCTTTGTTATGGATGTGTGGTAAGACTAGATGAGATAAGAGTAGAAATGACAATATTAGAGAGTTAGAGTAGCACCTAAAGTAGAAATGATGGTGGAAACTAGGCTTAGGTGGTTTGAGCATGTAGAGAGAAGACATTTGGATTCTGTAGTAAGAGTAGCCAGTAGATCAGATGGATGGGAGTTAAAGCACTAGAGGTAGAAGAAGACTTATAAAAACCGTAAGAGAAACTATCAAGAAATATCTAGAGATTGATGAGTTGGATATAGATGTGGTATTTGATAGAACATTATGACTTTGTTTGATTCATGTAGCCGACACCACTTAGTGGGATAAGACTTGGTTGTTGTTGAGTTGTTTTCTATATTTAAGCTGTAGTAGATATGGAGGAACTCTTATGTTTGCAACAAGGAAGGAAATATGTTTGATTGTTTATAAGATGAATGTGTTAATATACAGATTGGGGAACAAGAACTGTGAATGGAAAGTAGAATATTCTTTGTTTTTTGGGATGAAGAGAAAGTAGTTTATCAATGAGAAGAGGGAATTCATATTTTGGGAGATGTAAGTAAACTTTTTAAGGTAATTATTATCGGTGTCTATGTTGCCCTTTTGTCTCTCTTTTCGTCCATTTCATGCATGAATTTTTTTGTTGTTTTAGGATGAGAATGTATAGTTTGCGTTGATGGGTGCGGAACTTCTATTAATAGCAGTTTCATGCATTGTAAACTTGGAATAGGAGTTATTCTAAAAAGAAGTGAAATTGTTTACGGGTCTTAAAATTTTGCAATTATGTAGCCCTCAGTCTGCAAGAATCAGTTGTTCATATGGCAAAACCAGCCTTCTGTTTTTCATCACTTATCCTTTGGATGAAAGGGTTTGCTGGTAAAGGGTCCTTGAGTGTAATTTTTTATTTTGATTAAACTTTTTTTCCCTTATCTGAGGATTTTATAACACGGAAGCAATACCTTGCTCAATCATCCCACATTATTTTTTACAATTTTTTTATAACTTTCTCAATCTAGCTACAAAACTTTATGTTTCTATCTCTTTTCCACCAGTCCCCTCCATCCAAACCTTTGTTGGCTTGGTGGAAGGTGGAAAATCTTGAATGTGAATAGCTTCATGCTTGCATTGTGCAATAGAAATAAAGGGTGAATATTAAAGTGTACTCATTGTTCACTCTGGACCAAAACTTCAGTTGAAAATAATTTTTTCTCTATTATCTGTTTTATACCTTTTCACTTTTAAACTACTCAATTAAACAGACCCTGGATTATTTGTATAAAATTGAGATTGTCATCAATCGTGATCTCTGATGATCAGGCCTTGTGATTTAAAGGAATGACCTGAATATATCTGAGAAAGTAAGAATAATAATTTGTATGCAGCCTGCTGGTCAAATGCAAGTATCACCAAGACAACAAGCCTGTCCCGCAAAATTAGTAGAGAAAGACTTCTATTGCTACAAGCATTCTTCTGATGGTCGTTTTAAGGATACTTTTAGATTTATATATTGTGCGCCTGTCTAGGGAATTGGTTGCTCTTTTGAATTGATAATTTTCCTTTTTTCTGTGTGCATGGTTGGGTTCTTGATTCTAAAGTTTTGTTCGACATATGGTTATATTTGTGTTATTATTATTTTTATATTTGACGTATTTTTTTGTTTTTGTTTTTGAATAATGATAAAATATATTTGTGAACATAAAACCCCTATAGGCAAAAGGGATTGGATGGCCTACTCTCCACCTTTTTGATACTTTTATTAAATTATTGTCTAGTTGTTCAGTGATATTTCCCTCCTTTTATAAATTTATTTGATTTTCTGTTAATTATTTGAAAAATGTTTTCATATTTAGCTAGCCTTCGTATGTCTATATTTTTACTTTTATCCTGCATTAAATTAAAATCAGGTTGCTGTTGAAGTGGAGCGTGATGAAGATGAAGGCGGCATGGCTGGAGAAACATTTACAGATTATGTGAGTTACTAATTGTTTCCTCCAGCATTTTATGCTAAAAGTTTGTTATCAACATTTCATTTGATATTTCAAGTTACACAAGTACTCGATTGTGATGTTAAATTGTCTCCTTATGCAGCGACCACCAAAAGTATCTATTGGACCTCCGCACCCAGACCCTGTTGTGGAGACATCTTCCTTGTCTGCAGTGCAACCACCGGATCCTACCTATGATCCAAAAACTAAAGATAATTTGGAAAGTTCAAAGGCTTTGTCATGCTTGCAAATTGAGACCTTGGTCTATGCTTGTCAGGTTTCTTCTTTGACATAATAGACAGTGTATGATTATGATTTACTTTGCCTTTCTTGTGTATAATGTATTTTTTTTGACAGAGACACCTTCAGCACCTCCCCAGTGGAGCTAGGGCAGGATTTTTTATTGGAGACGGAGCTGGTGTAGGTAAAGGTCGAACAATTGCAGGTCTAATTTGGGAGAACTGGCACCATGGAAGGAGAAAAGCATTGTAAGTTTTGGTCATACCGTCTCTGCATGCAATGTTACTTGCTTGTTATTCATAACTGAGTTAAAAGCAAATTCATTCTTTGGATGCACATTTGAACACACTTACCCAACCATATGACCATGTGTGTTTGTAATTTGAACTCGATGCCTGGCTATACTCTTAAGAGTTTACTTGTTTTGATGCTTTTGTCATGTTTTCAACGATCTTACACAGGTGGATTTCTGTTGGTTCAGACTTGAAGTTTGATGCTAGAAGAGACTTGGATGATGCGGGCGCAACATGTATTGAAGGTATTTCCTTTGGTGATATTATATAGATAAATCTGTGTTACATAATTAACCACTGTGGTTATTTAGAAGACACTATTGTTAAAGTTAACAATCTTTACATGTTCCTTTAATTGTACAACTTCCTAGATTGATTGTTATTACTTCCAAAGTATACAACTTCCTAGGGTAGTGCTTACTCATTAAGCATTCAATGCATTTATCGTAAAACCATTATAAATACAAAGGTGTGTGATCTCATTAGATTGATTGTTATTACTTCTAAAGTATACATCTTCCTAAGGTAGTGCTTACTCATTAAGCATTCAATGCATTTATCGTATAACCATTATAAATACAAAGGCGTGTGATCTCATTATAGACACAGAATTTACACTAAGTTTACATAATTTTACAAATACATAACTGGTGCAGAAATAGTCCTCATTGTGGGATTTATTTCCTCTTATTATTTTCATTTTTTCAAATTTTAGGATTTGTATGGATATTTTATGGAGTAGTTTTGTGATATCACATTGCGCACTAGGATTTTGGATATGTATAGGTGATTCATGGCCAGTGGTTCTCAATACGATCAACATTGCTAAAATTGTAGGATTCTTATTAATCCACGAGACATGTTACATTATCGGTCTTAAACGTGCTAGGTTTTTACTTGTCATACCCCCTTTCGTCCCTTGCTCTTGTGTTTGGTCATATGAACTAGCCACATTATCACGGATTACTTGTTATCATCATTATCATCTTTTCTGCGTTCCCAACTCAAATTACGCTTCTTTTGCCAAAGAATGGAAATTTTCTGTTTATCATCTTCATGGGAGTAATTTCATCTATAGCCCATTTCAGGTGTTCGTGTTTATCTAGGTTTTTATTTAAAATGTTCCTGTAATAATTTCATCTATATTTCAATCAATGTTCTCTGATAAGTTCAAATGTCTTCCTTTTCTTTTCTTTTTCCTTTAATCCAGTGCATGCTTTGAACAAACTGCCTTATTCTAAGCTTGATTCAAAGTCTGTTGGGATCAAGGAGGGAGTTGTTTTCTTGACATACAATAGCCTTATAGCGTCTTCAGAGAAAGGTCGTTCTCGTCTCCAGCAGCTTGTGCAGTGGTGTGGACCAGGGTTTGACGGCCTTGTAATTTTTGATGAGGTATGCAAACATCTTGTGGTATAAATTATTATTTTCCAATGTTTGTTTTGAAGGATAACATTAATGATTCAAGTGCTTCTTTGGTTCAATTTTATTTCTTAACCTTTTGTTACTAATATTTGATGGGTTCATTGTAGTGTCATAAAGCAAAAAATTTGGTCCCTGAAGCTGGTAGTCAGCCAACACGAACCGGAGAAGCAGTGCTTGAAATTCAGGTTTTGTTCTTAATTTTCAATCTCTTGGATTAGTGAATGAAGAATATTTGTATTATTTGTCCCTTTTTTTAAGAAAAATTGTACTCTGTTTTTAAGACGGGGTGAACTTTTATATCTTTAAACTTTTAATATTGGACGGTTTAATTGATAGATAACAACAATAAATGGACAATAATTTAATCTAAGCTATATGGACAATTTAGTTTTGCTCCACTTAATTATACAAAGGTTTAAATAAAGTCTTTCTGCTTGGTAGAGTAGCGAAGTACCCGTATCCATACCGATTACCCGCACTTTTCACTATAATAAATTGATAAATAACATTAGGAGCAACAACAATTTTAAAATACCAAACTCAGCGTGTGTTGGAAGACACACTTTTCATGGTGGAATCTCGCAGTTGAACCAAAACTACACTCTGACGTGTTGGACTACCACACATTGAATCGGTTCCCACCGCATTCCCAAACACATTCTCTGAACTTATCTAGGAAAGGTGCCAAACTCATCCTTATTATCAAGTTACAAATATATCTTTCAAGTTTTATTACCACCTAAAGCCTCTTTAGCAGTCACTTCATTATTAAGCTGTAGTAGACCATCTTTTTGTTATAACAATGCTTGAAATTTAGCGCTCACTCATAACGGATATTTTTTCGCTGGTACCCAACAGCGTTTACTCATACCCGTACACATGCTCTCTCCATCTTGCATGTGTCTTTATATGTCTCATGCTCGGTCCAGATCTACTTGTGTTTAAGTCTAATTACTTGGTAAATTTTGGCATTGAAATGGTGGATTGAAAACATGGTTTCAGTTATTGCGATCTAATTTTACAGGATAAACTACCTGAAGCTCGTGTTGTTTATTGCTCAGCAACTGGTGCATCTGAACCTCGCAATATGGGTTATATGGTTAGACTTGGTCTTTGGGGAGATGGAACTTCTTTCTCCGAGTTCCGGGAATTTCTTGGTAGCATTCTTATCTGTTCTTAAGTCTTTCCTTTCCTTTTTTTATTATCTTGTTATTGATCATCTTCGTTAAATATTTTTTTTAGGATAAATTATTCTTTCTTGCACTTCTTTTACAATACTTGCTGCTGCAATGTTTTGAAAGTAATTATGCTCCTCCAGTTGATTATGTAGTTTTCTTCATGAACATACTGTTTTTTTTAAACAATTTTTTGACTTGTATTATAACTTGGGAAGCATTTATGAATGTATTGATGGATAACTAATATTTTACAATCGTTTAAATTTCAACTTACTACAGCTACATAATATAAAATGTTCTAGAATTTTGTATATACTTGCTTTCTACATGTGTTTTCCCCATGTGCCCATCCCCTTGATGTAAAGTTTAGTTAACTATTTGAATTTATACATCCAGGTGCTCTTGATAGAGGGGGTGTTGGAGCTCTAGAATTAGTTGCCATGGACATGAAAGCAAGGTATAATATTTCCAAGTATACATGAACACTTAGACTTGAGAACATGCATGCTCATGAAAGAATATTGTTGACTTTTCTCATTGTAGGGGGATGTATTTATGTCGGACACTTAGCTATGAGGGTGCTGAGTTTGAAGTTATTGAAGCGCCATTAGAAGATAAAATGATGGTATGTGACACTGATTTGTTTACTAATACTATCTTATTTACTGAAGCTGTAATTGCTCTACGGAAGAAATAATGATGGAGATTATCTGATAAAATGTTGACTGGTTGACTGGCATCTGGAAATAATAATTGTAGAGCCCAACAACCAGTTTAAACCGGATGTTTGTTAGTTTTGTGATATGTTGTAATTAGCTCCCCCAGTCCATCCACATTTGGTTTGTGTTTCATTGGTTTTCATTTGCCAATATTAAATGTATTGATTGATTTATATACAATTACCTGCATTATATTCAGACACCAGTGTGTATGTATGTATGTGTGTGTGTGTGTGTGTGTGTGTGTGTGTGTGTATATTGCTGTTATGGGTATTGTAAGTATTGTAAGTATCAGATTAGGAACGTAATTTTCCATTCTATTATGTGTACTTTAACTCCTTTTACTTCATTTCATGTATTGTAAAAAAGGGGTTGATGTTGTGGAAAACTAGAGACATCTCCTGGCTGCATACTGTTCAACTTTTGTTTTTATATAATTGTAAATCTGTAACATGTATGATCATCCATGTTATCTGAAGTTTCATTTATATATCCTTTGAGTTCAATACTTATACCTGATGACCTTATTGTTTGTATGAAACTTCTCAGGACATGTATAAAAAGGCAGCAGAATTTTGGGCAGAATTACGAGTAGAATTGCTGTCAGCTAGTGCCTTCCTAAATGATAAGCCGAACACTAGTCAACTATGGCGATTATACTGGGCAAGCCACCAGGTATTAATATTTAAGTGGTGCCTGAAGACACAGTCTCTATTTTGATGTGTCACTTGTCCCTATACTAAATATGTTCTTGGCTCTGTAGCGTTTCTTTAGGCACATGTGTATGTCTGCTAAAGTACCTGCTACTGTAACACTAGCAAAGCAAGCATTAGTTGATGGAAAATGTGTAGTCATTGGTCTTCAGAGTACTGGCGAAGCAAGGACAGAGGAAGCTGTGACAAAATATGTGTGTATTTCGATTATGTATTTGTTTCCATATAAACAAATATTTTTCTGCATTTCAGTTTTTTCACTCGACTTTTTTTTCTTCTTTTTTCTGAAGGGTTCTGAACTTGATGACTTTGTTTCTGGACCTCGGGAATTGCTGCTTAAATTTGTGGAAGAAAATTACCCATTACCAGAAAAACCTCAACTCCTTCCAGGTTTGAGATTGTTTTGCCAAATGATTTTAATTTGTTTTCATTATTGTGGACTTGCTATATATATATTTTCTCATATACAATATAGGAGAGGATGGTGTTAAGGAGCTTCAAAGGAAGCGGCACTCCGCAACTCCTGATGTTTCATTAAAAGGAAGGGTCAGAAAATCAGCCAAGATGCAGCCTCCTAGTGATGCTGAAAGCGACGAAGAGTCTGAAAGTGAGTCTCCCAGAAGTAAAGTTGATTAATCTTTTGTATACATAACCTTTTTCCTATTGTGCTTTAGCTGCATATGGTATGAAGCCATTTTTCCAATTTATCTACATCCAAGCCTCGTCTCACTATGTTGGAAAAATGAAACCATTGTGCTAATTTTCAAAAGTCAAAGGTTCTGAGAAAAACCATTTAGACGAGGACTTTTTTCTTTCTGTTATTTAAATGTTTTTAGTCTTCATCTAGCTTTTAACCCAGCGAACTACCATTTCATCCACTTTTCAATCTAGAAAAAAGTAGTTAGTATGTGGTCCTCACACTTCAATTTCACCTCATAACATTGATAACTCTATTTGAACAACAACAACCAAGCCTTATCTCACTAATTGGGTCGGCTACATGAATCAAATTATGCCATAATGTTCTGTCATAAGCCATATTTTGGTCCAACTAATTAATGATAACCTTGAGGACTATATCGTGTGCAAAAGTGCATGCTTCGGTCGACAATCTATTCATAATGTATTAGCATTTATTGGTCTTGACTTGCTGAATGTTGATGGATAGTAAAGAATGCAAATTAATTACCATGCTGCAAAGAATTGTTTGTAAGAGCTTGTTGTTCTTTTTCAAGAAAAATACGTAATGAAGAGAAAACTACAAAAATTGAGGATAGTGAATCAGTTAAAATAGGAAGACCGTCTAAAGGGAAGCTACAGTAGAACCATGAGAAATCAGAGGCGAGTAGAAATTCTTGAAGACGTTGTCAGTCCTTTCCCAGCCACAACCAAAAAATCCGTTAAACAACACTTAGCAACAATATTTTATTTCCTTCTTACCAAACCTCTGAAAAATAAATGTGTGAATTTGATCAAAATATGTTTGAATTTTATCAAGATTCCTCTGGTTTGATGCAGCTGATTCGGGCATTGAATCTAATGACTCTGATGAGGAGTTTCAGATATGTGAAATTTGCACTACTGAGGAGGTGTTTTTTTTTTTTTTGTTTTTGAATCTCTTGAATTGTTTTGATGTTATGCTAGGGATGTAGTAGTCACATGGTTTCCATTGCAGGAAAGGAAAAAAATGCTACAGTGTTCCTGCTGTGGTAAATTAGTCCATTCCGCATGCTTGATGCCACCAATTGGTGACATAGTTCCTGAAGAGTGGTCATGCCATTTGTGTAAGGAAAAAACAGATGAATACCTTCAAGCAAGGCAGGCCTACATAGCAGAAATCCAGAAGAGGTATACAATTTAAACATTTCTCAAGTTATTGGGGTCTAACTTTGATGGTTTTATTGAGAATAACTGGTTAGAAAAGAAACTGCAAGATACATTATCTCTATGAACATAAATTAGGGGGCAAAAAATAAAACACAAAAAAATGCTGATTGTTTTATTAAATTATGACAGGTATGATGCAGCCTTGGAACGTAGGACAAAAATATTAGAGATCATTCGTTCGTTGGATCTTCCAAATAATCCTTTGGATGACATTACTGACCAGGTAGTGATCACGTGTTTGATTTAGCCCCGTGCTTTGAGCATCATTTTCTGTGCTAAAATACAATTTAATTATAATCTTTATAGGTTATTTTGAAACGACTACATAGATGCAAAACAGTAAATTAAAGATGCTTGCTGACCTTTTCTTCAATCACAATTGCTGTTGTGGAATAACTGAAGTGTTTGGTTTATAGAGTTTTGAAACTTCCTGTTTTTACTCTTGTTTTGATATTTGATATTACTCTTTGCTGTTGTGGAATGACTAAAATGTTTGATTTATACAGAGTTTTGAAACTTCCGGTTTTTGCTCTTGTATTGATATTTAATATCTCTCTTTGTTTGAAATATTTAATATTTAATATCCCATTTATAGGAAAAATGTGTGTTCAAGCATCCAATGCAAATTACAAATTTCATTGAATCTATCTGCGTGTATAGGCAGAATAGTTAACTTTTTCGTTATTGATGCATGATATCATGGATCGGGAAGTTTCTCTTCATCCATATTGTATGATTGAAAACTTTGATTTTGAAGATTTTCTTCTTTAATCTTTTTGACATTGTTCTATATTTGTGTAATAAATTTGTAAAGGACCTGTACTCATCATCTATCTGGTGTGGTGTTGATGCAATATAACTCATTGTTGGTCTAAAGTAGGAATTTTTTTTATGATCGGTGTTTGTTGAGGTTGTATGTGAATTTTTTGGATTTGAGGCTATATGCAAGGCAACCTGATTATCTCGGGTGTCACCTGTGAATCATCCCCAATCCCCATCTCTTTGAGCTACTGCTCCATATAAGTTGACAAATGTCTTAAGCAATGGTTTCATGTTATGCATCTGCTCTTCATCTTACCACAATATTTTGTTTCTTGCTGCATTTGGGGACCCTAAAGCTTTATCCCCAAATTACATAATTTTGGGTCAAGAGAAATGCTTCAATTCAGACTTCATTTTTCATCTTAGTTTTTATATTGATCTATATAAACTCTTTTTAAGACCTTATCTGTTTCCAATGTGAGACTTAGGTTTTTCCCAATACACCCCTCATGCCTAGCACTACTGGGCTTGGTGCGTGGATAATTTGGTTGATGGCTGGAATAGATAGGCTATGATACCAGCTTGAATAATTTTGAGTGAATGACTTGCATTACACAATGTGGCTGCACAATATATATATATATATATATATATATATATATATATATATACGAGAGAATCTCTCAAAATAGGGAAACATAGTAAATTGAGGAAACTATATCAACGATAATAGAGAGAGAAATCTTAATTATAACTATAATCATTAGTGATAGGATTATTTTTAGGTATTCCTCTTACATTCACAGACATTAGCATGCTGTGTTGCATCGTTAAATCTCATAGGTTCTAGTTTTCTTATTTGGTTATCATGTGAGAATGCCATGTCCTTTTTGTTGTACTTTTTCCACTTAATAATGTTTTGGCATGAATTAACAGTACCAACATTTCTGGTTATAAATTTTATTTATATTTATATACAGCTAGGGGGGCCCGATAAAGTTGCAGAAATTACAGGAAGGAGAGGCATGCTTGTGAGGGGCCCTGCTGGAAAGGGTGTAACTTATCAGGCTCGTAATACGTAAGTTATAGTGTCTCCAAATCTTATTGATTAACAGCATTTAATAGTAGCTGCATTATGCTAATTTTTGTGTATCTGTTTAGAAAGGAAGTCACCATGGAAATGGTTAACATGCATGAAAAGCAGCTTTTTATGGATGGTAAAAAGTTTGTTGCTATAATCTCTGAAGCTGGATCAGCTGGTGTTTCTTTGCAGGCAGATAGGAGAGCAGCAAATCAGGTATGCCAATCTGACTTGAAAGTATTTTTATCCCTGATATCATTGTCTTGTCTGTCCCTTGTTTATGATTTGGTGTGGCTTTGAACTCCTGCTTGATTTAACTTATAATCTGTTTTATTCTTGTTTTCCCCATTATGTGCCCCGTGACCTTTACACAACAGAAAAGACGAGTTCATTTAACACTAGAGCTTCCATGGAGTGCTGACCGTGCAATTCAGCAGTTTGGAAGAACTCATAGATCAAATCAAGCTTCGGCACCAGAATACAGGTTATTAGTTAAAATGACTTGCACTCTTTCTCTTTGCTTGCTTTTCATATTGTTATTTCCGTTGCACCAAGTTAATTAGTTAACTTATTGCCTCTCTGGTTTCATATATGTAAAGTCTTTAACATAGAACCAAAGTCTGAAGGAAAAGATTTTGGTTGGTATTAGGAGAATGAGAAAATGTGTAGAGAAAGTATTTAACTTAGAACTGAAGCCTGAAGGCAAAGTATTCTGTTTCATCCATACAAGCTTCACAATTGTTTAAGCAACAGTTGGACAAACTTGTTTGGTCCCTGTCTTTGGCAATAAAAAATTAATTTTTTAACTGGATACCTATTGAGTTTGTGAGTAGTGTTCGACATGTGTTGAAGAAGTATCAGTGTCAAAGGTGTGTCCAAAACTCCAATACTACCACGTTTCATTGACCTTGATCTAATAGAATATAGTAAGAGTCTCATATCTATCTTTTTCTCCGTCCTACTGTCCTACAGTAACCAGATAATTTTAATTGTGTCAACCTAAATACATAAGTTGTTATCACGCTTTGTCAAAATGCTATATTGCTGGTGTATATTGTTCAATGTCTCATGAAATCCTATAGAAGTTAAGATGTATGCCCCTTAGACTCAATAGCGATAGATTTGGTTGATATTGTCTTACCAGGCTATACTAGTTTTACCTGATCATTATTCTCATAAATGCATCAGGATACTCTTTACTAATCTTGGTGGAGAACGACGATTTGCATCAATTGTTGCGAAGAGATTAGAATCTCTTGGTGCTTTGACTCAGGGGGACCGCAGGCATGTTGGATTTATCGGTTTTGTATTTTCAATGAGTTGACATCAATGAATTTTGAAATCTTTGTTGATGTTTCTGACTTCCTTCATGGCTTACAGGGCTGGGCCTTCATTAAGTGCTTATAATTACGACAGTGCTTATGGAAAGAGGGCACTGATGATTATGTACAAAGGAATAATGGAGCAGGTTAGTATTATTCTTTGAAAATGGGAAACAAACACGCGCACACACACACACACACTTGGTTATTTGTAGAGATGAGAACAATTAATCTTAACCGATAGATTTAGATTAATGGCTATCATGTGACTGAACTTTCATCCGTTTTTCATCCACAATCGCGTCTTCACCCAAATACAACAACAACAACAACAAACTGGAATAATCTAGTAATCTGGAGCAGACCCAATGCTTTGGTGTGATTAGCATACTGATTAATTTTTTTAAATATTTTTTTTTAATTTAATTGTTTGAGGGTCCTTTTAGAATGACACCAACTAGTCAACACCAGAGGCATAGTAATGATCGAAAATGCAGTTAAGTAAAATTCCAGGTGTTCTTTAATCATGCAGGGTTTTATGTGAATTTGAATGCTAATTAACTACTGCCTGTTATATGTAGTATATATTCACTAGTAAAGATCCTGTATAACATAAAACCGACCATTTAATGGCCACCAGTACAGCCACTATCACTGGATTGAGCTTTGATGTGCATCGGTGTGTCATTCATGACTTCTTTTGTTACGCAAAGTGGTTTTTGAGCTGCCGCTTGATATCTGCTTTGCGGAGAACCATGAGTGAGGAGAAAGGTTGGGGAAGCAATGAAGTTTCCGTGCTATTTTTACCTAAAATGTAACCTGAGCCAATAATTTAAATATACCGGTTACGATTAATTGTTCTCATTTGATACAGTAACCAAGTGTTCTCACTAGATTTGTCCACATGGTGCTCAAATCCATCTAATGTCAAATTGTTTTCTAGGATTCTCTACCTGTCGTACCTCCGGGATGTTCATCTGACAGACCAGATACTGTTCAAGATTTCATTATTCAGGCAAAAGCTGCTCTTGTATCTGTTGGGATAGTTAGGGACTCAGTTCTCGGTAAGTCATTACTACCTTCATCTAAACGTTCAATGGAGTGGTTTTGTTCATTGTTGAAGTGTTGTTGTGATACCACATATCGCACTACCTAGCCTTCTTTTGACTAAACATGTGATTCCTATTTTGTAGGAAATGGTAAAGATTCTGGAAGGTTATCTGGTCGAATTATTGATTCAGATATGCACGAAGTTGGACGATTCCTCAACCGGCTTTTGGGACTACCTCCTGATATTCAGAATGGGTGTGTCCTTTGTATATTAATGACTTGATGCTTCTAATTTAAAGTACTGAATTCAATATGCTAAATACTACTGTATCAACAGGCTATTTGAGTTATTTGTGAGTATCTTGGATCTTCTTGTTCGGAATGCTCGCATTGAAGGTAACCTCGACACGGGCATTGTTGACTTGAAGGCTAATGTCATTGAACTACAGGGGACTCCAAAGGTTTGTTTGCTAGACTTGTGTCTGCTCTTATATTTATATTTATGTTATTAACTTCTTTCCTTATTCCTTCCTCAGTGTTACTTATTATTGAATTGTGTCAAATCTGCTCCAAATATCATTTTTTTATTTGAACAGATCTTGGGATCTTTTATTTTTATGCCTGCAGAATTGTTTCCTTCTCTTGTAACTAATGTATATTTGTAATTCCTTATAATTATAATAATTGTACTCGTCCCATTTATCAGGCACGTTCAGTTTAGACTAATCTATTTAAATGAATTAGTGTATGTACTCTTTTTACAACCTTGAAATATATATTAGAATTATTTTGTATACCTTGTTTAGAACCAATTCTACTCCTATGTTATGAGCTGTATTCCTTCCTTTTTAATCATCAGAGAATAAAAATAATATCTAGTCGTTGTTCTTTTAGTTAACTTTGTTGTATTGTTAATATGGAGTAGTAAAATTTTCATGTACATGCAGACAGTTCATGTTGATCAATTGACTGCGGCTTCTACCGTTTTGTTTACATTCATCTTGGATCGTGGGATCACATGGGAGGTGCTTGTTCTTTTCTGTTTGACCCAATTTTTGGTGTGTGCATTACTCAAACAAACTTAAAATACTGACTTTCTTATTATTTTTATGTCAGTCAGCAAGTAACATGCTGAATGAAAAACAAAAGGATGGGCTTGGCTCAGCCAATGATGGCTTCTATGAGTCCAAGAGGGAGTGGTTGGGAAAGCGTCATTTCATTTTAGCATTTGAAAGGTATCATTTTTGGTTTTCATTATGTGTTCCTGTTATTGGAAGTAGCCTTACCTAATACCCGTTTCCTTAGTTCAGATTCAATATCATTGAATATTGAATATGAACTAATTATCAAGCATTTCTCTCTGCTGTTAAGTTGCCAAATTAAAAACTTGAGCAAATTAAAAACATGTGCACGGATACACCTAAAAGTACAGATAGCTGGCCTCATAATTTCCTTTAGCTTGCTTTAACAAACTTGATTTCTGCACTAGTTTTTACTCAACGTCTGATGCCCAGTTCAGGATATACATGCTTCTCAATATACTTTTTTATATCATCATGATATTTGACTTGCTTAAGAGCAGAGAATTTTAGGAGAATATATTACATGCTTCCAATGTTTTAATTCATTATAATATTAGACATGATAGTATATAGATCAAGACATGGAGTAGCCCCATGCGACACTGACACACACTCTTCTAATTGATTTGTTTATGTCCTTGATTTTGTTCTTCATTCTGTTCTACACACGATCTTATTGATTTGCATTTCCTTGATTTTGTTCTTCGTATTCTAGCTCTGCTTCGGGTATGTATAAGATAGTTCGTCCTCCCGTTGGGGAATCAAACCGGTATGTATTCTAGCAATTAGGCTTTGTTGGGTATTTCAGTTTTATTCTATTTTAATCATGGTTTCCTCTCAATCATTTAGGGAGATGCCTCTATCTGAATTAAAAAGTAAATACAGAAAAGTTTCATCCTTAGAAAAGGCTCAAACTGGTTGGGAAGAGGAATATGAAGCTTCGTCTAAACAGGTATATTTCTTTAGAATGTATTTTTCTTGTGTGTAAATTTGCAATGAAACCAAATATTATTGAATCTTGAGGCTAGGTCAAGCTTTGCTTGTTGCATTTTAATCAGGGTACCGGTTTCTTAGAACAACATAAGGAATAGTTTTATTTATTTGTTATAGGCTTATAGACGGTGATTATATCAAAATTTTAAAAAATACCATTCCTCCGCTCTTACTGTCATTTTCTTTATTCATAACTATGTAGTCAATGATGGATAGCGTAGCAGATGACCACCAAAACATTATAGTGTTTTGGCAGGTAGAGGTAAGGACGCTATGCCTAAGTTTAGGGGAGAGAAAAACAAGAGAAAAAGATTTGAGGTCGCATTCTTGCAGAGTAGGAGAGGTCATGAAAGAGAAGAGAGGTCACAGAAGTAAAATACGCTATAAAAAATAAAATAAAGGGCATCTCTGGCTTTTCTACTCGTCTCGTCTGTTCTGCTCGTTTTCTCCGCAATTTCCCTGCCACACAAAGTACTTCCACCACCACTATTGACCACAGAGATTCATAAATAAATCCTTTAAGAAAGTAGACTAAGCAAATATTGCTCAGTCATACATGCTCTGTTCTTTCTAGTGTTGTTCTAAGATCAACTGACATGTCATTGTACATTTGTACTTTCTATCTGTTGTGAATCCTGGAACATTTGCCATTCATACTGAACTGAGCCGGGGTTCTGATATGCTAATGCTCTCTTTGTTGTGAATTTCTTAGGCAGTTGTCATTTATACTTAACTTAGCAATACACTTAGACATATATATGCTGTACTTATTCCCTTGATGTATACATATATATGCTGTACTTACTCCCCTGATGTATTATCCATACCATCTTTAACATCATTGATTAGTATATGGCTATGTATGATGCATGAATGGTAGTATCTAAAAGATGCATTACAAGTTAGATGAAACAATCGCAATCCCTGCTTACTCTACATTGTCTGAAATCGACTTCTCTTTACCTTTTTTGACAGTGCATGCATGGTCCCAATTGTAAGATTGGCAACTTCTGTACAGTGGGCAGAAGACTACAGGAAGTGAATGTCTTGGGTGGCCTCATTCTTCCTGTTTGGGGAACCATAGAAAAGGCCCTTGCTAAGCAGGTATTTCTTCACCATATATGATGATTGATGACAAAAACTAAAACATTCTAATGAGAAAGTATTGCATCTATGATGTTATAATATCAACTCTTCCATTCTTTTGTTACTTTGTTCTATTATTTAATCTTCTGGTTGAGTTTTTAAACGATATGGTTTGCAGCATGAAAATTGTAGTAGATAGCTTGGATTCTGATATAAATTGTAGAAATTTATTATAGTAACTGTTGACACAACCGAGTTTGCATTGTAGAAGAACTTTCGACTTAGTGAGATTATATCTGCTTGAAAAGGTTTTCTTTGTAAAGCCACTCTTGTTCATTATTTAGTCGTTAGACAATTATACTACATGACATGACCAGTGACTGATTCTTTGATATATTTTTGTTAGCAGTGGCTTCAGAAATTATTTAAATATACCTCTTTGAAAAAAAACTTAACTGCAAATCAAATATGTACAGGCTCGCCTAAGCCATAGGAGGCTACGTGTTGTACGCATAGAAACTACTGTGGATAACAAACGAATTGTTGGACTTCTTGTTCCTAATGCAGCTGTTGAAACTGTGCTTCAAGGTTCTCTCTCTCAAACACATTTCTATTTGTGAATAATATATTCATTGATAATTTGCTTTCAAAATAGATAGAAACTTGATATAATTAATAGAAAGATTTTCTCTCAGAATTTTGACCTTGTTCATTTTTTGTCAAACATGGTCAAGAAGCTAACCTATTGACATCATTGGCAGGTTTAGCGTGGGTTCAAGAAATTGATGATTGACCTGGGATAATAGACTTTGCTCACCTTCTCATTTTAGCAACTTGAAGCCTTTTGAAAGTTGCTTGATGTCTCCAGTCTTGACCATGGGTTCAATATTCGGTGTCCTCTGTTCGTCGATAATCAATTTATGTTTTAGGAAAAGCTCAACCTTGATGCTGATTTTTTTAGGAGGAATGACTCATCCTCCTCACCATTCAACACAATTGTGCAGTCTCATTTGGTTACCAATATTTATGTTCCATTTTAGCGTATAAATACGATTTTGTATATTTGTAAAACTGATTGACTGAGAAAGTAGATGGCTAGGCTTGTATCACATAATCCAGTCTGATTTTTTTTTTTTTTACTATTTTTTAGAGGAAACCAGTTTGTACCAACAGATATGATTATTAAAATGATAGTGGAAGAAAATATTCTCATTTTTTTTATAATAACATAAATATTCCTTTGGAGCAACATTCATTGTCCAAACACCCATTATTAACATACGACTATACCATGGATAAACACACAGACGTTAATTGTTCAACTGCATCACCATCGTCAAGTTTGTTACAAAAAATAATATAAAAACGATGCAAATTTTGTAGCAGCAAGATAGAAACACCCATTATTCTCTTTTTGAATGAGATGAAAACATATCAGCACAAGAAAGGATCATCAACATGGTGATCACTGCAATAGAGTCCTGGCTTTTGAGTGAATCCATCTTTCTGTAGCTTCTCTCTAGCCTTGAGAATAAGCTCCGAGTATGTAATTGCACCATCAGTCTCCTCAATTATAGCCTGTATTGCATTGCTGAAAGCTCCATAAGCATTAGCTGCATTTCCGGCAGGACAAGCATCTGCTGAAGTCTGGTCTGTCTGACAGCCGCTCATCAGAATCCCACCGCTTGGAAGACCGCGCTTTGACGATCCAGCATATACTTCATGCTTACTTCCCACTTCCGTCTCCATGGCAGGCTTTGCATATCCCTCATCATTATCATTCAGCTTTTGCTTAAGAAACTCTTGGGCAAGACTACCCACCATTCCCAATATCCCACCTTGTCCACCTTCACCACCTCCATGCTGGAGCTTGTTCAAGATGACTTTCATAAACTTCTTCACTTTAGGACTAGCATCTTCCCCAAAAACATCAAAAAGTGTAGGCCTCAGTTGACCAACATCTATATTTTCTTTCCCAGTTTTCTGCTGAAGTATATCAATGAGGGTTGAAAGTGGCAGAGACCTATTCTTCACTCCATGTGGGAGTTCGATATCCCTATCTTCATTTGTTTCTTCATCCCTGTGTGTATGGCGACGCAATCCTGAAGGGACATGAAATCCCCTTGACTCAATGGCATCCTCAACTTTCCTATGCAGAAAGCCTGACAATCCAAAGCCGGATCCAGAATGTTCCTCTTCTCCCTTTGTGCTCTCTCCTATCTGCTCCTTAGCTTCTTCAATCAAGCCACCACTGTGGCATGAATCAGATACAATGGTCAGCCTACATCCTCTAGGAACCCCATCCACAAATTCCTTGAAATCATCATCTGTTCACACACAAAAATCATCAAAGAAAAGACAGCAATACTACTACCATTACTACTCACTAATAACATCAGAATTACCCTATATAAAGATTCCAGACATGCACGAGACTACAAAGAAATCATGAATCACAAGCTATCAATACATTTTTTCCACACGTTCCCTTCTGTTCCTTTATATTCATGTATACTAAATGTATGCACATTTCTCAATTAAAATTCGAACATTGGTTCCGGAGGTTGTGAGATTCCGGTCAATTCCACTATGGAGACAATCTTAACTGATCTATGAATTTTCAAATAAAGTAAAAACTTTAAAAAGTTTCTTGTAGAGAATTCCGTACCTGGAGATTCCTTATCATCAAATCAAATCAAATCAAATCAAACACACATTGAAATCGTTTCTCAATTCTCAAAACACTTTTTGTCAAAAAGTAATAATAATTTTAAAACAACTTTCAGCTGTAACCACAGGATCCAAAATCACAAAATTAAACATTTAAATTAACATACAATTCACTTAATCAAAACAAAATAAAAACAGAGAGAAAAAGGTAAATAAAAAGGAGAGTAGTTTTTTTTCCCTTGGTACGAACCAGTGATGAGATTCATATCAGAAGGAACAATACATTCATCAAAACCAGTATCATCATCCTCTCCGGTTTCAGCAGGAAGACGAGTCCCATGTCCACTATAATGAACAAACAGCAGATCACCATCCTCCGATGATCTGACCAGCTCCGACAGAACACGTCTTATGTTCTTTCCTGTCGGCTCCGTGTACGACGAATCCGTGTCGATCAAAACAGTGATGTCATCTTCCGAAAAACCGTAACGTTCGATCAAGCATTTGTGCATCCTCCACACGTCGTTTACGCATCCTCGTAACTCTGCTTTTGTTCCTGGGTAGTTGATTCCGATCAATACAGCTTTTTTCGTCATCGTTGGTGGATCTTTGAAGAAGATGAAGAAAAAGAAAAAGGTTGTTTCAATGATTTGGTTGAAACAGAGCAATACTGTCTT
Source organism: Medicago sativa (assembly GCF_051527215.1). Lineage (NCBI taxonomy): Eukaryota > Viridiplantae > Streptophyta > Magnoliopsida > Fabales > Fabaceae > Medicago > Medicago sativa. The sequence continues at coordinate 35,409,179 of NC_140756.1, read as the reverse complement.
TGTCATTCTATCATGTTGTGGATGTTTATATTAATTAATAATAATTCATTGTTTTTTTTAAGAGTAGCCACGTAGTTCTAGGCAAGACAACGGGACGGGGTGGGGATGAGTTTTATATTCTCCGTCCCCATACCCGATTCTCATGTACTTATCCGTTATCTTACTCATATCTAATGGGGATGAAAAATTAAACTCCAACCCCGTCCCCGAAGGGTTTGGGTATCCCCGCCTCATCCCCGTCCCCGCATTGAATATTTTTTTAATAAAAAATATAAGTTTTTTTGCAACTCCTCGAGAAATGTTGTAATTCGTTATCCAGTAATATGTTCACATTAACATTTCTTAAACCGATTGATTTAGTTGCTCATTTAAATATCAATGGTAATTTTTATAACACGACAATTATCAAACAAAATAACATGACATATCAACATAAAATAATTTTCTGCATTCGGGACCGGTTTGGGTATGGGTTCGGGGTGGGTACCTATATACCCGTTACCCGTCTCATCCCCGTGTTTTGAAATCGGGGAAAACTCAAACCCAGTCAAAACGCGGAAAACCCGTCTAATTGGGTTCTGTTCAGGCGGGTAACCACGAGTATGAGTTTTGTTGTCATGCCTACGTAGTTCTTCAGTTTATTGAAGTTTTAAAATAGTATTGCGTATTTTGTTAATCGAAAGAGTCATGACATCGAAATAAGGATTGATACAATAATATTAATCAAGTATTTGAACGCAAGAGATTATTTTAACTAACAGATTCGACAATAAAAAACTTATTTTGAAATTTCAATACATTCAAATATTATTATAACGATTTATAACAATTTTAGGAACCAAATCACATTACTTTTTTTTTTTTTGAGAGAACACATTACTTTTTCTTTTACTTCTTTCGGTTTTATATTTGATACAAATATATAAATGTAATAAAACTTATATTTGTTTTTTGCAATAATGAGTTGTTTTTTGGTTTTTTCTTGGATCCGTTTGTAGTTATTATTCAATTCACTTATGGAGTTTGATTGGTGGTGGTGATGGTTAGATAACTTGTTGGATTGGAAGATGATGCGCACGTTACCGACTAATTAGGTACTTTTTGTTTTACAAGACTAATTAGGTACTTTTGTAATTCTTTTTCTCATGAGATTATTTTCAAAATTTCAATAGCATTTACTACATCCGTCCCTAATTATAAGACCCTTTTGAAAAAATAACGCATATTAAGAAAATTGATAAGTGTAATAAATTTGTTAGTAATTAGTATTGTTTTTACAATTTTATCCTTTAAAAGAGAAAGTTAGTTTATGTTTTCAATGTAATATTTAATGTTGATTGAAGAAAAAGATATAAATAAATAGGGGTATGTTGGTAAAGAATTAATTAATGTACTTGGAAATACCAAAAGGGTCTTATAAAAAGAGACAAAAAAATTTCTCAAAAGGGTCCTATAATTAGGGACGGAGGTAGTATTATTTTTTGACGTAGAGTGTAGACCACTCTCCTTTTTTTCCCAAGCAGTTTACGGTCTACCAACAATAATTTCATCTCGAAAGTATTAAAGTGAAGAATAAGGGGGTTTAAATCTAATATTGTATAAATAATGTAATGTCTCTATCAACTGAGTTATGATCAAGACAATAGTTTTTTTTTGTTAATTAGTCTCGTGACTAAAAATTTACTATTTAAGATGAATAAGTGGTGTGTTCGGAGTTCAAACTCTTGGTAGTTTATATGACGATTAAACAAGGAAGCTCGAGGCGATGGGGTGAATAGTTTCTTTTTTTTTGGTTACATGTGAATAGTTTCTTTTCGAATAATGCATTTGCGAAGCGTAATTTAAAAAACCTTTGAAAATATTTGTGACTATTGGATTTTTGCTAATGGTTCAAATGATAAGACTAAATCAATGTGTAAAAACAACAACTCAACTATGAATAAGAAATTCAACAATCAATACATAATCTAAATCACAAAACTAAACTATCTCAAACCAAAACAAATTGATCACAACTCACACTATTTAAGAATTTGAACACTTGATATATGAATGAATTGTTTAGAAGTTACATTCTGAGTTTAATTGTGAATGAGTTGAATGTTTATAAACCTCAACCAAGCAGATTGAGATGAGGTTAATGCAAAATAAACACTCATAATCAAATGGTAATTAATTCATTCAATAGATTCATATATCACAATTAAATTGCTGAAAGTAAAAGGATAATGGAAAGAAGGACACCGAAATGTATAGAGGTTCCCCTATTTCGTCCTCGTTAGGGGTGTGTCCTTTCTTCGTATAAGAATACGTCTCTTCTACGGGCTTCCACTATGATGAAAATATTTACAAGTGTATGATTACAAAGATTTCTTCGATTCCTAATCTTCTATGCTAAACAATCACACAAGATCCAATATTCAAGAACTCTTGAAATTACACAGCCATAAGATTTTTGAATCTCAAGCTTTCATGCAATCCTTTGTTCTTCTACTCCGAGAAATCATCTCTGCTATTTCTCCGCTTCGATCCCCTTGAACGTTGAATTGTTGAGAAAAAAACCCCCACAATGACCTTTTTAGGTGAAAAGTGTCTTATTTTCCTTTAGATCCCCGATGCTCCACCAATATCATTGAGAGAAACCAATCTTACAATATCCTATAACACCCTAAAAATCTAGACCACAAAACCTACAAAAGCTCTTAGAAAAAGTGTTTAATGCAAAGAAGTTGTAGAGAGAGGATTTGGAAACTTTAGACTGTATTTTCAAATTGATTCTATGAATGAGAAAGTGTATGTGTAAGGGTATATATAAGTGTGAGTGGAAAGAGTTAATTTAGCCACAAAATAACAAATTTGAATCGAATCACATTAAGTGTGAATTGATTCAAATAGTGTCAAAATAGGATATCTGAAGGTTGTGAAGATTGATACGATTGTCAAGAACTATGAATCAAATCAAGCATTTTTTAGATGAAGATTGAATATGTTGGAATAAAATGTGTTTAACATTGCTGATGCACGGTTACGGTTCTGGCAAGTGTACCAAATTGTTTACCAAGTAATAAAGTGATAAGTAGAGTATCGTATCCTTAGGGATTGTTGTTTCGTCCAAACAATTCTCGTTACTTATTTTTATAAGTTGAAGATATAAAAGATAAATGGTTAGAAAGTCTTGCAATTTTATCTGTTTGCATCAGAGCAAGTTACCTGCTTTTGGTTGCAAAAAAGTAAGCAGCGGTTAAGATTCTTCGTATCCACCCTATATATATTGTTGGATATTAAGTAACAATAATGTCGCGTTTATTTATCTTAGGTAGACTATACAAGTGATGAGGTCGTTGGGACGTTACTAACCTACTTTGGTCTATCCATCTGATGGCTAACTGCACCTGCTGATCGCACGGTGATCCTTACGTGCGGGGTCTTGCTAATTCAAAGGTAATTGAAACATAAACTTAAATTGGCTTTCTAGTGTTTCCTTAGGCAATGAAGGCCAAGGTTCCCTCAGGTCTGCCCATCGAGGAATCTCAAGACACTCATATCACACTCTCTCTACGCGTGCTTAGTAGTTCTACAAACGGGTAGCCCTAATCTACGTCTACCTTACTAAGGGTTTCAAGAGAATGATTTTATTAGGTTACAACTTATTTCCTTCAGCTAGGCACATGTTTCTAATTACTAACTAGTTATTTCCTAGGTTTAGTGGGTCACCACCTAGTGTTGATAGTTTTTAGCCACTAAGCACCTACGTCTAGGGTCAACAATTCTTATGGTATCTTTGGCTAGTTAATAATCACATATTTCCTAGACATATATTTATCAGTAAAAGGATATAAATATCAAGATATAAGCATCCAGTTAGTGATAACAATATTAGGCCCTGTCACAACCCAAGTACCTAATCTAGGGTTGCACCTATCACATAAATAAACTACTTCCTAATAAAACTTAATAGCGAACAAAAGAATAAATAAAATATAAACGAAATTAAATTAAATAAGTATCCAACAAAAAAATACAGAGGTTCATTTTAGAACTCTAACCTAAAAAGATTTAGTTACACATGGTAACTAAAAACAAATTACTAAAGATAAAAACATACCCTAGAAAACCAAGGAGAAGAGAAAAACTTTCATGAAGCTCCAAAGTCGCATTCCTCTTGAACTGCTACATTTCTGAACGAGGAGTTATGAATGAGGAAGGCTGGTATTTATAATGAGAGTTTCTACTTGGGTTTGCGCTAAAAGTGCGGGCTTTACCCAACACGGAAGTAGGAAAAACAGTTGCGCCCTGTATTTTTGCATGCACAAGGCGCGTGACAGATGCACGGGGCGCATGTGAGGGATCCCCAATGCATGCCCTAGGCACATGGTTTATAAAATTCATGCACGAGGCATTATTCCATGCCTTAGGCGCATGGTGTCTTTATCCTGGGCGCAATCTCTGATTTTCCATCGTTTTTAGGTCTTCGTCTTCAAATAAATTGCCTCGGTACTTTGGGAACAAAATTCCTCCCACTTATAAGTCTTCTGAGGCCTCTTGAATCTTCTTTCTTGTTATCCTGAATCTTCACAATTCTTCAGATGTTCTTGATTTGATAATTTGCATGATTTCTTCATGAATTACTTCAAAAAACCCTTAAAATTGCTATGTTTCGGGAAAACTAGAATTATAGATTGAAACATAGAAAACATTACAAAAGTCCCAAAATCATAGGCAATCGTTCTAATACTCCTCCTTTTTGCTGCTAAATCCTACTGGAAATAACTGAAAAACATGTTAAGAATAACGTATGATGACCTGTCATCATAACCCCAAAGTTAAACTGTTGCTTGTCCTCAACTAACAAAAGACAAACATAGTTTATTCTTTGCATTATTTTCAGGAAAACATACCTTTCCGGGAGTTGTGCTTAGGAATCATTCTTCAAATTTATAACAGAGCAACAACTAACTTACCACTGTACATTCATGCGGGTCTAGCTTGGTGAAAGGAACCTATATTCTCAGCCATACTCTTTTCTATGATACACATATGTATCTCCTAAAGCCAGTAGGGCTGGTCACACCATTTTCCCACTCCAGTCATCACATGAATATACCTTGCTATAAATTTGAAACAATTCTAAACATATGGTCAAGTTAAAGTTATTCACACACTTAGAGGACTTTGAGGGATATAATTTGGGAAAGTAGGCTAATAAAAGAACTTGGAGTTAGGTTACTAACTTATGGATTCCTAATAAACATTACTGCACTGCCATCCTTCCATCCTTGATTACAAGATGGGTAAAATAATATAACTATTTGTCTTTTTTATTTTTGGCAGAAAGATGCATTTTTTTTTTGAAGAGACCATTTCTTTGGCTCATGATTTTTTTTGTTGTTGTGTAGATCCATGGTCATCTACATTTTTTTTCTTCATTTTTTTCTTTCTTACAAATGTATTATACTGTTACCCCACCCAAAACTTAAAGGTTGCTAATTCCAAAGAACAACCCCAAACTTAGTTTCAAAACATGTGCAGTCATAATAATTCCTATCTAACTCCAAGTGAAATCAAATTGGGTTCATGTAAGTGTAAGACTGTGACATGATTAGTCACTAATAAAGAAAAAAAAATTTCGTCTGGAGGCTCAAAGTGGTTTTACAAAGGATAATAAGAATATACCAGGGTGGCTTGAAAGGCTCAAGGTACCAAAGAAAATTGCCTCGTGTGTAATATAACCTAACCGATTGTCTGTGAAGAACGGCCGCAAATTCAAGCAATAATAACATTCATATGGAATACTCATAATATGCATTAGAAATATTTAAGTATCTAACAACCTAGAATCGATATGGAAATATTTGGCTCTGAATCTCACCGGTTATGCTATTCAGAAAAGAGTAGGTGATCTTATAAGTACCTTCACTAAGTTAGACGCGTGATCACATAGTGATCTTTACGTGTGGGGCCTCCGCCTAAAATGCTTAATCGGTTCATAAAGTTGCAATTGGTGATCACACGATGATCTTTACATGCGAGCCCTTACTCTCTCAGTTGATTTCGGTTTATCCCTCCAATGTTGAGGTGCACTTGTTGATCCACACTAAGTTATATGTGTGCTAAGGTATAGGGGTATTAATCCTATAGGATCCGCCACCTACGTAAGGATTATTAGTGTGGGTGTCTTAATCCCTCAAAGGTAATTGAAACATAGACTTAAGTTGGCGTTCCTAAATTTCCAAAGGTATGAGGGCCAGTGTTCCTAAAGGTTTTCCCATCTATGAATCTTAGGAGTACATAGCACACTCTCCCTCTTGGTAGTTCTACAAATGAGCAGCCCTATCAGCGTCAACCTTACGAAGGGTCGAGGAGAATGGTTCTACTAGGCTTGGTTGAATTCATGCAGTAATTGTTTCCTTAATTAGCAACTAGTTACATACTAGGTTCGACATATTTTACTCAATATTAGTAATGTCACCTCCTAAGTACTTACTATTAGGGTCGACTCACTTTCAGCATCTTTCGTCTAGTTATTAATTAATTAATTCTTAGATAGAAAAATATAAATACTAATATATAATCATCAATATTAGGTCATGTTACAACCTAAGAGCCTAAACTAGGGTTGCACTACAACACAAATAAATCTAACCTAATAAAACTAAATAGTGAACAGAAAATAACTAAATAAACGACATTAAATTAAATAATTATCCAACAAAATAAACAAAGGTTAATCTTAGAACCATAACCTAAAAAGATTTAGTTACACATGATAACTAAAGGCTAATTACTAAAATATAAAAGCATACCCTAGAAAAACAAGGAGAAGATAGAAAAACTACTCTTGAAGCTCCTAGAATCGCCTTCCTCTTGAACTGCTCCAGTTCTGAATGAGAAATTATGAATGACGAATGCAGTTTTTATAGGGAGAGTTTCCACATGGGTTTGTGCTAAAAACGTGGGCTTTACCCACAAAAAAGTAGGAAAAGTCGTTTTTGACCCGCACTTTTTCAGTCCTCGGGCACACACTCCTTGCCCTAGGCGCATGTGAGTGTGAAACGCACCATGCCCTAGGCGCATGTGAGTGCGTTCAGAGCCCTTTTCTCTGTTTTCCCGTCCTTTTAGGTGTTTGCTTCCAAATAAGTTGTCTTGGGACCTGGGAACATAATTCTTCCCTCTGTAAAATCTTATAAGGCTTATTGAATCTTCATTATTGATCTTCCCAAGGTTTAACTAATCTTCAAATGTTCTTGCTTTGCCGATTTGCATAATTTCTTCGTGAATTACATCAAAAACACCCTAAAATTGCTATGTTTTAGAAAGAATAGAATTACAGACTCAAATATAGAAAACATTACAAATCTCCCGAAATCATAGGCAATTCCTTTAATACTCCTCCATTTTGCTTGTAAAACCTACTGAAAATGACTGAAAACAGGATAAGAATAACGTAAGATGACCTATCATCAATATCGATTGAGGAAGAATGAAATAAGCCGCCATTAACCTTGTTGTTTGTTTCATATAACTTCTCTATGTTTATCGGTTCTGCTGAGAGGGCCACCATGAAAGCTTTATCCAGGTATTCCTAATACCTTGTTATTTATATCCTTGATAAATTAAACATGTCGTAGATATGATCTAAATCATGTTCAATATTTTGTTTGCTTCCGCTATTGATTCATGATTATTGAACATGTTTTATGAAATCTGTTATATGTAAGATCTAATATTTCTAACAGTCTTCATCCATTGTCAAAACCAAAGCTTTTCTTCCTTTTCAATTTTTTTTTTAATTAGTTTGCTTAATAAACATGATGGTAAATAAAAAAAATGGTTAGATCTGGTATATAAAAAAGTAATGATGATTATATTTCGATCTTGTATGTAAAAGCTTTATGAAGTTTGATATACTATCTTGATCTAAAAATAAATAGTTTCATTGTGCAAGCTAGTTATGATTTATGAAGCTATTTATGTTGATGCTTTGGGACATTTGTGTACTAATTACAATGTAATAAACACTACGTTATCATACTTTTTTTTCTTTGATGGAACATATTTGATTGGAGGCGGTGGCCGAAGCAGGGGTGCAAGGGGGAGACATGGCAACCCCATTTAAAAAAATTATAAAAAATTTATATATAGAAAATTACCATTTTGCCCGTTAGTTATCATGAAAATTATCCATACCCTTTTCATTTCCTCTTCTCCTTTCTTAAAAAACTTGTGCGCGATCCATCAATCCTTTTTCTTTGTAACATCCTCCATCCACCACCACATTACCGTGACGGCGCAACCACTTTTTCTCCTCCTCCATCCATCACCACCACACCCCCCTCCATCATTCACTGTTTCCACAACCCCTCTCTTTGTATTGATTCTTCAGTTCAGAGCCATCTTTATCTCTCTCTACAAACCCTAATTGTTGTAAGGTACTAATTCATTCAATTTCGTTTTGTTAGGTATTGATTTGTTTGATTTCCTTCTATTTGTTAATGAATTTGGTTTTAAATTTTCTTTTACCTTCAATTTTTACATAACCCTAATCAAAACAAAAGGGAAATAGAAACTGAAATTAGTGTGTGAAATTGAATGCGATTTCCTTCTATTATGATTCTGATTTGATTTCCATGCTATACTTTGTAAAATACTTGAATTTGCAGAAAAACATCACCTAATTAAACTTTGTCCATTTATTTAGTCTGAATAACCTATGTTTTATTGGTTAAGTTATGCCTTGTTGAAAGTGTTTCTGTCATAGACCGTGGTTAGTATTTGAAGTGCAACTATATATTGAAAATCGTTTGGCTTGTGGTGTAAAACAAAATGCTCAAAGAAGATTCTTGTGAGTATTCTGAAAAGTAATGAGGTTGTCACAAATTATTGCTTTCTCAAATTAGTTATTTTACTTATACGAGCAAAATCCCTTATTTTCTACATGTATGTTACGTCTTGATGACATAATTCTTAATTTTACAAATTCTCTTTATATATCATTTATTTGGTTTAAAGGAATTGATATTAACTTATTAAATGGTAATCTAGAGAAACAAACAATGAAATATATACATATGGTACATAATTGATACCTTAATAAGTGTACTTTTCTTGTCCAGTTCTTACTTAACTTTGCTTCCTTTTGTCAATTTCAATCATTCTTGTTCATTGCGCATTGTAAAATTAAAATTGAAATTCGTTGAAATTGATAAATTTGTTTCTTTGCAATAGAAAAGTTAAGATGAAGAGGCAAAAAATGGATTCATTTTTCAAGAGGAAGGCTGATGATATTGAAAGAGATAAAGAAGTTAAAAGTTCTTAATGTGAACCTAAACAAGTTCATGAGATTCCAATATGAAAGGAGAATGGAATGGTTTACAAGCACTTTTTATGAAAGATTATCCTTATGGTTTGTTCAACAAAAGCTCTTATTCAAGATTTGAGAGAAAATGTTTGGGATAAGTTGTTTTCCAACGTGGTGTCATTTTGTGAAAATCATGGTATTGAGATTCCTGACCTCAATAATTGTCTTTCAACAACAAGATTTGGATGTTCTCGCCTAGAAGATAATCAGGTAACAATAGAGCATTATTTTAGAGTTGTTTTTTTTAATATCATTAACAAACAATTACAATAGCTAAATGGGTAATGATGTGTTGATTTAACTTTAGATTCAATCAATTCAAAAGAAAGAGGAAGAGCAACATCATGTGCACATAAGGATTTGAGGGAAAATTGGCCGCTGTCCAGCGGTCACCAACATATAGGTACAATTTCTCTCCTTTAATTCAATTAATTCATTCGATCCCAATTCTTGTAGCGCTAGCAAGGTCTCCATTAATTTCAATTGGATTGGGATTACATGATTCATTATTTTGAATCAATTGGTTTGGTTGGAGCTAGGGACAGCTGAGGCCATGGACCTCTATTGACCATGGCCTTGCATAGCAGAAAATCCAAATGTCACACCAAAGACACTGCAACAACAACGCTCGTTTGCACAGGGGTTAGAGAATGTCTATGTCATGGGGTTAGAGAACTGCAACAACAACCTCTTCGTCAACCGATAATTCGAGGGGATAATTTATAAATAAAAATCGTAGAGAAAGTCTATGTCATGGGGTCAGAGAATTGCAAGCATCATATGCACGACCTACTATTCTTGAACAAGGGAGACAAGCCATACACAGCTAAAGAAATAACAACAAATTTATTGTAGCACTCGAAAACTAAGGGTTCGTGGCATTTGATATCACTTGGTCGTGGATTCTACAAGTTCTCATTCTCCCTAGGTGATGATGTCCGCACTTCTCTTTCAATGGGGACGATTAACTTAAAGACGAGACTATTGCATCTTTCCCAATGGTCCATGTATTTTAATAAATATTATCAGCGTCCGAAACATACACATGTTTGCATACGACTACTTGACTTGCAACAGGAGTACTGGTTAGAAAGAACATTATTGGAAATTACAGGCGCAATTGACACTCCTCTCATTATTGATGCCGCAACTCAGAAATGCCCCTTTTGCCATTATGCGAGGGTGCTGGTGGATATAGACTTCCCTCATCGGCTTTTTTATGAGATCATGGTGGAGAGGGAAGGGTTTGCTTTCCCTATTGAGGTGGAGTACGGGTGGCTCCCTGAATTCTGCTCACATTGTCAAGTTCTTGGATACTGATTCACTAACTGTCGTTGGTTGCATCCGAAAAAAGATTTGAACTTGGACAAAGATAACACTAAGAAGGTGCATGACAAGGGGAAGAATGCTATAACACAACAGAAAGTTCAAACAAAGAAGTGGCAGGCATGTGAAAATCCACTTGGTATTGGGTCATCTGTGGCTTTTGAGAAATTTGTCGTTAATTATGAAGTTACGGCACTTGCTGCATCATTAGAAAAGTCACCTGAACATCACGTTGGGTCTTCTTCTTTTGCAAAACTGACTTCTGAAATTACGGTACCAGTTGCGGCGACTGATCAACCACCTGAACAACACGTCTCCCCCACGGTTGCTGCCCCCGTTGACACATATGTTGCACAATCATAAACCTGCCCAGAAGCGATGCCCCTTAATTCAAGCGGACATGCGCATAGTGACAAGTCTGCCTTCACCTATCAATTGGTTCTTTACTAATTATGTTATTCGTTCCAATGATGTAGAGAGTACCTCTGTTTTAGACCTGGTGCTGCAGCTCCAACATGTTCATGCCCCCCTTACGGTCGAGGAGGGGAATGCGCAAGTGGATTCAGGTGCCTTGTTAGTTGCAGTTGCAGGTAGATCTCTTGCCATTCAATCAAATCCTTTTGCTATTGTCATTCCGCATCGATTTCCTATCATTACCAATTAGAGGTCATACAACATTCCCTAGTAGTTGGTAAAGATGTTGATGATGAGGGGTTTACTGCTATGAAGATTTTATTTTGGAATATTTGAGGTATAGGTAATTCGGATTCTCGTATTACTCATAAGCCTATTCTCATATTTATTGTTGAACCAATGCGCTAGCTAGTCACTGTCACATGGTTCAGACACGATTTGGTGGGACATTATGCCCGAGTTTGTTCGGGGGATTTCTTTAGGGACCAGTCGGGGATACGTAACTTTTGTTTTCTGTAATTTTCGCTTTCTATCAAGGGTTTGGTTTGCCCCCTACATATTATTCCCTTTTTTATATATATAATAAATGGGTGAGTGACAAAGGATTGGAGTTCCCTGGGAGTGCCGATCTAGTCGGGATGTCCAGCGGCTCCTTGATGTCTTCCTCACTCTTGATTCAGTAAAAAAAACAATAGTTAAGTAGCAGATTTAGTGAGCAAGTAATGGATTTGTTGGCTCTAAGTTGTGCTTTGTCTCCTAAGGATAGATATAAAGCTTTTGACGTTGACATTCTATGTACTCTTGTTGAAAAATATTATCCCATGGATTTTTGTGATCAAGAAAAGATTAATTTGTCATTTCATCTTCGACATATCCTTTTTGATGCTCACCAATCATTAACTTAGAAGAATTTATCAATTATTCAATAATTGTGCTAATGTTTGGCTACCACTAGACCAACGAAAAAATAATTCTTGGTTGATAATGGTTGTGCTTTATAATGACTCTTCCAATTTCTACAGTACAATGGAACGATCTTTTTCATCAATAAAAACTATCAAGTCTAAGTTGAGAAACAAGATATGACCTGGGTTTCTAGCTGATAGCATGTCAGTTTATATTGAAAGGGAAATTAGTGTGTTTACTCTTTCTGAGTCAATTATTGATGATTTCAAGTGACTCAGAAAGCATAAAGTGTCACTTTAAGTATTTAATGATCGACTTTATGTATTATGTAGTTTAAATTTTGAACGATTTATTTTTGGATTATTACAACTTAAATGTGTTGTATGAAATATGATATATATATATATATATATATATATATATATATATATATATATATTTTTTTTTTTTTCTTTCTTTATTGTGATTGCGGCCAACCCAAACTTTTTTGATTAGCTCTGCCACTGATTGGAGCAGTCATCATGGCAAAGCTTTATATTGATTGCTCTGATACATATCAAGGAGCAACTTATGAACATAATGAAGAACATATTTTCTTCGAGAATCGTGAATATGATATATCGAAACCTGATGATGAACTCAATGACAATTCATTTGTAATGAAAGGGCCTCATATAAATGAATCCATTTGGTTTTCTATATGAGGTGTACGCCATCAAAATAAACTAAAATATATAAATCAGCGGCGAAGCACTTGAAAATTATTAATTAGTAGCTACCACTAGTTTGATGGGGGCCAAATTCTCAATATTTTTAAAATGCTCAGCCACTGATTTATATATATTTTACTTTATTTTTATAGCGGACACCTCATATTGAAAACCAAATTGATTCATTTATTTGAGTCCCTTTCATTACAAATGAATTATCATTGAGTTCATCATCAAGTTTCGATATGTTCTTCATTATGTCCATAAGTTGCTCCTTGATTTATATCAGAGCAATTAGTATAAAGCTTTGCCATGATGACTACTCCAATTAGTGGTAGAGCCAAATAATTTTTTTTTGGGGTGGCCGCCATCAAAATAAACTAAAATAAGGTGACACTTTTTCTTTCCGAGTGACTTGCAATCATCAATAATTTACTCGGAACTAGTATGTGCACTAATTTCCCTTTCAATATAAATTGACATGCTATCAGCTAGAACCACAGGTCCCGTCTTGTTTTTCACGTTAGACTTGACAATTATCATTGTTGATAAAGATCTTCCATTTGTGGCGGTAGGAATTGGAAGAGTCATAATAAGGCGCAACAGCTTATGAACAAAGAAGTATTTTTTGGTTTGTCTAGTGGCAGCCAAACACGAGCACAATTCTTGAATAGTTAATAAATTATTTAACTTTGTAGATTGGCGAGCATCAAAAAGGAAATGTCAAATATGAAAAGGCAAATTAATCTTCTCTTGATCACTAAAATCCATGGGATAATATTTTTAAACAAGCGTGCATATAGTCTCAACGCCAAAAGCTTTATATTTATCCTAAGGAGACAAAGCACAAGTTAGAGTTAACAAATCTATACTTGTTCATTAAATCTGTTATTCAACTCACGTAATTGTTTGCCAATGTCGTTTCATTTTGTGAAGAGCATGGTATTGAGATTCCTGATCTCAATGATTGTCATTCAATTTTAGTGATCAAGAGCAGCTTAATGACACTGTATGTACTCTTGTTGAAAAATATTTATCTCCTGGATTTTAGTGATCAAGTGAAGATTAATTTGGCATTTCATCTTCGACATTTCCTTTTTGGTGCTCGTCAATCATCAAATTTGAAGAATTTATCAATTATTCAAGAATTGTGATAATGTTTGGCTACCACTAGACAAACCAAAAAACACTTCTTGGTTGATAAGTTGTTACACCTTATTTTGTCTCTTCCAGTTTCTACGGCCACAGTTGAAATGTCATTTTCAGCAATGAAAATTATCAACTCTAAGTTGAGAATCAATATATGACCTGGTTTTCAAGCATGCATTAGTTGAAAGGAAAATTAGTGCATGTATTATTTCCGAGTAAATTATTGATGATTACAAGTCACTCGGCAAGAAAGTGTCACTTTCAGTAATTAATGACTGACTTTGTGCATTAGGTAGTTTAAATTTTGAATGATTTAGTTTTGGTTTATTACAACTTAAATGTGTTGTATGAAATATGATTTATATATTTATGTTCATTGTGATTGCGACCAACCCAAACTTTTATTTCTAGCTCTGCCACTGATTGGAGCAGTGATCATGGCAAAGCTTTATATTGATTGGTCTGAGACATATCAACGGGCAACTTATGGACATAATGAAGAACATATTTTCTTTGAAAATTGTGAATATGATATATCGAAACCTGATGATGAACTCAATTACAATTCATTTGTAATGAAACGGCCTCATATAAATGAATCCATTTGGTTTTCTATATGAGGTGGCCACCATCAAAATAAACTAAAATATGTAAATCAGTCGTGGAACACTTGAAAATTATTAATTAGTAGCTACCACTAGTTTGATGGCGTCTAAATTCTCAATATTTTCAAATGCTATGCCACTAATTTATATATATATTAGTTTATTTTGATGGCGGCCACGTCATATAGAAAACCAAATGGATTCATTTATTTGACGCCCTTTCATTACAAATAAATTATCATTGAGTTCATTATCAAGTTTTGATATATCATATTCATGATTTTCAAAGAAAATATGTTCTTCATTATGTCCATAAGTTGCTCCTTGATTTGTCTCAGAGCAATCAGTTTAAGGCTTTGCCATGATGACTGCCCCAATCAGTGGCGGAGCCAGACAAAAAAGTTTGGGATGGCCGTCATCAAAATAAACTAAAATATATAAATCATATTGCATACAACACATTTAAGTTGTAATAAACCAAAAATCAATCGTTCGAAATTTAAACTACATAATACTTAAAGTCGGTGAATAATACTTAAAGTGACGCATTTTATTTCCGAGCGACTTGTAATCATAAATAATTTACTCGGAACTAGTACGCACTAATTTCCCTTTCAATATAAACTGACATGCTATCAGCTAGAACCAAATGTCCCGTCTTGTTTCTCACGTTAGACTCGACAATTATCATTGTTGATAAAGATCTTCCAGTTGTGGTTGTAGGACTTGGAAGATTTATAATAAGGCGCAACAACTTATCAACCAAGAAGTATTTTTTGGTTTGACTAGTGGCAGCCAAACATTAGCACAATTCTTGAATAGTTAATAAATTCTTCAAATTTGTTGATTGGTGAGCATCAAAAAGGAAATGTCAAATATGAAAAGGCAAATTAATCTTCTCTTGATCACTAAAATCCATGGGATAATATTTTTCAACAAGCGTACATATAGTCTCAACACCAAAAGCTTTATATTTATCCTCAGCAGACAAAGCACAACCTAGAGTCAACAAATCTATGCTTGTGCACTAAATCTGTTATTCAACACTTGTAATTGTTTGCCAATGTCGTGTCATTTTGTGAAGAGCATGGTATTGAGATTCTTGACCTCAATGATTGTCATTCAGTTTTAGTGATCAAGAGCAGCTTAATGGCACTGTATGTATTATTGTTGAAAAATATTTATCTCCTAGATTTTAGTGATCAAGTGAAGATTAATTTGGCATTTCATCTTCGACATTTCCTTTTTGATGCTCGTCAAACATCAAATTTGAAGACTTTATCAATTATACAAGAATTGTGATAATGTTTGGCTACCACTAGACAAACCAAAAAACACTTCTTGGTTGCTAAGTTGTTGCACCTTATTTTGTCTCTTCCAGTTTCTACGGCCACAGTTGAAATATCTTTTTCAGCAATGAAAATTATCAACTCTAAGATGAGAATCAATATATGACCTAGTTTTCAAGCATGCATTAGTAGAAAGGAAAATTAGTGCATGTATTATTTCCGAGTAAATTATTGATGATTACAAGTCACTCGGCAAGAAAGTGTCACTTTCAGTAATTAATGACTGACTTTGTGCATTAGGTAGTTTAAATTTTGAACGATTTAGTTTTGGTTTATTACAACTTAAATGTGTTGTATGAAATATGATTTATATATTTATGTTCATTGTGATTGCGACCAACCCAAACTTTTATTTCTAGCTCTGCCACTGATTGGAGCAGTCATCATGGCAAAGCTTTATATTAATTCTCTGAGACATATCAACGGGCAACTTATGGACATAATGAAGAACATATTTTCTTTGAAAATTGTGAATATGATATATCGAAACCTGATGATGAACTCAATTACAATTCATTTGTAATGAAACGGCCTCATATAAATGAATCCATTTGGTTTTCTATATGAGGTGGCCACCATCAAAATAAACTAAAATATGTAAATCGGTCGTGGAACACTTGAAAATTATTAATTAGTAGCTACCACTAGTTTGATGGCGTCTAAATTCTCAATATTTTCAAATGCTATGCCACTAATTTATATATATTTTAGTTTATTTTGATGGCGGCCACGTCATATAGAAAACCAAATGGATTCATTTATTTGACGCCCTTTCATTACAAATAAATTATCATTGAGTTCATTATCAAGTTTTGATATATCATATTCATGATTTTCAAAGAAAATATGTTCTTCATTATGTCCATAAGTTGCTCCTTTATTTGTCTCAGAGCAATCAGTTTAAGGCTTTGCCATGATGACTGCCCCAATCAGTGGCGGAGCCAGACAAAAAAGTTTGGGATGGCCGTCATCAAAATAAACTAAAATATATAAATCATATTGCATACAACACATTTAAGTTGTAATAAACCAAAAATCAATCGTTCGAAATTTAAACTACATAATACTTAAAGTCGGTGAATAATACTTAAAGTGACACATTTTATTTCCGAGCGACTTGTAATCATAAATAATTTACTCGGAACTAGTACGCACTAATTTCCCTTTCAATATAAACTGACATGCTATCAGCTAGAACCAAATGTCTCGTCTTGTTTCTCACGTTAGACTCGACAATTATCATTGTTGATAAAGATCTTCTAGTTGTGGTTGTAGGACTTGGAAGATTTATAATAAGGCGCAACAACTTATCAACCAAGAAGTATTTTTTGGTTTGACTAGTGGCAGCCAAACATTAGCACAATTCTTGAATAGTTAATAAATTCTTCAAATTTGTTGATTGGTGAGCATCAAAAAGGAAATGTCAAATATGAAAAGGCAAATTAATCTTCTATTGATCACTAAAATCAATGGGATAATATTTTTCAACAAGCGTACATATAGTCTCAACACCAAAAGCTTTATATTTATCCTCAGGAGACAAAGCACAACCTAGAGTTAACAAATCTATGCTTGTGCACTAAATCTGTTATTCAACACTTGTAATTGTTTGCCAATGTCGTGTCATTTTGTGAAGAGCATGGTATTGAGAATCTTGACCTCAATGATTGTCATTCAATTTTAGTGATCAAGAGCAGCTTAATGGCACTGTATGTACTATTGTTGAAAAATATTTATCTCCTAGATTTTAGTGATCAAGTGAAGATTAATTTGGCATTTCATCTTCGACATTTCCTTTTTGATGCTCGTCAAACATCAAATTTGAAGACTTTATCAATTATACAAGAATTGTGATAATGTTTGGCTACCACTAGACAAACCAAAAAACACTTCTTGGTTGCTAGGTTGTTGCACCTTATTTTGACTCTTCCAGTTTCTACGGCCACAGTTGAAATATCTTTTTCAGCAATGAAAATTATTAACTCTAATTTGAGAATCAAGATATGACCTGGGTTTCAAGCATGCATTAGTTGAAAGGAAAATTAGTGCATGTATTATTTTCGAGTAAATTATTGATGATTACAAGTCACTCGGCAAGAAAGTGTCACTTTCAGTATTTAATGATCGACTTTGTGCATTATGTAGTTTAAATTTTGAACGATTTATTTTTGGTTTATTACAACTTAAATGTGTTGTATGAAATATGACTTATATATTTATGTTATTTGTGATTGCGACCAACCAAAACTTTTACTTCTAGCTCCGCTACTTATTGGAGCAGTCATCATGGCAAAGCTTTATATTGATTGCTCTGATACATATTAAGGGGAAACTTATGGACATAATAAAGAACATATTTTCTTTGAAAATTGTGAATATGATATATCGAAACCTGAAGATGAACTCAATGACAATTCATTTGTAATGAAAGGGCCTCATATAAATGAATCCATTTGGTTTTCTATATGAGGTGGCCACCATCAAAATAAACTAAAATATATAAATCAGTCGCAGAACACTTGAAAATTATTAATTAGTAGCTACCACTAGTTTGATGGCGTCCAAATTCTCAATAATTCTCAAATGCTCTGCTACTGATTTATATATATTTTAGTTTATTTTAGTTTATTTGATGGCGGCCACCTCATATAGAAAACCAAATGGATTAACTTATTTGAGGCCCTTTCATTACAAATAAATTGTCATTGAGTTCATCATCAAGTTTCGATATATCATATTCATGATTTTCAATGAAAATATGTTCTTCATTATGTCCATAAGTTGCTCCTTGATTTGTCTCAGAGCAATCAGTATAAAGCTTTGCCATGATGACTGCTCCAATTAGTGGTGGAGCCAGACAAAAAAGTTTGGATTGGCCGCCATCAAAATAAACTAAAATATATAAATCATATTGCGTACAACACATTTAAGTTGTAATAAACCAAATATCAATCGTTCAAAATTTAAACTACATAATACTTAAAGTCGGTGAATAATACTTAAAGTGACATATTTTCTTTCCGAGTGACTTGTAATCATCAATAATTTACTCGGAACTAGTACGTGCACTAATTTCCCTAACTTTCAATATAAACTGACATGCTATCATCTAGAACCACATGTCCCGTCTTGTTTCTCACGTTAGAATTGAAAATTATCATTGTTGATAAAGATCTTCCAGTTGTGGCGGTAGGACATGGAAGATTCATAATAAGGCGCAACAGCTTATCAACCAAGAAGTATTTTTTGGTTTGTCTAGTGGCAGCCAAACACGCGCACAATTCTTGAATAGTTAATAAATTCTTTAACTTTGTAGATTGGCGAGCATCAAAAAGGAAATGTCAAAAATTAAAAGGCAAATTAATCTTCTCTTGATCACTAAAATCCATGGGATAATATTTTTAAACAAGCGTGCATATAGTCTCAACGCCAAAAGCTTTATATTTATCCTAAGGAGACAAAGCACAAGTTAGAGTTAACAAATCTATACTTGTTCATTAAATCTGTTATTCAACTCACGTAATTGTTTGCCAATGTCGTGTCATTTTGTGAAGAGCATGGTATCGAGATTCCTGACCTCAATGATTGTCATTTGGTTTTAGTGATCAAGAGCAGCTTAATGACACTGTATGTACTCTTGTTGAAAACTATTTATCTCCTGGATTTTAGTGATCAAGTGAAGATTAATTTGGCATTTCATCTTCGACATTTCCTTTTTGGTGCTCGTCAATCATCAAATTTGAAGACTTTATCAATTATACAAGAATTGTGATAATGTTTGGCTACCGCTAGACAAACCAAAAAACACTTCTTGGTTGCTAAGTTGTTTCACCTTATTTTGTCTCTTCTAGTTTCTACGGCCACAGTTGAAATATCTTTTTCAGCATTGAAAATTATCAACTCTAAGATGAGAATCAATATATGACCTGGTTTTCAAGCATGCATTAGTAGAAAGGAAAATTAGTGCATGTATTATTTCCGAGTAAATTATTGATGATTACAAGTCACTCGGCAAGAAAGTGTCACTTTCAGTAATTTATGACTGACTTTGTGCATTAGGTAGTTTAAATTTTGAACGATTTAGTTTTGGTTTATTACAACTTAAATGTGTTGTATGAAATATGATTTATATATTTATGTTCATTGTGATTGCGACCAACCCAAACTTTTATTTCTAGCTCTGCCACTGATTGGAGCAGTCATCATGGCAAAGCTTTATATTGATTGCTCTGAGACAGATCAACGGGCAACTTATGGACATAATGAAGAGCATATTTTCTTTGAAAATTGTGAATATGATGTATCGAAACCTGATGATGAACTCAATTACAATTCATTTGTAATGAAACGGCCTCATATAAATGAATCCATTTGGTTTTCTATATGAGGTGGCCACCATCAAAATAAACTAAAATATGTAAATCAGTCGTGGAACACTTGAAAATTATTAATTAGTAGCTACCACTAGTTTGATGGCGTCTAAATTCTCAATATTTTCAAATGCTATGCCACTAATTTATATATATATTAGTTTATTTTGATGGCGGCCACGTCATATAGAAAACCAAATGGATTCATTTATTTGACGCCCTTTCATTACAAATAAATTATCATTGAGTTCATTATCAAGTTTTGATATATCATATTCATGATTTTCAAAGAAAATATGTTCTTCATTATGTCCATAAGTTGCTCCTTGATTTGTCTCAGAGCAATCAGTTTAAGGCTTTGCCATGATGACTGCCCCAATCAGTGGCGGAGCCAGACAAAAAAGTTTGGGATGGCCGTCATCAAAATAAACTAAAATATATAAATCATATTGCATACAACACATTTAAGTTGTAATAAACCAAAAATCAATCGTTCGAAATTTAAACTACATAATACTTAAAGTCGGTGAATAATACTTAAAGTGACGCATTTTATTTCCGAGCGACTTGTAATCATAAATAATTTACTCGGAACTAGTACGCACTAATTTCCCTTTCAATATAAACTGACATGCTATCAGCTAGAACCAAATGTCCCGTCTTGTTTCTCACGTTAGACTCGACAATTATCATTGTTGATAAAGATCTTCCAGTTGTGGTTGTAGGACTTGGAAGATTTATAATAAGGCGCAACAACTTATCAACCAAGAAGTATTTTTTGGTTTGACTAGTGGCAGCCAAACATTAGCACAATTCTTGAATAGTTAATAAATTCTTCAAATTTGTTGATTGGTGAGCATCAAAAAGGAAATGTCAAATATGAAAAGGCAAATTAATCTTCTCTTGATCACTAAAATCCATGGGATAATATTTTTCAACAAGCGTACATATAGTCTCAACACCAAAAGCTTTATATTTATCCTCAGCAGACAAAGCACAACCTAGAGTCAACAAATCTATGCTTGTGCACTAAATCTGTTATTCAACACTTGTAATTGTTTGCCAATGTCGTGTCATTTTGTGAAGAGCATGGTATTGAGATTCTTGACCTCAATGATTGTCATTCAGTTTTAGTGATCAAGAGCAGCTTAATGGCACTGTATGTATTATTGTTGAAAAATATTTATCTCCTAGATTTTAGTGATCAAGTGAAGATTAATTTGGCATTTCATCTTCGACATTTCCTTTTTGATGCTCGTCAAACATCAAATTTGAAGACTTTATCAATTATACAAGAATTGTGATAATGTTTGGCTACCACTAGACAAACCAAAAAACACTTCTTGGTTGCTAAGTTGTTGCACCTTATTTTGTCTCTTCCAGTTTCTACGGCCACAGTTGAAATATCTTTTTCAGCAATGAAAATTATCAACTCTAAGATGAGAATCAATATATGACCTAGTTTTCAAGCATGCATTAGTAGAAAGGAAAATTAGTGCATGTATTATTTCCGAGTAAATTATTGATGATTACAAGTCACTCGGCAAGAAAGTGTCACTTTCAGTAATTAATGACTGACTTTGTGCATTAGGTAGTTTAAATTTTGAACGATTTAGTTTTGGTTTATTACAACTTAAATGTGTTGTATGAAATATGATTTATATATTTATGTTCATTGTGATTGCGACCAACCCAAACTTTTATTTCTAGCTCTGCCACTGATTGGAGCAGTCATCATGGCAAAGCTTTATATTAATTCTCTGAGACATATCAACGGGCAACTTATGGACATAATGAAGAACATATTTTCTTTGAAAATTGTGAATATGATATATCGAAACCTGATGATGAACTCAATTACAATTCATTTGTAATGAAACGGCCTCATATAAATGAATCCATTTGGTTTTCTATATGAGGTGGCCACCATCAAAATAAACTAAAATATGTAAATCGGTCGTGGAACACTTGAAAATTATTAATTAGTAGCTACCACTAGTTTGATGGCGTCTAAATTCTCAATATTTTCAAATGCTATGCCACTAATTTATATATATTTTAGTTTATTTTGATGGCGGCCACGTCATATAGAAAACCAAATGGATTCATTTATTTGACGCCCTTTCATTACAAATAAATTATCATTGAGTTCATTATCAAGTTTTGATATATCATATTCATGATTTTCAAAGAAAATATGTTCTTCATTATGTCCATAAGTTGCTCCTTTATTTGTCTCAGAGCAATCAGTTTAAGGCTTTGCCATGATGACTGCCCCAATCAGTGGCGGAGCCAGACAAAAAAGTTTGGGATGGCCGTCATCAAAATAAACTAAAATATATAAATCATATTGCATACAACACATTTAAGTTGTAATAAACCAAAAATCAATCGTTCGAAATTTAAACTACATAATACTTAAAGTCGGTGAATAATACTTAAAGTGACACATTTTATTTCCGAGCGACTTGTAATCATAAATAATTTACTCGGAACTAGTACGCACTAATTTCCCTTTCAATATAAACTGACATGCTATCAGCTAGAACCAAATGTCTCGTCTTGTTTCTCACGTTAGACTCGACAATTATCATTGTTGATAAAGATCTTCTAGTTGTGGTTGTAGGACTTGGAAGATTTATAATAAGGCGCAACAACTTATCAACCAAGAAGTATTTTTTGGTTTGACTAGTGGCAGCCAAACATTAGCACAATTCTTGAATAGTTAATAAATTCTTCAAATTTGTTGATTGGTGAGCATCAAAAAGGAAATGTCAAATATGAAAAGGCAAATTAATCTTCTATTGATCACTAAAATCAATGGGATAATATTTTTCAACAAGCGTACATATAGTCTCAACACCAAAAGCTTTATATTTATCCTCAGGAGACAAAGCACAACCTAGAGTTAACAAATCTATGCTTGTGCACTAAATCTGTTATTCAACACTTGTAATTGTTTGCCAATGTCGTGTCATTTTGTGAAGAGCATGGTATTGAGAATCTTGACCTCAATGATTGTCATTCAATTTTAGTGATCAAGAGCAGCTTAATGGCACTGTATGTACTATTGTTGAAAAATATTTATCTCCTAGATTTTAGTGATCAAGTGAAGATTAATTTGGCATTTCATCTTCGACATTTCCTTTTTGATGCTCGTCAAACATCAAATTTGAAGACTTTATCAATTATACAAGAATTGTGATAATGTTTGGCTACCACTAGACAAACCAAAAAACACTTCTTGGTTGCTAGGTTGTTGCACCTTATTTTGACTCTTCCAGTTTCTACGGCCACAGTTGAAATATCTTTTTCAGCAATGAAAATTATTAACTCTAATTTGAGAATCAAGATATGACCTGGGTTTCAAGCATGCATTAGTTGAAAGGAAAATTAGTGCATGTATTATTTTCGAGTAAATTATTGATGATTACAAGTCACTCGGCAAGAAAGTGTCACTTTCAGTATTTAATGATCGACTTTGTGCATTATGTAGTTTAAATTTTGAACGATTTATTTTTGGTTTATTACAACTTAAATGTGTTGTATGAAATATGACTTATATATTTATGTTATTTGTGATTGCGACCAACCAAAACTTTTACTTCTAGCTCCGCTACTTATTGGAGCAGTCATCATGGCAAAGCTTTATATTGATTGCTCTGATACATATTAAGGGGAAACTTATGGACATAATAAAGAACATATTTTCTTTGAAAATTGTGAATATGATATATCGAAACCTGAAGATGAACTCAATGACAATTCATTTGTAATGAAAGGGCCTCATATAAATGAATCCATTTGGTTTTCTATATGAGGTGGCCACCATCAAAATAAACTAAAATATATAAATCAGTCGCAGAACACTTGAAAATTATTAATTAGTAGCTACCACTAGTTTGATGGCGTCCAAATTCTCAATAATTCTCAAATGCTCTGCTACTGATTTATATATATTTTAGTTTATTTTAGTTTATTTGATGGCGGCCACCTCATATAGAAAACCAAATGGATTAACTTATTTGAGGCCCTTTCATTACAAATAAATTGTCATTGAGTTCATCATCAAGTTTCGATATATCATATTCATGATTTTCAATGAAAATATGTTCTTCATTATGTCCATAAGTTGCTCCTTGATTTGTCTCAGAGCAATCAGTATAAAGCTTTGCCATGATGACTGCTCCAATTAGTGGTGGAGCCAGACAAAAAAGTTTGGATTGGCCGCCATCAAAATAAACTAAAATATATAAATCATATTGCGTACAACACATTTAAGTTGTAATAAACCAAATATCAATCGTTCAAAATTTAAACTACATAATACTTAAAGTCGGTGAATAATACTTAAAGTGACATATTTTCTTTCCGAGTGACTTGTAATCATCAATAATTTACTCGGAACTAGTACGTGCACTAATTTCCCTAACTTTCAATATAAACTGACATGCTATCATCTAGAACCACATGTCCCGTCTTGTTTCTCACGTTAGAATTGAAAATTATCATTGTTGATAAAGATCTTCCAGTTGTGGCGGTAGGACATGGAAGATTCATAATAAGGCGCAACAGCTTATCAACCAAGAAGTATTTTTTGGTTTGTCTAGTGGCAGCCAAACACGCGCACAATTCTTGAATAGTTAATAAATTCTTTAACTTTGTAGATTGGCGAGCATCAAAAAGGAAATGTCAAAAATTAAAAGGCAAATTAATCTTCTCTTGATCACTAAAATCCATGGGATAATATTTTTAAACAAGCGTGCATATAGTCTCAACGCCAAAAGCTTTATATTTATCCTAAGGAGACAAAGCACAAGTTAGAGTTAACAAATCTATACTTGTTCATTAAATCTGTTATTCAACTCACGTAATTGTTTGCCAATGTCGTGTCATTTTGTGAAGAGCATGGTATCGAGATTCCTGACCTCAATGATTGTCATTTGGTTTTAGTGATCAAGAGCAGCTTAATGACACTGTATGTACTCTTGTTGAAAACTATTTATCTCCTGGATTTTAGTGATCAAGTGAAGATTAATTTGGCATTTCATCTTCGACATTTCCTTTTTGGTGCTCGTCAATCATCAAATTTGAAGACTTTATCAATTATACAAGAATTGTGATAATGTTTGGCTACCGCTAGACAAACCAAAAAACACTTCTTGGTTGCTAAGTTGTTTCACCTTATTTTGTCTCTTCTAGTTTCTACGGCCACAGTTGAAATATCTTTTTCAGCATTGAAAATTATCAACTCTAAGATGAGAATCAATATATGACCTGGTTTTCAAGCATGCATTAGTAGAAAGGAAAATTAGTGCATGTATTATTTCCGAGTAAATTATTGATGATTACAAGTCACTCGGCAAGAAAGTGTCACTTTCAGTAATTTATGACTGACTTTGTGCATTAGGTAGTTTAAATTTTGAACGATTTAGTTTTGGTTTATTACAACTTAAATGTGTTGTATGAAATATGATTTATATATTTATGTTCATTGTGATTGCGACCAACCCAAACTTTTATTTCTAGCTCTGCCACTGATTGGAGCAGTCATCATGGCAAAGCTTTATATTGATTGCTCTGAGACAGATCAACGGGCAACTTATGGACATAATGAAGAGCATATTTTCTTTGAAAATTGTGAATATGATGTATCGAAACCTGATGATGAACTCAATTACAATTCATTTGTAATGGAACGGCCTCATATAAATGAATCCATTTGGTTTTCTATATGAGGTGGCCACCATCAAAATAAACTAAAATATGTAAATCAGTCGTGGAACACTTGAAAATTATTAATTACTAGCTACCACTAGTTTGATGGCGTCTAAATTCTCAATATTTTCAAATGCTATGCCACTAATTTATATATATTTTAGTTTATTTTGATGGCGGCCACGTCATATAGAAAACCAAATGGATTCATTTATTTGATGCCCTTTCATTACAAATAAGTTATCATTGAGTTCATTATCAAGTTTTGATATATCATATTCATGATTTTCAAAGAAAATATGTTCTTCATTATGTCCATAAGTTGCTCCTTGATTTGTCTCAGAGCAATCAGTTTAAAGCTTTGCCATGATGACTGTCCCAATCAGTGGCGGAGCCAGACAAAAAAATTTTGGGATGGCCGTCATCAAAATAAACTAAAATATATAACTCATATTGCATACAACACATTTAAGTTGTAATAAACCAAAAATCAATCGTTCGAAATTTAAACTACATAATACTTAAAGTCGGTGAATAATACTTAAAGTGACACATTTTATTTCCGAGCGACTTGTAATCATAAATAATTTACTCGGAACTAGTACGCACTAATTTCCCTTTCAATATAAACTGACATGCTATCAGCTAGAACCAAATGCCCCGTCTTGTTTCTCACGTTAGACTCGATGATGACATTCTGTCATTACGTAATATTAGGGACTTATTGTGACATTTTGATAGAGTTCTCATGCAATTTATACTGTTCTGGAGTGCAAAAAGCTTAAAATTTGAAGTCTGTTCGAAGGAAATCGCGCCACGCCAATTTCAAGCCGTGCTGCGATTTTTGAAGCAAAATTACATCCTCCCTGTTTGAGGGAAATCGCGGCACGCCTATATACATGGCGCGGCACGATTTTGACGGGTCAGGCCCATGACTTCTATAAATACTGCACTCAATCTGAAGAACAGGGGTTACGATTTTGGAGAACGAAAGTGCGATTTTAACACCCAGAAGGCTGCAGCGGAGAGGATTTCATCATCTCTAACCCAGTTTATGTATGTTTTAATTCTTTCATTGATTATGCTATTTGTAAACTCAATTATGAGTAGCTAAATCTCTTAGAGATTAGGTCGGAGATGAACCTATGTAACCCTAATTGATCATATGTTGCTGTGAAACTCTATTACTTATTAATGATATTCTAGTTTTCATTCAATTCAATTGTTCTTACTGCTTTTTATATCCTGATCAAATATAAACATGATTTTGTGAGATCGAATGACTACTGACCATAGCTTTCGACTTAGACCTAATTGAATTGTTCTAATAAACATGGTTAGTCTAGGAATGGATAATCGTTTGTTAGTGATATTAGGTTAACGTGCTTAAACCTTTGATGATTATTAGACCACCTAAGGAATTAGGGGTTGTAGTTTAAAAAGAGGGTCCTAACTCAAGGGATTGATTAGGGCTAATTTGTTAACTATCGTGAAACTAGAGAATCATTAGTAATAATAGGTGCAGTAACCAATTAGGGGAAACATAGAGGATTCGAAGACCTGATCTCATCTCTCTCCTATTTTCTTAATCAAATCTTTACTTTTTTATTTGATTTCTTAAAATCAAACCAAATCTACTGCCTAGTGGCAAAACAAAATAAACTTTTATACATCCTACTTTTATAACGAAATTGAATAATTGAAGTTAAAAACAGTCCTCGTGGGAACGATATTTTTACTACTTCGATAGTTATTGGTGCACTTGCCAATCTTCTGTCAAGTTTTTGGCGCCGTTGCCGGGGACTGTTGAATTATTTCAACAAGGCAATTACGTTATAATTTAGGGTTTTTGCAATTTAATTTTTCTGTTTTTAATTTTTTATTTTTCTGTTTTCATATTCACTTGATTACTTTGCGTTGTGCAGTGCTACTAAGGTATTTTGCTGTTTATGCGAGGTAAACAGAGCTCGGACGACTTAGAGTACGATCCGGAAATTGAAAGAACTGCTAGAGCACTTCGGAAAGCTGTCCGATCGCAAAGGTTAGCTCAATCCGTTCCACCGGGTGTTCGAGAACAAGTACCGGAGCAACTCTCAAGTGAATCTGAAACAATCTCTTCTCCTAAATCTGCAACTATGGAAGGAGAAGGAGTTGTACCACCAAGACCTAAGCTTGGAGACTACGGGTTAGCCACTCATCGCGGTCAACTGACCCACACTTTTCAACCAGCTAACCCCGTAGCGTTCGACATCAAGACAACTGTCCTCAACGGTTTGAGGGACAAGCAATTCGATGGGACTGAAGCTATGAGTCCTCATGAACACTTGAGCCGTTTTGCTGAAACCTGCGAGTTTTGTGTGCAACCAGCCACCGTGACTGAAGCACAAAAGAAGCTAAGGCTATTTCCTTTCACCTTGACGGGAAGAGCAAAAGATTGGTTGCTAACAATTCCAAACGGGACTGTCCAAACATGGGAAGAGTTAGAGCTGAAGTTCTTGGAGAAATACTTCCCTATGTCTAAGTATTGGGACAAGAAGATGGAGATCTCTAACTTCAAGCAAGGAGAAGGTGAATCATTGTATGATGCTTGGGAGCGATTCAATTTGCTTCTCAAGAGATGCCCTAATCATGAGTTCACCGAGAAGCAATACCTCCAAATCTTCACTGAGGGGGTAACACCAAACACTCGAATGTTCTTAGATGCTTCCGCGGGAGGTAGTCTCAAGAGCAAAACTGATCATGAAGTCCAAGCTTTGATAGAAAACATGGCTGGAAATGAGTATCGTGCTGAAGCTAAAAAGAAAGAAAGAGGAGTGTTTGGGGTGAGTGAACAAACTGCTATCCTTGCGAACCAAGCAGCTATGAACAAACAAATCGAAGCTCTAACTAAGGAGTTTCAAGGCTTCACTTTGGCCCATAAACAACAACAAGTAGCTGCAATCAAGTGTGACTTATGTGGTGAAGAACATCCCAACGGTGAATGTGTTCCAGAAGGGTCAAATGAAGAAGCTAACTTCATGGGAGGTTATCAAAGGCAGAATCAATACTACAATTCAGGCATCAACAAGCATCCCAATCTAAGCTACTCAAATAACAATGCTTTGAACTCTCAGATGCTCACTCCTCCTCAACAACAACAAAGGAAGCCATCAGCTCTTGAGGAAACTATGATGAACTTCATGAAGATGACTCAAGGCAACTTTGAAGAGATGAAGAAGAGTCAAGAAGCTGAAAGAAAGAACAATGAAGCTTCTAGGAAGCTGCTTGAAACTCAACTGGGGCAATTAGCTAAGCAATTGGCTGAACAAAGTAAAGGCGGATTCTCAGGTAACACTAAAGATAACCCTAAGAATGAGTCTTGTAATGCTATTGAATTGAGGAGCAAAAAGGTTTTGACACCTTTAGTTCCAAAAGCTCCAAAGAAGGTTGATGATGTAGTTGAGGTAGAGGAGGATGATGTAGTTGAAAAAAATGATGAGGGTGGAGTTGAAAAAGAAAATGATCATGGAGTAGTTGAAAACGAAAGGAAGAAAAAAATAGAGGGAGAAAAAAGTGAGAAGTTAATTGATGAAGATTCAATCTTGAGGAAGTCGAAGAGTCAAATTTTGAAAGATGGAGACAAACCACAGGTTATTCCATCATATGTGAAGCTTCCATACCCTCACCTTTCAAAGAAGAAAGAAAAGGATGAAGGCCAATTCAAGAAGTTCATGCAACTTTTCTCACAACTTCAGGTGAATATTCCTTTCGGCGAAGCTCTTGATCAAATGCCGTTATATGCTAAGTTCATGAAAGACTTGTTAACCAAACGAAGGAAGCCTAAGGATGATGAGAACATAGCACTTTCTGAAAATTGTAGTGCTATTCTTCAAAAGAAGCTGCCACCTAAGTTGAAGGATCCTGGTGCTTTCACTATCCCTTGTTCCATTGGACCGGTAGACATTGGAAGAGCTTTATGTGACTTGGGAGCAAGTATAAATCTGATGCCTCTTTCAATGATGAAGAAGCTTAAGTGTGGGGAACCAAAACCAACAAGAATGACCATTACTTTAGCTGATCGGTCAATCTCTTATCCTTTCGGTATACTTGAAGATGTGCTAGTCAAGGTTAATGACTTGGTATTTCCAGCAGATTTTGTGGTCCTAGACATGGCTGAAGATGAAGACATGCCACTCATTCTAGGAAGACCTTTCCTTGCAACTGGCCGTGCTTTGATTGACATTGAGAAAGGAGAGCTAATGTTGAGATTCCATAAGGAGCAAGTAGTGTTTAATATATTTGAGGCCATGAAGCACAAAGATGAAAATCCCAAGTGTTACCGGATTGACATTGTTGAAGAAATAGTTAAAGATGACTCTTGTGAACATCAACCAACACACCCTCTTGAACGTGCAATTGTGAATTCTATAGAAAAAGGTGAAGATGATGAAGATCTTGAAGTAAGTGATTGTGTGAAGCAACTAGCAGCAAGCAAGCAAGAGTTGGGTCCGGTAAAAACAGAAGAATTAATGGGTAAGCACTCTATAGATGCCCCTATTTTGAGTGGAGAAGGAGAGAAAAATCCAGAATTAAAAGAACTCCCTTCTCACTTGAAATATGTTTTTCTCACTAAGGATGCCTCTAAACCAGTAATCATCAGCAATACCTTGACACCTTTGGAAGAAGAAAAATTGATGAGGGTGTTAAGAGACAATCAAGGAGCTTTGGGGTGGAACATTTCTGATTTAAAGGGTATTAGTCCAGCTTATTGCATGCATAAAATACACATGGAGGCTGAATACAAACCGGTGGTTCAACCTCAAAGGAGACTTAACCCAACAATGAAGGAAGTAGTAAAGAAAGAGGTGCTGAAGTTACTAGATGCAGGTATGATCTACCCTATCTCAGATAGCTCATGGGTAAGTCCAGTTCATGTGGTACCCAAGAAAGGAGGAATGACGGTTGTAGCAAATGAAAAAAATGAATTGATACCTACCCGCACCATCACTGGTTGGAGAATGTGTATAGACTACCGGAGGTTGAATACCGCAACAAGAAAGGACCACTTTCCATTACCATTCATGGATCAAATGATTGAGAGACTGGCTGGCCAAGCCTTTTATTGCTTCTTGGATGGGTATTCAGGGTATAATCAAATTGCAGTGGCTCCGGAAGATCAAGAAAAGACTGCCTTCACTTGTCCATTCGGTGTGTTTGCTTATCGAAGGATGCCCTTTGGGCTGTGTAATGCGCCGGCAACCTTTCAAAGGTGCATGCTTTCCATCTTCTCTGATATGATAGAGAAGAACATTGAGGTATTTATGGACGACTTTTCTGTTTTTGGTAAGTCTGTTGATCAATGCTTGTTCCATTTAAATGCTGTACTTAAAAGATGCACCGAAACTAACCTTGTTTTGAATTGGGAAAAATGTCATTTTATGGTAACCGAAGGTATAGTTTTGGGGCATAAGATAAGTGCTAAAGGCATTGAAGTGGACCAAGCTAAGATAGAGGTTATAGAGAAACTTCCTCCACCAATCAATGTTAAAGGAGTGAGGAGTTTCTTGGGGCATGCCGGTTTCTATCGGCGGTTCATAAAAGACTTTTCTAAAATTTCCAAACCCCTCTGTAACCTCTTGGTCAAAGAAAACGAGTTTAATTTTGATTCTGAATGTCTAAATGCTTTTTCTTTGATTAAAAACAAGTTGGTAACTGCACCAATAATCATTGCACCCGATTGGGATTTACCTTTTGAACTTATGTGTGATGCAAGTGATTATGCTGTTGGTGCAGTCCTAGGCCAACGCAAGAACAAATTTTTTCATGCAATTTACTATGCAAGCAAGGTTTTAAATGAAAATCAAGTTAACTATTCCACAACTGAAAAGGAATTGCTTGCGGTAATCTTTGCATTGGAAAAATTTCGTTCTTATCTAATAGGCTCCAAAGTCATTGTTTTTACAGATCATGCAGCTCTCAAATATCTCTTAACAAAAGGGGATTCAAAGCCTCGACTGTTGAGGTGGATCCTATTATTGCAAGAATTTGATCTTGAAATTCGTGACAAGAAGGGAGTCGAGAACGTGGTAGCTGACCACCTCTCAAGGCTGGAGAATGACGAGGTAACAAAGAAGGAGAAGGCCATCAAGGCCGAGTTCCCCGATGAACAGCTGTTTGCTATTGGAGAAAGACCTTGGTTTGCTGACATGGCAAACTTTAAGGCCGGCAACATAGTTCCTGATGATCTGACCTACCCTCAGAGGAAAAAGTTCTTCAAAGATGCAAACCACTACTTGTGGGATGACCCTTATCTGTTTAAGGTAGGTACTGACGGTTTGATTAGACGTTGTGTTGCAGGTGAGGAAGCACATAGTATCATGTGGCACTGCCATAGCTCAGCTTATGGAGGCCACCACAGTGGAGAAAGAACAGCTGCAAAAATTTTGCAAAGTGGATTCTGGTGGCCCACCCTTTTCAAAGATTGCCACGACTTCGTCACAAGATGTGACAAATGCCAAAGGACAGGTAACATATCAAAGAGGAATGAAATGCCCCTAAAAGGAATCATTGAAGTTGAACCATTTGATTGTTGGGGTATTGATTTTATGGGACCATTCCCTTCCTCTTACTCTTATTTCCATATTCTAGTCTGTGTTGATTATGTCACAAAGTGGGTTGAAGCGATACCATGTGTTGCTAATGATGCCAAAACGGTTGTCAACTTCCTTCAAAAGAATATTTTCACTAGGTTTGGAACCCCTAGAGTATTGATCAGTGATGGGGGGAAGCATTTTTGCAATAATTTTCTTGAAAATGTGCTCAAAAAGTATAACATTAAGCACAAAGTTGCAACTCCCTATCACCCACAAACTAGTGGTCAAGCAGAGGTTTCAAACCGACAGCTGAAACAGATTCTGGAGAAGACAGTTGCGTCAAATAGGAAAGATTGGTCTAGGAAATTAGATGACGCACTGTGGGCATATAGGACAGCCTTTAAGACCCATCTTGGGTTCTCACCCTATCAGTTAGTATATGGGAAGGCATGTCATCTTCCAGTCGAGCTGGAACATAAAGCTTATTGGGCCATTAAGGCCTTGAATTTTGATCAAGTAGCCGCTGGTAAGAAAAGAATTTTGAAACTTAATGAACTTGAGGAGATGAGGCTTAGAGCGTATGAAAATGCACTCATCTATAAAGCCAGGAAAAAAAGGTATCATGACAAAAACTTAGTGCCTAGGGATATTAACTGTGGACAACTAGTTTTGTTGTATAATTCCAGGTTGAAGCTGTTTCCTGGGAAGCTCAAGTCAAAATGGTCTGGACCATTCTTGGTCAAAAGTGTGTCACCATATGGAGCTGTTGAACTAGTGACACCTGAAGGAGATCGAAGTTTCAAAGTTAATGGACAAAGAGTTAAACCATACCTAGGTGGCGACCTACCTAAAGGAAGGGTGGCACTCATTCTGAAGGACCTCTGAGGATCCTTAGCAGTCAAGCTAGTGACGATAAAGAAGCGCTGGGTGGGAGGCAACCCACTAGATTTACTTTGTTTTTCAATACATTCAGTTTTTATTTTCTTTTTAATGTCAAAGTCCATTGAACTTATTTCCCTATTGTAATTGCTCCTGCACTTGTTTATTATTAATGAATTTGTTTTGTTTCATGTGACCTATTCCAGTTTAGTAACAGTTGTTTGATGAAACGATATTCCAAAAGTTCTAAAGGAGGGGTGACTTGATTCAAAGGCGAAGTGTACGGCGTTGCTAGGTAGTCACATACTCCCAGAAATCTCAGCCATAAGGTTCATTGCCAAATTTGTTTTTCAATTTACTTATATTTAGATTAGTTTTCCATGCAACTACATTTCTAGAACTTGCATTGTTTCTCTATTATTGATTGGTGTTTGTCAATTACACACTGAGGCAAAAGTGCTTGGTCCTGTGAGCCTTTTTGAAGCCTACCCTGATATTAATTGAATTTATCCTTTCTTAACCAATTGTGAGCCGGTAGGATTAGAACTTTTTGTTCGGTGACAAACTACATTACAAGCCTAGAGACTTTTAGGACTTGTCCCTTAATGAATTTCTGAGTTAAGGCATTGTAGAATGTTGCTAAAGATTAAGTTTGGGGTTGCTATTGGAATTTGCAACCAACTAAGTTTGGGGTGGGGGTACTAGAGAATAAGAGAACAAAAAAATGAAAGAAATATGAGATTGTCATGCAAAATATACACATAAAAATGGTGTATCAAAAAAAAAAAAGAAAGAAATTGAATGATGAAAATGGGACAAAACATTGAAAATCCGAGTAACTTCAAACTCGATTGTCCCTAAATGTTAAAAATATTCTCTAGTACCTTTGCATTGATTGTATTTCCACAAGGTGAATGATCGAAGGATTGAATTTTGTGCTTTAATTTCCGTAGGAATGCCTAACTCAAATTTTGTGTAGCCTACTTATCCAAATATATCCCACCTTTCACCTAAGCCCCGTTATAACCCTAAAGACCTCAAAAGTGTGTAATGATATTGACTTTGATTGATGTTTAGAAACTTTTCAAGCGTATGGTAATATGTAGACCTGCATGTCGACTGGTAGAACCCTATTTCATATTGTTGCGTGGAGTTGTGAATTGGTGGATGCGAACAAGTCAAACTAGCTCATCTTTAGCTAGAAGGAGAATGAACTTTTGGGTACTATCGTTTTGTCAGGTAACTGTTATTTTACTGTCGTTTGTCACTGTTGCAAGCAAATTCCTTGAGGACAAGGAATGGTTTAAGTTTGGGGTTGTGATGACATTCTGTCATTACGTAATATTAGGGACTTATTGTGACATTTTGATAGAGTTCTCATGCAATTTATACTGTTCTGGAGTGCAAAAAGCTTAAAATTTGAAGTCTGTTCGAAGGAAATCGCGCCACGCCAATTTCAAGCCGTGCTGCGATTTTTGAAGCAAAATTACATCCTCCCTGTTTGAGGGAAATCGCGGCACGCCTATATACATGGCGCGGCGCGATTTTGACGGGTCAGGCCCATGACTTCTATAAATACTGCACTCAATCTGAAGAACAGGGGTTACGATTTTGGAGAACGAAAGTGCGATTTTAACACCCAGAAGGCTGCAGCGGAGAGGATTTCATCATCTCTAACCCAGTTTATGTATGTTTTAATTCTTTCATTGATTATGCTATTTGTAAACTCAATTATGAGTAGCTAAATCTCTTAGAGATTAGGTCGGAGATGAACCTATGTAACCCTAATTGATCATATGTTGCTGTGAAACTCTATTACTTATTAATGATATTCTAGTTTTCATTCAATTCAATTGTTCTTACTGCTTTTTATATCCTGATCAAATATAAACATGATTTTGTGAGATCGAATGACTACTGACCATAGCTTTCGACTTAGACCTAATTGAATTGTTCTAATAAACATGGTTAGTCTAGGAATGGATAATCGTTTGTTAGTGATATTAGGTTAACGTGCTTAAACCTTTGATGATTATTAGACCACCTAAGGAATTAGGGGTTGTAGTTTAAAAAGAGGGTCCTAACTCAAGCGATTGATTAGGGCTAATTTGTTAACTATCGTGAAACTAGAGAATCATTAGTAATAATAGGTGCAGTAACCAATTAGGGGAAACATAGAGGATTCGAAGACCTGATCTCATCTCTCTCCTATTTTCTTAATCAAATCTTTACTTTTTTATTTGATTTCTTAAAATCAAACCAAATCTACTGCCTAGTGGCAAAACAAAATAAACTTTTATACATCCTACTTTTATAACGAAATTGAATAATTGAAGTTAAAAACAGTCCTCGTGGGAACGATATTTTTACTACTTCGATAGTTATTGGTGCACTTGCCAATCTTCTATCACTCGACAATTATCATTGTTGATAAAGATCTTCCAATTGTGGTTGTAGGACTTGGAAGATTTATAATAAGGCGCAACAACTTATCAACCAAGAAGTATTTTTTGGTTTGACTAGTGGCAGCCAAACATTAGCACAATTCTTGAATAGTTAATAAATTCTTCAAATTTGTTGATTGGTGAGCATCAAAAAGGAAATGTCAAATATGAAAAGGCAAATTAATCTTCTCTTGATCACTAAAATCCATGGGATAATATTTTTCAACAAGCGTACATATAGTCTCAACACCAAAAGCTTTATATTTATCCTCAGGAGACAAAGCACAACCTAGATTTAACAAATCTATGCTTGTGCACTAAATCTGTTATTCAACACTTGTAATTGTTTGCCAATGTCGTGTCATTTTGTGAAGAGCATGGTATTGAGATTCTTGGCCTCAATGATTGTCATTCAGTTTTAGCGATCAAGAGCAGCTTAATGGCACTGCATGTACTATTGTTGAAAAATATTTATCTCCTCGATTTTAGTGATCAAGTGAAGATTAATTTGGCATTTCATCTTCGACATTTCCTTTTTGATGCTCGTCAAACATCAAATTTGAAGACTTTATCAATTATACAAGAATTGTGATAATGTTTGGCTACCACTAGACAAACCAAAAAACACTTCTTGGTTGCTAAGTTGTTGCACCTTATTTTGACTCTTCCAGTTTCTACGGCCACAGTTGAAATATCTTTTTCAGCAATGAAAATTATTAACTCTAATTTGAGAATCAAGATATTCAACAGACTTTCAATACACCATTGGAAAGGCACAGCTTGTTGAAACTCAGATTAAATGAGCCATTGCAAATGGTCTAAGGCAATAACATGGAATTTGATGGGGACACTATTGATTAAAAAAACAATTTTCTGTCACAGATTCTGTCTTTCCACAACAGAAAAACTCAGACTAGCTACAAATTATTTTGCAGCACATTCTTGAAAGTACAAGAATGTGTCATATCCTTTCATGAAAACTGTGCAATTAAGCAATATACAGCGAGAGTAGTACTAAGACGAGTGACGTAGGAGAAATTTATTTGCAACTGTTAATGTCACATATTCCCTCATTTTACCAAATAATGTTGAAATTAAAGTCAATAATTTGAGAGCCAAAATTTTACATCTAGAAATAGGAAGCATTAGTTTCATGCTATAGTTTAGTCGAATAGTTTAGTAAACCTATAGTTTTTTTGATGTATTTATGAAAAATTGTAAACCTATAGTTTAGTAGAATAATGTGAAATTTGCTTAATGTTGATCATGTTACATTACTACAAAATATTATGCTTGAAGAATGTACCACATTTGTAGAAAATCACCTGCATTTGTCAAATATTTCATCATCATCACCGTACATCATTAAAATTATACCAAAACCATTTTTTTGTGGAAATGGTTTCTGTGAGTTGTAATCCAAAACCATTAGATGTACTTAATAGTTTTCTGTGATCATGCAGATGAAAAAAACCAGGGACCTAGGGCCATTGCCATCATTCAGTATTAGACTGACACAATCGGAGGAGGAGCAAAGGAATGTCACTGCTTCATCATCCAGTGGTGATAAAAATAAGGAGCGGAAATCAGACGAGGCTAAGGGAAAAGAAAAGAACCAGTACATAAAGAAGAATGAAAAAAAGAAACAACAGAATGAAGCACAAGATTCTGATGAAGGAAAATCAGATGATAAAAATGCAAAGCAAAGACTGAGGCACAAGATGAAAATGCAAAGCAAAGACCTAAGGATATGAGCTTATGCATTCAGTACATGGCAAAAGAAGAAAAGAGGAGATAATTGAGCTTTTGAATGACAGTGGCTTAGGAGGAATGTTGCATATCTGCAACTGTGCATTGAGGTTTGTCAGTGTGATTTCGTTTTGCAGACGGTGTGTTGGGAGCGAGTTTTCATTGTGTTTCCAATTGTGTTGCAACGGTTTCATTTTCCGGGGTTGAATGTTTCTGGTGTAGCGGTTCTGGGGATCTTTACCTGATTGAGAATTTTGTGCTATTAAATTGTAGTGATTGATTTTAATGTTTTTTTTTTTGGAGTTTTAATGTTGTTTTTGGAGTTTGTATAAAGTTGTTGATGAATTTCTAGATTTGTATCAAGTTTATGGAGTTTTAATATTTCTTTTGGAGTTTGTATAAAGATGTTGATGAATTTCTGAATTTGTATCAAGTTTATGATGAAAGTGACACTATATATCCGGAGTAGTTTCTTTTTATATGTTTCATATAATGTTCATTTTATTTTATTTTTTGTCCAAGAATGTTCAATTTAGAGTTTAAATAGATTTTTCAGCCTGGAAGACGAATGACGAATGAACAAGTAATTTAATTTTATTACGGCTATGATGACTGAATTTTGATGAATTGAGACAAACTTAGGGCTATGGTTTGCTGAAACAATAAGTATGGTTAAATGGTTTTGATAGTCTTGTATGTGAAACCAATATAATTGTGTAATGGTTTTAAATGATGGAATTATTACTGAAACAATAAGTTTGGTTTAATGGTTTTTATATTGTTGTATGTGAAACCAATGTAATTGTGTAATGGTTTTAAATGATGGAATTATTACTGAAACAATAAGTATGGTTAAATGGTTTTGATAGTCTTGTATGTGAAACCAATATAATTGTGTAATGGTTTTAAACGATGAAATTATTATTGGTACATGGTTTTAAATAATGATTATGATGTTATACACTGAAATTATTACTGAAACCATATGTATGGTTTAATGGTTTTGATAGTTTTCAATGTGAAACCAAAATAATTGTCTAATGGTTTTGTAATAAAATAGAAGAAAAAATGTGATAAACATTTAAACCATTATTCACTAACTATAGTCTACACTTATAATATTTAAAACAATTACCTAATGTGAATTAATCAATCAGTAACCACTTTTTTTTATAAGCTCCATCGTCTCTCTTTTGTTTCTTCCGTTGTAAAACGAATTTCTGCCTTTGTCTAAGTATAATTGTGGTTTAATGATTTTGATATACTTGTAGTTGAAAGAAAAATAATGGTCTAATGGTTTATAAAATAAAAGAATAATGAAAATTATTATTGATAAACAATTTTAAATAATGACTTTTACTGAAACCATAAGTATGGTTTAATGGTTTTGATAGTGTTCTATATGAAACCAAAATAATTGTCTAATGGTTTTGTAACAAAATATAATCATCAATACGTAACAAACAACAAATGTACCAATAATATGTGATTTCATTGTATAATGTCATTTTATCAAAATTTTGTAGGTGTAAACATGTCAGTTTCGTGTCCGGTGCGACCGTGTTTCATAGATAATAAGAACAAATCAAAACCAGTATTCCAAGCAGTGAAGATCAATGTATTACACAAATACTATAAGACATAAACACTAAACCCTTGATTAAAACGGAAAATTGAAAATTCAAACTAAAAAGGCATAATTAAGGAAGTAATCAGTGAAACAACACAACTCCAAGCATTGAAAAAGTCTGTGAGAACCAATAGCCATGGTAACAGACAAAACAGTTGACATAGCAATTGGAATTCCTCCAATCAATAGAACCAAAAGATTATCAATTCCGTCTTTATACTTGTGGTGTTGTATCGGATACATGACAACGAGCTCAATCAGTATTCCAACAGCAATTGAGCAAATGCAGAAATTACCAATTGATGTTAGGACTTTCTGAAAGTGACCAACTTGATTGGTGCTGTCAACCAGATGAGCAGCTTTACCAAAAAATGTGTGCACTCCAGTAGCAATGACAACTGCTTCAATCTCACCTTTCTTAACAGTTGAACCAGAAAACACTTCATCTGAGGGATTCTTTGTTGCCGGAAGAGATTCTCCGGTTAAAGCAGACTGATCAACACTCAAAGCATCACCTTCAAGCAGACGAGCATCAGCAGGAATGATATCTCCTAATTTAATGCTGATGATATCACCTGGGACCAAAATTGCAGCATCTTCTTTAGACCACCTACCATCTCTGAGAATCTACATGTTTTGTAGCAAGAAATGTAAATTATCATCAATTAATAAGAAAAAATAAATAAAGATATAGAACACTAAATAATGACTAAATATTCAAGATAATAAGAACAAATCAAAACCAATATTCCAAGCAGTGAAGATCAATGTATTACTTACACAAACACTATAAGACATAAACCCTTGATTAAAACGGAAAATTGAAAATTCAAACTAAAAAAGGCATAATTAAGGAAGTAATCAGTGAAACAACACAATTAAACTAAACGAGGCATAAATTGAAATCACGTCGGAGCACGAGCAAGGGTGAAATTCGTGCAACCTCGCCGGTGAAATCACGTCACAATCACGCTGTGACCTAGCCGGATAAACTACGTCGGAGCGGCGAGCAAGGGGCAGCACATCGAAGCACGTCTGGAAGTTTGGCAGCACGTCGGAGCACGTCGCAATTGGAGGTGGTGAACAACGGTGTTGGAAGTTTGTTTCCAGTGGTTAGATGATGAATGACGGTGGTGAACGACGGTTGTTTCCGATGGTTAGATGATGATGATGATGATGAATGAATGAACACAGGTGAATGAACGACGTCGCAATTGCAACACATTATTTCTGGTGGTTTTGTTTGTTTCCGGGTTGGGTTTTCTTTGGGGGTGTGTGTAGGAAGCAATTGAGTTGGTTAATGGGCTGGACTTATGCAAGACTTATGTATGGTGCATAAGGATTGCTTATGCACCATAACCACACCCTTGTCCATTTTGAGAGCCGAACCAAACCTGTTTTTTATATTGACAGTGTCTTGTGACCAAACTGTCCTCAGATCATCCACTGATCTAAACATAAATTCGAAGAAACCCCTACCAAGTGAGATGAGACGCCAAAGATGTTATGTTTTCCAAATTTTCAGTAACTTCACCGAGACTTCCTTTGCTCCATATGGTTTGTCTCCTTTGTTAAGCACCAATCGTCCATGAAGTTTTTGTTGACAATCCTTCAGATTAATATCATACTCTTGGTGAGTTATCTTGATACAAAGTGAATTGCCTTTAACCTCTGGAAGCGGAAATGGCTCATTCTACCAAACATTAGAATTCAAGACAATCTCCATAAAAGATTTTTTGGCTACACATAATTCGGCCATGGTACTCACCGATCAAAGCAATAGTGAATGGCAGCGCTCAATGCCCACAAATTCTAACCCAAATCGATGTCACCAATTAATAGAACAAGCAATTGAATTGAAATCTATCGGTGGTAGAAACCAATCAGTATTGCGGAATCAGTGGAGAATAACAGTTGAAAAAGCAGTATGCCTACCCAATTGAAATCCTTCAATTTGCAATCAATTCAACACAAATCCAAATGACAATAATGAACACCAAACAATTCAACACAAATATTGCTAAAGTGGAAAAATCTCAATGCTTAGAGGCTGAAAATATTTTTTTTCTTCTAATATTTTATCATTTGCTTGCACTGCTTGCTGCAAAGACAATCTTGAAGCCTCACTGAAGGAGAAATTTGTGATTCCAAGAGGATGCAACGCACAAATCTTAGTCTCTCCCTTGG
This sequence comes from Medicago sativa, assembly GCF_051527215.1. NCBI lineage: Eukaryota > Viridiplantae > Streptophyta > Magnoliopsida > Fabales > Fabaceae > Medicago > Medicago sativa. The sequence goes on along the minus strand of NC_140756.1, from coordinate 35,367,813 downwards.
CATCACTTTCAAATGATCACCTTAAGGAAAAATCGGCAACTACATCAGATCTTGCAACCAATGAATTGGAGCGAGATGAGTTTCACTTTGTCGTCAATGCACACTGTATCAGATTAGGGTCATCACAAAAGGCTATGGTGTTATGTAAGGACATAACACCAGTTATATCCACTCCAGTTATATGTGTAATAGATCAAAAAGTACTAAATTATCTTTTTGAGCAAGAGCAATATGTAAATTTTCCTAAGCCTTGGGAAATGTTTACCTATGTGACAAAGCCGATGCTTGATCGATCACCTAATCTTGATTATGATGTATTTATCTTTGATTTAATTTTTCTACGTTCAATCACTAATGATACAGGAGTTCATTTCTAGTATACGAAAATAAATGTTTTTTGTTTCATTTATTTTCATAAATAGCTTCTATGTGTATTATAAAGGAGCTAAATCGGATGGAATTCTATCATCGAGAACTCACAAGCATACAGATTTTGACATTAAAAAAAAAATTGAAGCTAGAGAATGTTTTCAAAGAAAAAACACTTTATTCTTATAGTTTTTTTTACCGACAATTTTAAACTACTATTTTGTTTGAAGGGTCTGCAACTGTGTTGTGATTGCTTATCTTCTACTTGCTGTCATGTATACCATTTTGATGATGAAAAAGACATATCCGGGAAACTAATGGCCGGAAGGTTCACATACGATGTAAATGGTCGAATCATATTGGAGGTAAACTATTTCCACTAATTGTAAACTACAATATTTCCCTAATCCAAGCAGTTCTGAATATGTTGGTTAAGAATTGTTTCTTAACACCATATCAAGAGTATGCTAAAATCCTAACATATTCATTTTGTAGGATATTTTATTTACTTTTTTAGAATTACCTAATACTCCCTCCGTCCCTATATATAAGCATCCTTTTATTAGAGGCAAAGGGTGCTTATATATAGGGACGGAGGGAGTATTTAAAATTAAATAGCACTATTTAAACACTACTAATGTGTGTGTTCTATTTCTCTTTTCTATTACTGTATTTATTAGTTTATAACTAATTTTTTACAAGGCTAAATTTCTCTAGAAAACTTTAGGAAGGTAATATTGTCTGAGTGTAACGATAAGTGAGGATGCAATAAAACCTGTCCAAACAAAATATTGCAGAATGGAATTCGCGTTAAATTAGAAGTCTTTATAACAGAGAAAAAGGTGGCAACTATTCTTGTTTTAATAAATTCACAATCACTCTCAAAAGGCTTTTTATGTTGACGATTGTTATCCGATTCACAGGGATGGGGAGTAAGGGCTGGTGAGGCTATTTTGCGTGGCACGTTCATGTATGAGTACATTGGTGAAATTTAAGAAGAGCAGGAGGCTCACAACAGACGCGGAAGGTTTACATTTCTTGCAAGATGTAGTTTCTTCTTTTGGTTGCCTGATGTTTCTTCCTTTTTACTTACTTGGCATGTGTTAATACCGAATATAGCAAAGAAAATTGCAGTTATTTCTTTGACATCAATGCTTGTGTTAACCATATGAGTAGATTGGTCGAGGAACATTCCTGATATGTCATTGATTCTACTACATATGGAAATGTGTCTAGGTTTCATCAATAACAGGTGAGCATTGATTTGATAAGACAAAAAAATAACATGATGCAACTTGTTAGCAGATTGCTTTGGGTGAAGAATTGACATATAATTATCACTATGAGCTTGTTCCCGGAGAAGGATCTCCTTGAGTCCTTGTCTTTGTGGATATTTGAAATGCCAAGGACGGCTTTAGACTACTCTAGAACCTCGACATTTTTTGACATTGAATGGTTGTATTTTAGATTGTCTCCTAAACGATGAGACTCACTGAACATCTTGTTGAGGCATGATACCTTTGTGAATCAAAGTATAATTTGTCAACTGTGTCTAACATACTTGATCAGACTTGTGTTGACAGAATATGACTCCAGCGTTTTGAAAGATTTGATAGAATGCATCAAAGATAAGAATACGGAAAAAAAAGTGTATTTTTGAAAATAAAATCAAAACATAAATCTTAGTGATCAAAGGATGATTCTGATGGATGAGAAGAAACAATACGGTGACACTCCTCGAGTTGGGTAATCCACGACAGCGAACAGAATGGGAAACAATTGAGAATTGACACTTTTGGGTTTTTTGAAAGTTTGAGATAATTGATTTCAAAACTCAGATTTTCATCACTTATTGAGTTGAAGGATTATGAATTCAAGTTACTTAAATAGTAGAGTTTTCTAATTTCTAAATGATAGAGTTTCATCACTGATCCGGTTTTGATAGATAGAAATCAACTTTGTAACTGAAACAATTGATTTTCGTGGTGAAATTATTTATCAATGATTCCCTTCATGTTACATGTATTATCTGAAAATTTTGCTTAGCAATGTCTATCTAATTTTTATTACAATATTTTGTCAACTTTATCCTTATAATAAAGAAATCATATAGTCAAATTAAACAAGAATAATAATTTTTATTTTATTATGAATTTTAATGTATCAATGATATAATTGATTCATAAAAAATCAATGATATCATTGAAACACAATTTTATATTTTTCTAATTATAATTATCCTTGAATCTTGATTGTATGTTTGTCCAATTTTATAAAATCTTGATTAGGGTTTATCATTGTTATACTGCTGGAGTACAATTTATATGGGTTTTGTACCGTTTTAAATGTGCAAAGACTAAAGGTTTAATTTTTCCATGCTGCTTTTTACTATCTCGTGAGGATGATTTAATTTAATTAAACTTTTATTTCCGCTCTTTTTATTACGCTAACGTTTGAAAATTATTAACGATATTTTTTTATGAAATTTTGATTTGTATTAAAACTAAAAATATAAATATTTGTTTCTTTCAAGTTATAACAATCCAAACTAATTATGATTATTTATTTCAATGACACTAACAATATAACAAAAAAAATCTAATTTGTTTTCAATGACACTAAAAATAATCTTATAAAAAAAGTTGTTTAAGGGTATATTTTGGGATAATGAAAAGTAATTATAAATATACTCCGCTAGTTTGTTACACTTTTTAAATGATAAAGGAGAATATATATATATATATATATATATATATATATATATATATATATATATATATTGTTACATGTGTTATTTGTATTAAAATTTGAGGGCATTTTTGAAAGAAAAAAAATCAACCCAAAAGTGTTGAAAGAGTTTGTTTTCTTTATATATAGTATAGATAACAAAAAATAAGAACGACTTGTTTTGCTTTATGAAATCAGATATATGTAAAACCTAATTTTTCTAACAGTTTTCATCCTTTTTCAAAACCGAAGCTTTTCTTCCTTTTCAATTTGTTTTAATTAGTTAGCTTAATAAACATGACGGTAAACAAAAAAATGATTAGATCTGGTATATAAAAAAGTAATGATGATTATATTTGGATCTGGTATGTAAAAGCTCTATGAAGTTTGATATACTATCTTGATCTAAAATTAACTAGTTTCATTGTGCAAGCTAGTTATGATTTTTGAAGCTATTTATACGGAAGCTTTGTGACATTTGTGTATTAATTGCAATGTAATAAAAATAACTAGGTTATCTTACTTTTTTTTCTTTGACGGAACAATGATTCAATTGGAGGCGGTGGCCGAAGCAGGGGTGCAAGGGGGAGACATGGCAACCCCATTTAAAAAATAATAATTTTATATTCAGAAAATTACCATATTGCCCTTCGATTATTATGAGAATTATCAATGCCCTTTTCATTTCCTCTTCTCCATTCTAAAAAAACCTGTGCGCGATCCGTCCATCCTTTTTCTTTGTAACATTCCTCCATCCACCGCGACAGCGCGACCACTCCTCCTCCTCCATCCATCACCGCCGCATCCAACTCCATCCTCCACTGCTTCCACAATTCCTCTGTTCGTATTGATTCTTCAGTTCAGAGCTATCTTCATCTGACTCCACAAACCCTAATTGTTGTAAGGTACTGATTCATTCAATTTCCTTTTGTTTGGTACTGATTACGATTTGATTTCCTTCTATTTGTTAATGAATTTGGTTTTAAATTTGCTTTCACCTTCAATTTTACATAACCCTAATCAAAACAAAAGGGAAATTGAAACCAAAATTAGTGTTTGAAATTGAATGTAATTTCCTTCTATTATGATTCTGACTTGATTTCCATGCTATACTTTGTTAAATACTTGAATTTGCAGAAAAACTTCACCTAATTAAACTTTGTCCATTTATTTAGTCTGAATAACCTAAGTATTATTGGTTAAGTTATGCCTTGTTGAATGTGTTTCTGTCATAGACCATGGTTAGTGTTTCAAGTGACAATTATTTATTGAAAATCGTTTGGCTTGTGGTGTAAAATGATAGACGTTTGGCAAGTATACCAATAACTATCGAAGTAGTAAAACTATCGATCCCACGAGGACTGTTTTTAACTTCAATAATTCAATCGCGTTATAGAAATAGGGTGTGTAAAGTTAATTTTAGTTTTGCCACTAGGCAGTAGATTAGGTTTGATTTTATGAAATCAAATAAAAGAGAAGAGATTTAATTAAGAAAATATGGAGAGAGATGAGATCAGATCCGTCGAATCCTCTAAGTTCCCCTAATTGGTCTACTGCACCTATTTGTTATGAATCCTCTTCTAATTTACGATGATTAACAAAATAGCTCTAATCAATCCCTTGAGTTAGAACCCTCTTCTCAAACTACAGCCCCCAATCCCTTGGGTGATCTAATAATTCTTGAAGGTTTTACCGAACGTTAACCTATTATCACTAACAAACGATTATCTATTCCTAGACTAACCCTGTTTATTAGAACAATTCAATTAGGTCTAAGTCGAAAGCCATGGTCAGTGGTCATTCGTTCTCACAAAATCAGGTTATATGTGATCAAGATATAAAAAGCATTAAGAACAATTGAATTGAATAAACTAGAATTGAATTCATAAACAAAATAGAGTTTCACAGCAACATGTGTCAATTAGGGTTACAAAGATTCATCTCGGATCTAATCTCTAAGAGATTTAGCTACTCATAATCGAGTTTACAAATAGCATAATCAATGAAATAATTAAAACATACATGAATTGGTAAAAGGTTGAAGAAATCGCCCTTCTAGCCGTCTCCGATGTCTCAAAATCGCACTTTGCTTTCCAAAATCGTCACCCTTGTTCTTCAGATTGAGTGCAGTATTTATAGAAGTCATGGGCCTGACCCATCAAAATCGCGTCGCGCCTTGTATATTGGCGTGCCGCGATTTCCCTCAAACAGGGAGGTTGTAATTTTGCTTCTGAAATCGCGGCAAGGCTGGAAATTGGCGTGGCACGATTTGCTTCAAACAGACTTCAATATTTCAGCTTTTTGCACTCCAGAACAGTATAAGTTGCATGAGAACTCTATCAAAATGTCACAATAAGTCCTAAAAATTACGAAATGACAGCATGTCATCACAACCCCAAACTTAAACCATTCCTTGTCCTCAAGGAATTTGCTTGCAACAGTGACAAACGACAGTAAAATAACAGTTACCTAACAAAACGATAGTACCCAAAAGTTCATTCTCCTTCTAGCTAAAGATGAGCTAGTTTGACTTGTTCGCATCCACCAATTCACAACTCCTCACATCAAATTAAAATAGGGTTCTACCAGTCGACATGCAGGTCTACATATTACCATACGCTTGAAAAGTTTCTAAACATCAATCAAAGTCAATATCATTACACACTTTTGAGGTCTTTAGGGTTATAACGGGGCTTAGGTGAAAGGTGGGATATATTTGGATAAGTAGGCTACACAAAATTTGAGTTAGGCATTCCTACAAGTGTAAAACAAGATTCAATCCCCCAATCCCTATTTGAAACAAAACTTAGGTACCTAGAGAACATTTTCAATAACTTTATCAAAAGCTTGGGACACATCGAGTTTGAAGTTACTCGGAAATGACATTGTGTGCCCCTTTTTCAATTTCTTTCTTCTTTTTCTTTTCTTTTTTTTTTGATACACCTTGTGTATGTTTTTCATTTTTCATCATTTTTCATCACTTGTTCTCTAATACCCCCACCCCAAACTTAGTAGGTTGCAAATTCCAAAGGCAACCCCAAACTTAATATCAAGCAACATCCTACATAGCCTAACTCAAATTTAAAATTTCAAGGTAATCATCCTAAAAAGGCTCTAGGCTTCATTTGTAGTTTGTCACCGAACAAAAAGTTCTAATCCTACCGGCTCACAATTGGTTAAGAAAGGATAAATTCAATAAATGAAAACAGGGTAGGCTTCAAAAAGGCTCACAAAACAAATTTTTGGAATACCGTTTCATCAAACAACTGTTACTAAACTGGAATAGGTCACATGAAACAAAACAAATTCATTAATTAAACAAGTGCAGGAGCAATTACAATAGGGAAATAAGTTCAATGGACTTCGACATAAAAAGAAAATAAAGAAAATACATCAAAAGAAAATAACTGAAAATAAAATACAAAGCAGAAAATGCTAATCCATCAGTAGATCAGCCCATGTTCACATCATCATCCGAGTGTCCAGCCCTTGGTGTCCTCAATCCCTCAAAGATGCCATCCCCTTGATCTTGCTCGGTGGCATTGAAATCATCAGTGATTTCCCTTCTCATGCGCATACCATACTCCTCTTGATGTGTAAAATACTGCTCCATGCGCTCTCGGGAGCCTCCAAACCTCTCATAAGACCCATTAATCGGACCCATATTCAGTTGAGCCTCCGCAGCAAACGCAGTTGAGAACCTAGGACGGTTCACCCACAGCTGGTCCGAAGTCTCCGTCATCCAATTAGCTTGAACATGCATGAATTCCTCAAGCTTTGGGTGAAGAGGAGCATAACCCCCTTGGCTACTACTCCCTCCTTGCTCCATTTGTTGTTGCCTTGCTGCCTCCCTCTCTCTCTCTTTCATGTAGCCCTCATACTTCTTCACGAATCCATCCATGACTGAGTCGGTGATCGGCTTCATGTTGCTGGTGTTGAGATCACTATCATATGCCGACACAAACTCTTGCTCACACAACCAATTAATTAAGCTTCCATGCCCCAATTGTGTGGTGTTACCGGTTGCTAGATCATGAAGACTATTGGCCAAGAGGCGGCCAATATCTATAGGGTACTCCTTGATGATGGCATAGGCAGCAAGCACCCTCTTGAGAGGAATTTCAGAAGTGCAAGAGGCACTTTCAAGAGTTTGGACCAAATAGGACACCCACACCTTGGGTATCGGTAACATCTCAACATAAGTAAGCATCCGGGACTTTTTCCAAGTCGACCCAGGCCTACACATTGTGGTGATGATCTCATCAAAAGTATCCTCCGTAATGCCTAATCTCTTCTTCCTCAATTTCTCAACCCAACACTCTTCCGGTGCTTGAACATTCAGCCATGCATTAAGAGCATCCGGGCTGAAATCAATGTATTTGCCCCTAACAAAAGATTGGAAGGGTGTTTCAAAAACCCGTGCATTTGCGAAGAATTCGACGATCACCGTTTTGTTGTTTGCTTCATCGATCATCTCATTCAACTTCGTCCACCCTCTCCTTCGTAATTCGGCCTCAAAGAATGGATACTTCACAAGCCTTGTGAAATCAAACTTCCTCTCCCCTATGACTTCGAAACTCTTCATAGATTGATGGAACTCTTGGGCTTGGTCATTGATGAAATGAATGGCGTTTTCGGGTGGTTCGGATGCGGTACGAGGGCGTTTGGATTTGCTTGTGGATGGCTTGGGGTTGGTGGCTTTCTTTGAGCGGGTGTTTCGTTGGTTGGAGGCCATTTGTGGTTTAGGAAGATGGTGAAAGGGAAGTTTTGTGAAGTTTGGGAAAGTTGGGAATGATTGGGGTTTGATGGTGGTTTGGATTGATGAATTTGTGATAGGATTGTGGTTTGATGATGTTTAAGAAGTGATAAAGTAGATGAAGATGTGAAAAATTCGTGACTGGGAAGTTTAGGGAAGTTTTGGTAGAGAAAAGTAGGAAGAATGGAATGAAAATGATGATGAACAGTGAAGGATTTATAGGCTGTTTGGGCAAAATCTTGGCACGCCAATATATAGGCGCATCGCGATTTCAAGTGGCAACGGTCAATAACGGGCAAAATTTGTAACGGCTAGTAACAGATAGTTCCAACGACTATTTTTTTCACATAACAGCCAAAATCGCGCCGCGGTTAAGGCTAGGCGTGCCGCGATTTTGGCACAACAGGGAGTCTTGTTTGCTGCTTGTGAAAATCGCGCTGCGGCCATATATAGGCGCGACGCGATTTTGCCAAAACAGGGGGCTCCCTCAGGCCAAAAATTTGGTTTTCTTGAAAAGTGCCTGAGGTCAATGAATTTTTGAAAAACTTTTGAGGAGAGAATCATGCAAGACATCAGTACCTTACATGATTTTCTTGGCAGGAGGTACACTTGAACAATTTTTTTTTTAAACTTTCCTGCCTCGTATAGAAAAGAAAAGAAAAATATTTTTGTGTTTTTGTTTTTGAAAGCAATAAAATCATACCTGAAAAATAAATAGTGGGTTGCCTCCCACTCAGCGCTTCTTTACCGTCACTAGCTTGACTGATGACGATCCCTAAGGATCATTTGATATCTCTCCCTCTTCATTGTTTGGGAGTACACCTTCACGGTACAGTTTCAGCTGTTGTTTCTTACCCTTGAAAGTTCCTTGTGCACCAGCTTTCCTTAGATCCACAGCTTTATCAAACGGCTTGTTCCTTACCACCCCTTTGTCATAGTATCTCCTAGCTCTTTCTATTGTATCAGAGAAGATTGAAAGCATACACCATTGAAAAGTAGCCGGCCCATTACGCATACCAAAGGGAATCCTCTTGTAATCAAATATACCACATGGACCAGCGAGAGTAGTTTTCGTTATATTGTTCCAAGTTTCCAATCCTCCATACTTGTTGTCAAGGATGTCTCCTGATGATTTTTGCTGCATTTGATCTGTGCTTCCTTCAAGTTGCTTAACACACTCTTTAACCCCAACATCTTCAACCACTTTTTTAGACTTAACAATTTCTCCTTCCATAGGTTGAATAGGTTGAGATTCAAGGGAGTTATCTTCGACTGTTTCTTCAACAACGTCAATCCGGTAACACTTGGGGTTCTCATCTTGGTGCTTCATTGCCTCAAAGATATTGAAAACTACCTGCTCCTTATGGAATCTCAACATTAACTCTCCACGTTCAACATCAATCAAAGCACGACCAGTTGCAAGGAAAGGTCTTCCTAGAATGAGTGGCATTTCTTCATCTTCAGCCATATCTAAGATCACAAAATCTGCCGGAAACACCAAGTCATTAACTTTGACGAGCACATCTTCACGCACACCGAAAGGATAAGAGATTGACCGATCAGCTAAAGTAATGGTCATTCTTGTTGGTTTTGGTTCCCCACACTTAATCTTTTTCATCATTGAAAGAGGCATCAAATTGATACTTGCTCCCAAGTCACATAAAGCTCTACCAATGTCTACCGGTCCAATTGAACAAGGGATAGTGAAAGCTCCAGGATCCTTCAGCTTAGGTGGCAGCTTCTTTTGAATAATAACACTACAATTCTCAGAAAGTGTTATGTTCTCATCATCCTTAGGCTTCCTTCGTTTAGTCAACAAGTCTTTCATGAACTTAGCATACAACGACATTTGATCGAGAGCTTCACCGAAAGGAATATTCACCTGAAGTTGTGAGAAAAGTTGCATGAACTTCTTGAATTGACCTTCATCCTTTTCTTTCTTCTTGGCTAAGTGAGGGTATGGAAGCTTCACATATTATGGAATAACTTGTGGTTTATCTCCATCTTTCAAGATTTGACTCTTCGACTTCCTCAAGATTGAATCTTCATCAATTAACTTCTCACTTTTTTCTCCCTCTATTTTTTTCTTCCTTTCGTTTTCAACTACTCCATGATCATCTTCTTTTTCAACTACACCTTCATTATTTTTTTCAACTTCACCATCTTCCTCTATCTCAACTACTACATCATCAACCTTCTTTGGAGCTTTTGGAACTAAAGGTGTCAAAACCTTTTTGCTCCTCAATTCAATAGCATTACAAGACTCATTCTTAGGGTTTTCTTTAGTGTTAGCTGAGAATCCGCCTTTGTTTTGTTCAGCCAATTGCTTAGCTAATTGCCCCAACTGAGTTTCAAGCATCTTCCTGGAAGCTTCATTGTTCTTTCTTTCAGCTTCTTGACTTTTCTTCATCTCTTCAAAGTTGCCTTGAGTCATCTTCATGAAGTTCATCATAGTTTCCTCAAGAGCTGAAGGCTTTCTTTGTTGTTGTTGTGGAGGAGCAAGCATTTGAGAGTTCAAAGCGTTGTTATTTGAGTAGCTTAGATTGGGATGCTTGTTGATTCCTGAAGTGTAGTATTGATTTTGCCTTTGATATCCTCCCATGTAGTTAGCTTCCTCACTAGATCCTTCTGGTACACATTCACCATTGGGATGTTCTTCACCACATAAGTCACACTTGATTGCAGCTACTTGTTGTTGCTTGTGGGCCAAAGTGAAGCCTTGAAACTCCTTAGTTAGAGCCTCTATTTGTTTGTTCATAGCTGCTTGGTTAGCAAGGATAGCAGTTTGTTCACTAACCCCAAACACTCCTCTTTCCTTCTTCTTAGCTTCAGCACGATACTCATTTCCAGCCATGTTTTCTATCAAAGCTTGGACTTCATGATCAGTTTTGCTCTTGAGACTACCTCCCGCGGAAGCATCTAAGAACATCCTTGTGTTTGGTGTTACCCCCTCAGTGAAGATTTGGAGATATTGTTTCTCAGTGAACTCATGATTAGGGCATCTCTTAAGAAGCAAGTTGAATCGCTCCCAAGCATCATACAATGATTCACCTTCTCCTTGCTTGAAGTTAGAGATCTCCATCTTCTTTTCCCAATACTTAGACATAGGGAAATATTTCTCTAAGAACTTCAGCTCTAAATCTTCCCATGTTTGGACAGTCCCGTTTGGTATTGTTAGCAACCAATCTTTTGCTCTTCCCGTCAAGGTGAAAGGAAATAGCCATAGTTTCTTTTGTGCTTCAGTCACGGTGGCTGGTTGCACACAAAACTCGCACGTTTCAGCAAAGCGGCTCAAGTGTTCATGTGGACTCATAGCTTCAGTCCCATCGAATTGTTTGTCCCTCAAACCGTTGAGGACAGTTGTCTTGATGTCAAAAGCAACGGGGTTAGCTGGTTGAAAAGTGTGGGTCAGTTGACCGCGATGAGTTGCTAACCCGTAGTCTCCTAGCTTAGGTCTTGGTGCAGGTTCTCCCATGATAGCAGATTTAGGAGAAGCAGTTGTTTCAGATTCAGTTGAGAGTGGCTCCGGTATTTGTTCTCGAACACCCGGTGGAAAGGAATGAGACAACCTTTGCAGCCGGACAGCTTTCCGAAGTACTCTAGCAGTTCTTTCAATTTCCGGATCGTACTCTAAGTCGTCAGAGCTCTGTTTACCTCGCATAAACAGCAAAATACCTTAGTAGCGCTACACGATAAAGAGTAATCAAATGAATACTGAAACAGAAAATTTTAAAATAAAAACAGAAAATTAAATTGCAAAAACCCTAAATTATAACGTAATTGCCTTGTTGAAATAAATCTAACAGTCCCCGGCAACGGCGCCAAAAACTTGATAGACGTTTGGCAAGTATACCAATAACTATCGAAGTAGTAAAAATATCGATCCCACGAGGACTGTTTTTAACTTCAATAATTCAATCGCGTTATAGAAATAGGGTGTGTAAAGTTAATTTTAGTTTTGCCACTAGGGAGTAGATTTGGTTTGATTTTATGAAATCAAATAAAAGAGAAGAGATTTGATTAAGAAAATATGGAGAGAGATGAGATCAGATCCGTCGAATCCTCTAAGTTCCCCTAATTGGTCTACTGCACCTATTTGTTATGAATCCTCTTCTAATTTACGATGATTAACAAAATAGCTCTAATCAATCCCTTGAGTTAGAACCCTCTTCTCAAACTACAGCCCCCAATCCCTTGGGTGATCTAATAATTCTTGAAGGTTTTACCGAACGTTAACCTATTATCACTAACAAACGATTATCTATTCCTAGACTAACCCTGTTTATTAGAACAATTCAATTAGGTATAAGTCGAAAGCCATGGTCAGTGGTCATTCATTCTCACAAAATCAGGTTATATGTGATCAAGATATAAAAAGAATTAAGAACAATTGAATTGAATAAACTAGAATTGAATTCATAAACAAAATAGAGTTTCACAGCAACATGTGTCAATTAGGGTTACAAAGATTCATCTCGGATCTAATCTCTAAGAGATTTAGCTACTCATAATCGAGTTTACAAATAGCATAATCAATGAAATAATTAAAACATACATGAATTGGTAAAAGGTTGAAGAAATCGCCCTTCTAGCCGTCTCCGATGTCTCAAAATCGCACTTTGCTCTCCAAAATCGTCACCCTTGTTCTTCAGATTGAGTGCAGTATTTATAGAAGTCATGGGCCTGACCCATCAAAATCGCGCCGCGCCTTGTATATTGGCGTGCCGCGATTTCCCTCAAACAGGGAGGTTGTAATTTTGCTTCTGAAATCGCGGCAAGGCTGGAAATTGGCGTGGCGCGATTTGCTTCAAACAGACTTCAATATTTCAGCTTTTTGCACTCCATAACAGTATAAGTTGCATGAGAACTCTATCAAAATGTCACAATAAGTCCTAAAAATTACGTAATGACAGCATGTCATCATAAAACAAATTAAACGCTCAAAGAAGATTATTGTGAGTATGGTGAAAAATAATGTGGTTGTCACGGATTATTACTTTCTCAAATTAGTTCTTTTACTTATATGAGCAAAATCACTTATTTTCTACATGTATGTTACGTCTTGATGATAGAATTCATAATTTTACACATTATCTTTACACATAATTTATTTGGTTTATGGGAATTGGTATTAACTTATTAAATGATAATCTAGAGAAATAAACAATGAAATATATACATATGGTACATAATGAAGAACATATTTTCATTGAAAATTGTGAATATGATATTTCAAAACTTGATGATTAACTCAATGGCAATTCATTTGTAATGAAAGGGCCTCATATAAATGAATCCATTTGATTTTCTACATGAGGTCGCCGCCATCAAACTGCTTAATATTTTGATGGCGGCTACCTCATATAGAAAACCAAATGGATTCATTTATATGATTCCCTTTGATTACAAATGAATTGTCATTGAGTTCATCATCAAGTTTTGCGATATCATATTCACGATTTTCAAAGAAAATATGTTCTTCATTATGTTCATAAGTTGCTCCTAGATTTGTCTCAGAGCAATCAGTATAAATTTTTTCCATGATGACTGCTCCAATCATTGATGTAGCCAGACAAAAAGGTTTAGGCTGGTCGCAATCAAAATAAAATAAAATATTTAAATCATATTGCATACAACACATTTAAGTTGTTATAAACCATAAATCAATTGTTCAAAATTTAAACTACATAATATAGTAAGTCGATCATTACATAATCGAAGTGACACTTTACGCTTTCTGAGTGACTCTAAATCATCAATAATTGATTCAGAACTAATACATGCACTAATTTACCTTTCAATAAAAACTGACATGTTATTAGCTAGAAACCCATGTCATATCTTGTTTAGACTTGATAATTTTCATTGTTGAAAAAGATCTTTCAGTTGTGGCTGTAGAAACTGGAAGAGTCATAATAAGGCGCAACAGCTTATTAACCAAGAAGTATTTTTTGGTTTGTCTAGTGGTAGCCAAACATGAGCACAATTCTTGAATAGTTGATAAATTCTTTAAAGTTGATGATTTGCGAGTATCAAAAAGGAAATGTCGAAGATGAAATGACAAATTAATCTTCTCTTGATCACTAAAATCCATGGGATAATATTTTTCAACAAGAGTACATATGGTGTCAACGTCAAAAGCTTTATATTTATCCTTAGGAGACAAAGCATAACTTAGAGTCAACAAATCTATTGCTTGCTCCTTAAATCTGAAGCCTATATAGTTTTACTTTATATGTTTTTGATGATGTTCCTTAGTTTACCTTTTGTTGATCGTTTTGTTGTTCATTTTTCTAGCATATATATAGCATGATAAAACACCCAGCATATATGTCTCAGTATCCTAGGATTCAATTGTGTCATGGGCATTGCTTGCTTATTTGAAAATTAGCCATGTCTCATTTTTCACTGACTGAATCTATTCATCATGCCTTGAATCGTTATCATCTGAAGTTTCTGACTTCAAATGAAACGATTCACAAAAATTTGAATCGAATTAGTATTGAATCGATTCATCATATTTTGGATCGCAATATAAAATCTTTCTGACTTGCACTTAATCGATTCATAAAAGGTTGAATCACATCATTCTTCATCTTGGGCTCACATGAATCGATTCACATTTCCACTGAATCGTATCAATCTTCATAGGTTTCTGGCTTGTATTTTTGCTGTTTTAATCGATTCACATATTTAGTGAATTGATTCACTATGTTGTTTTTGGCCGAATTTTTACACTTGCCACTCCTCTCTATATATACTCACCTCCTCATAAACCTAAAATAATTGAATCATTTGCCTATATTCTCTCTAGGTTTCAAAAACTCATTGTTCATAAATTCTTCAAGATTAAACACTTTATCTTAGAATCACTTTGTACATTGAGTCACATTGATTTGCTAGGGTGCTAGTAGGGATTGTACGTTGGTTTTTTCAAGGAAATTGGTCGGGGTTAATCAAGGTTCCAAAGTGAAGTGAATAATCTCATTTCACCTCCAAATGTCTTGAAGTGAATAATGCCAAGGAAACCCCTCACAAATGGACTTTAAGAAATGTGGGGACCACTTACCATAAGACAGGGGCTTGCCCATCGCAAAAACACACAACCCCTGTCTTTAATTTGAGCGCCAATTTTAAAATTCAAAGAATTTGTTAGTGCAGGCTTTTTCAGAAAAAATATGACGGGTTATGACATGGATAGGCCCTAAGAACTGTGAGATTCCTGCGAAAATAAGAGATTCCTGCAAAAGTTGTGGTTTGAGTTGACAAAGGTCTGCAAAAAGCTGGAAGCACAGTATGACAGGGGTTTTACAGGGGCTGAACCCCTCGCAAAGCCCCTCGCCTAAATCACCTTCAGATTTGACCTTTTGTCAGATCAGTAGTTAGTCAGAGCAGTCTGCATAGTGACAGAAAAAAGTGACGACATTTGACAGGGGGTTATGACATGGATAAAGCCATGCAATTTGATAGGGGTATAACCCCTCGTTTTTTTTCCAACGGTGTAACCCCTCACAAATGGTTTGCGATTAGCAGATTTCCCAGGGATTCCGCACATAGCAAAATTCGTCACAAACGTCGTTTTGACAAGGCTTTCTTCCCTTTTCTCAGGGAATATGCCCCTGGCAAATTGCAATGTTTCTTGTAGTGGAAGATCTGATCAAGATTCTGGGATGACTATAATTTGAAAAACCATGTAATTTGAAAAATATATAATTACATATCAATTTTTATGAATCAATTATATCATTTTTTTAACCGTGAATCAACTCTATCATTGATACATAAAAATTCATAATTCATAATAAAATTTAAGTTATTATTCTTGTTTAATTTGACTATATGATTTCTTTATTATAGGCATAATTTTGAAAAAATATTGTAATAAAATTTAGATAGACAATTGCTAAGCACATATTTTAGAGAATATATGTAACATGAAGGGAACAATTGATAAATACTGCATTCAAAAACTGAGGGGGAAAATTTATGCAGAGAGAAATGAATTGGGGATTATAGAAGTGATGCATTTTTAGGGAATATATGTAACATGAAAGGAACAATTGATAAATACTACATTCAAAAACTGAGGGGGGAAATTATGCAGAGAAATGAATTGGGGACCATAGGAGTGATGCGGTAGAGTGGATTTTGTCCGGTCCCCCAACGACACTACACTCTAATGGTATGACGTGGAGAAACAAGTTATTCATATTGGATGCTAGTGTAAATTATTAATTAATACTCACAAAAAAAAAATCTTATTTCCATCCATTCTGTTATGAAATAATGACTTAGTGGATGTCCATCCTTCTTCACCTTCCTATAACCCCCATTAGTAAGTGAATAGTTAGTGGACCTTAATTGTCTTGATCACTCACTTACTCATCTTGTGTACTATAAATAGGACTCATATTGTATTGCAATGACACACTTGTGAAGAGAAATAAAAATTACTTTCATCGTCTTCCTCCTCTTCTTCTTGTGCTTTTACTTATTTTTTAATACGTTATCAGCACGAGGCTCTAACAATCTGAGATAGAATGAGTATTAACGTTAACCTCAATAATGGACATATGTGTCTTGTAAGACCTGTAATTTTGAAAATAAATAAATATTAATAATATAATATTTAGTTACTTCGTCTATTTTAAAATATGATCAAATAAAAATAAATAATACCTTCGACGATGAATTTTTATTGCTAGTCGAATATTTTTGTAGTTTTTGTCGCGATAGCGACTCATGATAAATTTTTCGGAAAATTTCTCGAGAATTTAATTTTCAGTCTCTTCCACAAACGGAAAATTTACCGCGCTTAAGTTTTAAAACAAACTCCGTTTTGTATGAATTTTTTTGTATAGACTCATAAAATTATTTATGATAGATTTATGCTATAAAAATATTTTTCCCATCGAAAATTTTCTCATAAGAACCAAATGTAAATTGATATTTCAACAAAAGATTATTTTAACTATTTTTCCCTTGTTCTTATCTTGTTAGTATTATAGAAGTAGAAAAATAATGTAAAAATAAAAACAAAAAAATAGGGCAAGATATTTTTACTTTAGCCACTCCCACTTGTCTATATAGAAGTCTTGGTCTCTCTCAAAAAACTCACACCATCAGAGAAAAACAATTCCTCCCTCATATCATCTTATTCTCTCTTCATTCTTCTCTCTTCTCTCTAGTTCATCTCTCTAGTTATTCTCTCTTCATTCTTCTTCCTTTCTTCTCTCTTCAATACCTAGAACTCCTTCAAATTAATTTCCATGAAACCTTTACTCATGAAAACTCCATGCTCATTCTTTTTGATTTTAATTTCCATCACTCAAAAATTGTATAAAGAATCATAAACACAAACATAAACTTCTAACAAGGATAGGAATCAAATTATTTTGCAAGGGTTCATCCTCCTCTTTCTTTTTGGCCTAGAACTTCCTTCTCCTTTTTTTTTGGTTACGAACTTCCTTCTCCTTTAGGAACCAAGAACTTTCATTTTTAATTTGTGTATAATGGCTTGAAGGAAAATAAAATAAATAAATAATTAGAGAGAAGCTAAGAGAACTTAGACATGAAAATTGTTAAAGAAAGATAGATTTATAGAGAGATATAGAAAAGTGTGGTGGATTACTCTTCTCCTCCCTTGGCTGCCATACGTTGGATTTGTAAGGACCTCTTCTCCAATTTATTTCTTTTGTTTCCTTGTTTAATTTTTGGAAGTGAAACCTTAACCATGGCTTTGATGCTACAAGAGTACTTTGGAACTATTGTTTCTTTTCTCTCTTTTCGTCTAAGCCAATATTATCACAAGACCCTTTTTGTTTAACTTAACTAATGTATCATTATTTGGTTAAAAATTAACATACCATGTTCTTTGTCTTTTTCTTTTATTTATTTAGGAAACTTGTTTCACGTTTTCTGTTAGAAACAACTAGTTTACAAGTTCTTTATTCTCTTTGTACTTGTAGTAACCTGGTTTAAATTGTTCACTCTTTTCATTTGGTTTTCTACCACTTTAGTTTATTTATTATTAAAAGAAGTCACACCTTGTTGGAACATGTGTGGAAATTGAGTTAAAAGACTAAACACAAATTCCCATGTTGGGTAGAACTAGTGTTGTGTGAATTGAAAAAAGTGGAAGTCCCACATCGGATGGAACACACACATTAGTAGTGTTTATATAGTGGGGGTGTACCTCTAATTAATGGGGGTACATAAGCACTAGAGAAAAAATATATATTGATATATATTTTATTATTTGGAAATGATAAATTAAATAATTAATTTAATCATTATTAGAAAGTTCTTTCTTAATCCCCAAGTTTTGCTAAAATATTTTGGTACATAATATGATATATTTTTGTACTAAATTTAATATATTTTAGTACTCAATTAAGATATTTTTGTACTAGATCTAATATGTGAATTACTTAATCGCAAAGTAATATGTTACTTGTTCCCAAAGTTTCTCATATTACTTGTTCCCAAAGTTTCTCACTTATTAGTTGTGAATTTTCTCTATAAATAGAGAGCTCACACAGTGCATTCCACACACCGAAAAGAATTTCATTGAGTTGTCGGGAATTCTTTTCTTCTCTTCTCCCTCCGACTTGTGTTAACAAGTTTCTCCTGCTTCTACTCCTTTCTGTCCCTTTCGGTTTCAAATAGAGCGGTTACGTACCGTATCGAGTGGCTTCGATCAATCGATTGAACCATATTTTTAAGAGTGTTCTTAAGACCATAGTCCCTTTTCGGTTTAATGTCCCTTCGGAATTAAGAGTGGTCTTAAGTTCATAGTCCCTTTCGATAATATAAGTCCCTTCGGAATAGAGAGTACTATTAAGATCATAGTCCCTTTCGTAATAATAATGTCCCGTCGGAATTATGAATGATCTTAACAGTATATAAATTATTTAAATATTTTTCTATTTGAGGAGAAATGGTGGTATCACCATATTTTGAGTGGTCGTAGTACCATATTGAAAGTTTGGAGAACTTAAAAGTTAGAATGGTGGAAACACCATATTTGAGTGGTCTTAGCACCATAATAGAGTGGTAACAATACCATATTAAAGTGGTTTCAGTATTAATGAGTGGTCTTAGTACCATATTTGAAGGTGTAATTCTCGAACGGTTTTCTACGGTGCAGTAGTTAACCGCACAGTTGTAGCTGGGCTTGTTTTATCCTGGAGGCGGCGTGGTTGATAGTCTACCTTGCACAATTTTGGGCAGTGCCACGAAACGTCTTAAAGAGAGCGACCTGGTCGTGACTCAACCTAGTAACAACTTCGGTAGATAATAGAATTTGGAAATCCAAATACAACAGTTTGGAAATCCAAAAACAACAATTTTAAGACGTTCTGGTACTGCTATATCTACCGAAGAAGTTACTTATTGAGGTTCAATTGTCCCTAAATACAAGAAGGATAAATCAAGCTATTGAATTACATATTTCGACTGAAACGATGAAGTGCTTGTTGTTTCAAACAACAACACTAAAATTCACCAAAGAGCAATGTTGATCTTATTTGAGATTAAAAGCCATGTTCGCTCCAGTTGATTCGGCATGGCTTGTTTACCTTAAATATTATGAAAGAATACGTTGTGAAAGATCTTTTATGCAATTGCATAAAACTTTGAACCCTACGTATGACATCATTCTTGCCGTTAAAAAAAACCAACATATGCAGCGAACTTATGGATGCTAATGTACTTGGAATACAATTAGTTGGAATGAATTCAGTTGCTACTTTAGTGAATTGCTCTTGGAATAACCATATGAAAAATTGCTCAAATTTAATATTCTTAAATTTGTGTCCTTGGTTAATTGATTGAAGGAACTATAATGATTTTAGTTCGGTAGGGAGTGCTAAAATTGGGAAGTTAGTTACTCTGAAAAACAGAAAGAATCTGAATTTTAGATTCTATTGAATAAGACTGAGTTGACTCAGACTTAAAGAAAGACTTGTGTATCATGCATTCTTGTGGGAAAAGACTGCACCTTTGATGGTATGTTCAGAATTAAAATTCTCCTTCTATTTTATTAGTTGTGTGATTTTAATATTTGACATGTGAACAAGCATTTAATTGAGTAACTTGGATTTAATTCCAAAGTTATATAATTAGACAATTTTATTTATTGCAGTCAAGATATATGAACCAAAAATTCATATAAATCAGAATTTAGAGAATATGAATCTCTAAACATAATAAATTATGATATGTGTGAATTTGATGACACATAAATTAGAAATGATAAAATGATATTTTATCATATTTATTGATGACTGTGAATTTTGGAAAATAAAATTGATACGCTTGATATGTTCAATTTTTATAACAAAAATTGAAATTTATGTTGTATGGAGAACCCAAGTCTAAGAACAAAAATTCTAATTAAGAAATTTTGAAGAAAAGACAATCCAACTCGTCTTATTTTTGAACTTGGGATTGTCCGGACTATATTTGGCTTCAGGACCCCAAGAGAGTTAAACTCACTAGTAGAGCCTATGAATGTGTATTCATTAGGTATGTTATAAATAACGAAGCATATATGTTTTATGACATAAATGTTAAAGTGATCATAGAATTAAAAGATGTTGATTTCTATGAAGTAAGTACCCCTGTAAATTAAAGAATAGTGGGGGCACTAGTGGGGGTAAACAAAATTCCCCTTGTATATTAAGAACTAGTGGGGGCACTATATCTAATCACATTCATGTAATTAGAAATAGTTATGAAAACATCATACGAGATGTTATAGAACCTCAAGGAGGTAAGAAAGCTAAAAATGCTAAAGAGTATGAACTTGGTTTATACATTGGAAGAAGATCCATTAAAGCCTTAAAAAGCTATATCCTTAATGGATGCTGAATTATGGCAAGAAGCAATAAACGATGAAATGGATTTTCTAGAGTCTAACAAAACATGACACTTGGTTGACTTGTCTCATAGTTGCAAAACCAATCGGTTGTATTTGGATTTGGAAAAGGAAACTAAAACCTCACGGGACGGTTGATGAATACAAGGCTCTCCTTGTAGTCAAAGGTTTTAGACAAAGAGAAAAATATAGACTTCTTCGACATTCATTCACCAATCACGAAAATCATATCCATAAGAGTACTAGTCCCTTTAGCCGCCGTTCATAACTCGATAGTACTCCAAATGGATGTGAAAGTTGCCTCTTTTATGGTGAACTAGAAGAAGAAATCTATATGAAACAACCTAAAAGTTTTGCGATTCATGGACAAGAAAACAAAGTCTGTAAGTTAGATAATTCTTTGTATGGTCTAAAATAAACTCCTGAGGAATGGCATGAAAAATTTGACATTCTAATGCTATCGAATGAATAAAAAGTGAATGAAAGTGACAAATAATATTTGCACGATCATATGTCTCTATGAAGACGACTTGCTCATATTTGATTTAAAGATTCATGTTATGAATTATGTGAAATCATTGTTTATCAACAACATTGATAAGAAAGACCTAGACAAAGTTGAAGTAATTCTTGGTTTCAAGATTACTAGATCGAAAAAAAAAGAACTTTTTGATAAATCTCACTGAATGTATTAGACCCGACATTGTCGATGTCGTAAAACTCTTGTGCAAGTTTACTAGTAGACGGATGAGAAGCATTGTCATGCTATAGAAAGAGTCATGAGGTGCCTTAAGAAGACTATGACTCTAGAATTACTTCATGAGGAGTAACCTATTGTACTTAAATGGTACAAGATATAAAATAGAACATCTTTCAGATGAATATTTAGCGACTAGTGTTTGCATATTGAGCATCACTAGAGGAGTTATTTGTTGAAACAAATGATATTGACTCAGTCCACTATGGAATGAATCTGAGATGAGAACACTAGAGAAAACTAGTGAAGAAGCAAGTTGATAAGATACTTGCTAGTTGAAATCCCTTAGTGGATAAAACCGTTTCCAGAAGTGTTAATTTATTGTGATAGTCTGCAGCTATTACAAAATTGAGAATCGTTACCACAATGGTAAGAGGCGATTATTAAGGCACGAACACATAGAGAAATAGAGAGCTAGCTACTCTCAAAAGGAACGGTTAAAGTAGATCATGTACGTACTGATAAAGAATTAGTTAATCCTTTGACGAAAGGAATTACTAAAAAGAAAGTCCTAAACACATCCAATAGGATGGGACTTATGCCCAAAGGTCACAAGTGATGGTAACCCGACCTACATGACTGGAGATCCCAAGAAATAGGTTCAATGGGTAATAACAAGTCACAAGTGATAGAACATGTTATGATAAAAGTAAGAAAGCATGATTCCTGCAGTGATAGAAGGATGAGATAATAGAAACTCTTAATGAGATCTATACTCTATTTGGAGTGGAGTACATAGCTACAGGAGTACTCTTGATAGACTCACCTATACGAATGTGGAACTAAGGGCCGGTTCCTATGGGATTCGGGGCAGAATACCTAGAGCGTTCGTTAAAACCGGGATACACGTGCAAGGCCATAAACGCACGGGCTTTTAGAATACACCTTATGAAAAGGTTTGTGTGTGGGTTCTATGTCTGAGATAGAGTTCAATGCTGTAAGCAACTCTTGTTAATCAGAATTTTACTTGCTATGCAAAGGTTCAAGTTGTAAGCGACACCTTTGTTTACTAGCAAATCTTATGGAGACGTTTTTGACGTTACTTCTGAAACCATTTTTTAAATTCAAGTGGGGGATTGTTGGAACATGTGTGGAAATTGAGTTAAAAGACTAAACACAAATTCCCATGTTGGGTAGAACTAGTGTTGTGTGAATTGAAAAAAGTGGAAGTCCCACATCGGATGGAACACACACATTAGTAGTGTTTATATAGTGGGGGTGTACCTCTAATTAATGGGGGTACATAAGCACTAGAGAAAAAATATATATTGATATATATTTTATTATTTGGAAATGATAAATTAAATAATTAATTTAATCATTATTAGAAAGTTCTTTCTTAATCCCCAAGTTTTGCTAAAATATTTTGGTACATAATATGATATATTTTTGTACTAAATTTAATATATTTTAGTACTCAATTAAGATATTTTTGTACTAGATCTAATATGTGAATTACTTAATCGCAAAGTAATATGTTACTTGTTCCCAAAGTTTCTCATATTACTTGTTCCCAAAGTTTCTCACTTATTAGTTGTGAATTTTCTCTATAAATAGAGAGCTCACACAGTGCATTCCACACACCGAAAAGAATTTCATTGAGTTGTCGGGAATTCTTTTCTTCTCTTCTCCCTCCGACTTGTGTTAACAAGTTTCTCCTGCTTCTACTCCTTTCTGTCCCTTTCGGTTTCAAATAGAGCGGTTACGTACCGTATCGAGTGGCTTCGATCAATCGATTGAACCATATTTTTAAGAGTGTTCTTAAGACCATAGTCCCTTTTCGGTTTAATGTCCCTTCGGAATTAAGAGTGGTCTTAAGTTCATAGTCCCTTTCGATAATATAAGTCCCTTCGGAATAGAGAGTACTATTAAGATCATAGTCCCTTTCGTAATAATAATGTCCCGTCGGAATTATGAATGATCTTAACAGTATATAAATTATTTAAATATTTTTCTATTTGAGGAGAAATGGTGGTATCACCATATTTTGAGTGGTCGTAGTACCATATTGAAAGTTTGGAGAACTTAAAAGTTAGAATGGTGGAAACACCATATTTGAGTGGTCTTAGCACCATAATAGAGTGGTAACAATACCATATTAAAGTGGTTTCAGTATTAATGAGTGGTCTTAGTACCATATTTGAAGGTGTAATTCTCGAACGGTTTTCTACGGTGCAGTAGTTAACCGCACAGTTGTAGCTGGGCTTGTTTTATCCTGGAGGCGGCGTGGTTGATAGTCTACCTTGCACAATTTTGGGCAGTGCCACGAAACGTCTTAAAGAGAGCGACCTGGTCGTGACTCAACCTAGTAACAACTTCGGTAGATAATAGAATTTGGAAATCCAAATACAACAGTTTGGAAATCCAAAAACAACACACCTATATCCATTAATATCTATCTATGAAGAAGAAGAAAAAAAAATAGAACCACGTGATCTACAGACATTTAGATAAGCCTTACATGTAGTCTACGAACTTTAAAGTATTTTTTAAATATATATATAGATATATATTTATGTAACTATGGGACTGTCGAAAGAAGAAAAAAAGGGATACAAATACAAAGTTAATTTATTACACTCATAGGTTATAGTCATGGACTTTGAGAAGGACACTTATTCTTTTGTTTGTAAGAAAATAGATTAATAAGTCTGATTAAATTCTTACTACTTTTGTCTAAAATCAATGGTTTAGTTAGTAACGCCAACAAGGATAGTTAGATACTAAAAATACTATTTTCGGAATAAAGATTATATAAATATATACGGGCTGGATGACGATTTGTTGTTGTCAATTGTATCTTTACTCCTATAGAAATAATAATAATTAAATGACTTAAGGATGAACTTATTTGATTAGACAACAAAGGAAAATAATATTCATGACGTTGTTAATAAATTTAGACATCGCGTATGAAGTATTAACGGACTTATAGAAGTTTGAGAAACGACATAAAATCAAATGAGACTTTGTTGAACTTTTCGTAAAATTTTCAGATAAAGATGTTAAGAATTGTTATAATTCAAGACCAGTTGAAATAGGGTAACCTTAATTAAATCTAGGCATCTTTTCTTAATCAAAGGTTATTTTGACATGTTATGTTATTTTAGAAAAATAAGACTTCTAATAATTTTAACTTTTACCTTGAGAAATAAAATAAATAATAATAGCAACAATAAATCCTGGCCTTATTCTCGATCTTCAACATCGTGGTCTCCTTGGGTAGAAACTAGTTGAGTTCTATCCTTCATGCTTTCTCTAGAGTCTGATCATCTCTCTATGTACTCATTTAGTTTCCTTTTCCGTTTCTCTTGAGCATTGGTGTTGTAAACTTTGAGAGTAAAGTGAGATTGTGAGTGATGGAGCGAGAGTTGGGGAAATGAGTAAGATAATAAATAAAGGCCTTTACTTGGAGGGCTATTAGTGTGAGAACAAAATTTGGAATATCACCTTTGCGAATGCTATTGGGTTCTTGAGGGTTTTTGACGTCTAACAGAAATAAAATGGAAACAACTATTTATTTGGATGAAAAGCTATTCGAGGTAAGGGCACTCTCTCGAAACACTATAATTACTTAAATGCGTGGTTGGTTTATGTGCTTATATTTGTGTTGTTTGTGAATAAACATTTTGAGTAAATATGTTTGCCCAATTAGGGATGATATGCTATCAATTTGATTATGATCTATTGATGTGCTTTGCTTTCAAAATAATTGAAATGCTTAATGAATTTATGTGGTTATACATTATGATTAAGAATATATGTATGAACAAGCATTTTATTGATATTACATATGCTTTTGAGATATGTAAGATGTTGCATTAGCATATAAGGGGAATCGTATGCTCATGCATTTCATAGTAAACGTGGCCACCAGAGACGATTCACGAGGTGCACACCGGAGAGGTGGCACGGGGTGCGTTTTTAAACCACCTTATCCCGTAGTGGATCATTGAGTCTGATAGATGAGTAGATACTCATCTCCTTAGTGGCGCGGCCACAACCCTCTGCGGAGCGGTGATAATTCCGGAATCATTTGCATGTGATGTCCTGTGATAGGCTTCACACTCATGTAGAGTCTGCATTTTTAGGCTAAATGTGCATTGTTATAGTTTATATGTTGAATGTTTATTTTAAAGCCATTTACCATGCCTACATGCAATGCATGTTGTATTTCTGTAATTATGTTGTTTTTAGATCGTGACCCTCTACATTAATTCGTGGATCGGGCTTTGCCCCACATCCAAATAGGGAATCGTTAAGCGGGAGTGACAAAGACTTTGGAGGAGTAGCAGATTGGGAAGTCAAGCTTGAGGTCATCAGTAGGTCTCAAACCAAGTCATAACAGTTTAGAGTTAAGGATCAGCTTTAGGATTCTTTTTAATTTTTAGTTAATACTTTTGTTAGGAAACTTTCCCTCTGCGTAGGGATGTAAGTGAGTCTTGTAAATTATTCAGTTGTCTTACAAAGCTCTATATAACTCTGACCTCTATTTTGAAAAGGAACCTTTAATGTATTTTGTGAATAAAACTCTATGACTTGAGTTTATAAAGGTTTTATTTATTCTTTTGTTCGTTTAATAAAGTTTATTAGTTTTCTTTCATTTAAAAAAACAAAACAGACGCACAATATTTGGTGCTGAAAAACGGGGCGTTACATGTCTCGCTGATAGTGAAACAACTCATACGATTCTCAAGGATAAAAAATATTTCTCATCTTTAGTAAAGCGAGAAACCGGTGTTAGTACTATATCTGGAAGTTCAAAAATAATTGAAAGCTCCGGAAGAGCTAATGTAATATTATGTGGAGGAACAAATTTAAACATTGAGAATGCATTATATTATCCCAAGTCTCATAGGAATTTACTAGGTTTCAAGGATATCCGTCTAAATGGATATCATATTGAAACAAGAAATGAAGGAAATGTTGAATATCTTTATATAACGACACATAATTTGGATAAAATAAGTGTAGTGGAAATTACCTGCCTTTTCCTCTGGTATGTACTACACTTATACAAGTGCAATTGAAGCACATGTGATTGTAAACCAGAAGTTTACAAATCATAATAAATTTGTTGTTTGGCATGACCAGTTGGGCCATCCCAGGTCTATAATGATGCGAAAAATAATTGAAAATTCTTGTGGTCATCAGTTGAAGAGCCAGGAGATTCTTCAATCTGATAAGTTCTCATGTACCTCTTGTTCACAAGGGAAGTTGATAATTAGGTCATCACTCTTGTTCACAAGGGAAGTTGATAATTAGGCCATCACCAACAAAAATTGAAAGTGAATCTCTAATTTTTTTTTAGAACGAAGACATGGTGATATTTGTGGGCCAATACACCCACCATGTGGACCATTTAGATACTTTATGGTTTTTGCGAGATGGTCACATGTTTGTTTGTTGTCGACTCGCAATCAGGCATTTGCGAGGTTGCTAGTTCAACTGATTCGAATAAGAGCTCACTTCTCTGATTATCCTGTCAAGAAAATACGACTTGATAATACCCCTGAGTTCTCATCTCAATCATTTAATGAATATTGTATGTCCATTGGAATTGACATTGAACATCCTGTAGCACATGTTCATACACAAAATGGACTTGCGGAATCATTTATCAAACGTATACAGTTAATTGCAAGACCACTTCTCATGAGATGCAAATTGCCCATTTCCACCCGGGGACATGCAATTTTGCATGCTGCATCATTGATTCGCATTAGGACAACAAGTTATCATAACTCTTCCCCTTTAGAATTGGTTTTTGGTCGAGAACCTAATATTTCCCATCTAAGAATTTTTTAATGCGCAGTGTATGTTCCAATTCCTCCACCACAACGCACTAAGATGGGTCCTCAAAGAAGGTTGGGAATATATGTTGGATATGAATCTCCATCTATTATAAAATATCTTGAACCAACAACAAGAGATTTATTTACCGCCTGATTTGCTGATTGTCATTTTGATGAGTCAATTTTTCCAACATTAGGGGAAGAGAGTAAGCAGCTGACAAAAGAGATCATTTGGAAAGAATTATCATTGTCTCATCTTGATACTCGAACTAAACAATGTGAACTTGAAGTTCAAATGATAATTCATTTGCAAAGTCTAGCAAATCAATTATCAAATGCATTCTCTGATCCAAAAAGTGTGACAAAATCATATATGCCAGCTGCTAATGCTCCAATAAAAATGGATGTCACAATTGGGCAATCTCATATTGCAAATGAGTCTCAACCATGCTAGAAGCGTGGTAGGCCAGTCGGTTCCAAAGATAAAAATCCTCGAACGAGAAAAGGAGCTAAAAAGAAAGATGGCCCAAGGGAGGATGTAGAAACTCTGAAAGAGTCTTCAGACATAATTCAAATTTCTGTTCCAGAAGAGGCTGACCAGGTACTTGAAATTCATGAAAATAAAGAGATCTCAATAAATTATGTCAATAATGGAATACAATGGAACCGACAAAAAGTCAACGTTGACGATGCTTTTGCATATCATGAACCAAAGTCTATCAAAGATTGTAGACAAAGTGAGAATTGGCCAAAATGGAAAGATGCAATTGAAGCTGAATTAAACTCGCTTAACAAGAGAAAATTTTTTGGACCTGTAGTCCGAACACTGAAGGTGTGAAACCCGTTGGATATAGATGGTTTTTGTGAGAAAACGAAATGAGAATGGTGAAATTGTGAGATACAAAGCTCGACTTGTTGCCCAAGGATTTTCAAAAAGACCTAGAATTGATTTTGATGAGGCATATTCACCTGTAGTGGATGCATTTACTTTTCGGTACTTAATTAGCCTTGTAGAACATGAAGGGCTCAAATTGCACATGATGGATGTCGTTGCAGCTTATTTATATGGATCACTTGATAGTGACATTTACATGAAACTCCCAGAAGGATTTAATTTGCTGGAGACACATTGTCTTAGATCTCGAGAAGACTATTCTATCAAATTGAATAAGTCTTTACATGGGCTAAAACAATCAGGGCACATGTGGTATAATCGCCTCAGTGAATATTTGATTAAAGAGGGATATACAAATGACTCCATTTGTCCATGTATTTTTATAAAATGGTCTGAAAAGGAGTTTGTTATAATTGTTGTGTATGTTGATGATATCAGTATTATTGGAACTTCTGAAGAGCTTCCAAAAGCTATAGATTGCTTAAAGAAAGAGTTTGAGGTGAAGGACTTGGGAAGGACACAGTTTTGTTTGGGATTACAAATTGAGCATTTGAATAATGGAATATTTGTGCATCAAGAAGCTTATAATGCAAAAATATTAAAGCATTTCTATATGGACAAATCTCATCCATTATCTACTCCAATGGTTGTTCGATCCCTGGATGTGGAGAAAGATCCTTTCAGACATCGAGAAGAGAGTGAAGAAATACTTGGTCCTGAAGCACCATACTTCAGTGCAATTGGAGCACTAATGTACCTTGCTAATTATACACGTCCTGATATTTCATTTTTTGTCAATCTATTAGCAAGGTATAGTTCTTCACCTACACGGAGACATTGGAACGGAGTCAAGCATATATTTCGTTACCTTAGAGGTACAATGGATATGGGTTTGTTTTATTCAAAAGTACCAAAATTTGAATTAACGGGTTATGCATATGCAGGTTATTTGTCAGATCCTCATAATGGAAGATCACAAACATGTTACTTGTTTACCTGTGGAGGTACAGCCATTTCATGGAGATCCGTGAAACAAACCATAACAGCAACATTATCAAATCATGCTGAACTCTTAGCACTACATGAGGCAAGTCGAGAATGTGTTTGGTTAAGGTCTCTAATTCAACACATACAAGAGAGTTGTGGTTTATCTATCGGGAGAACAGATGCAACAATTATTTGTGAAGATAATACTGCATGCATTGCTCAGTTGATAGAAGGTTACATTAAAGGAGATCGAACAAAACATATTTCTCCTAAATTCTTTTTCAGACATGATCATCAAAAGAACAGTGATATAAGCATTCAACAATTCGGTCTTGTGATAATCTTGCAGATCTTTTCACAAAGTCACTCCCAAGCAGAATTTTTGAACAACTGATATAAAAAATTGGTCTTCGTCGACTCAGAGATGGTTGTATTGTTGAGGGGGAGAAATAAGTGTATTATGTAAAAGGATAGTGTACTCTTTTTCCTTCACTAGAATTTTTTCCCATTGGGTTTTTTTCTAGTAAGGTTTTGATGAGGCATATCCTGATGGACATCCAAGGGGGAGTGTTATGAAATAATGACTTAGTAGATGTCCATCCTTCTTCACCTTCCTATAACCCCCATGTCCATCCTTCTTCACCTTCCTATAACCCCCATTAGTAAGTGAATAGTTAGTGGACTTTAATTGTCTTGATCACTCACTTACTCATCTTGTGTACTATATATAGGGCTCATTGGATTGCAATGACACACTTGTGAAGAGAAATAAAAAGTACTTTCATCTTTTTCCTCCTCTTCTTCTTGTGATTTTTGCTTATTTCTTAATACATTAAACTTTGTGTCATCTTTTATTTTTCAGTTCTCTAGGTGAATTTTGGTCAAAACAAACATTCTTTAGAATGGAAAACATAAATAGAAAATTGAAAAGAAAAAAAAAACCTAGGTAGTTGTCATTATATATACTTTCATTCACTATTCATTAGCTACATTACTTTACTTTTTTCATTTTCATTTTACATAAAATTTCTCATCCACTCGACTTCTTCACTCTCGTGGTCCCCGTCAACTTTATCATAAGACCATGTCCAATGGTAGTGTTGAAAGCCACATTCAACATGTTGAAGACTTCCAATGGTGAGTTGAAGTTGGATGGAAAATAACGTGGAGGAAAGAGGTGATGAAAGCATTCAACTATGTTGAATTCTGAAAACTGTCAGACCGGGACGCCACGCGTCAGTTTTTTATTGGCCAAAACGGGCGCGTGTGGCACACTTGCCGACAAGGGAAAGTGAGGCAAGTAGGACGCGGAGAGAGAAGATGGGAGAGGATAGTGTTGGACACGTGTTATTCTCTGATTGGCTGTCTTAATTTTTCTTATTTTAATAATTTGAACTCAATTATTTCACTCTAAATTATTTATTTTTTTATTTTCTTTTACCAAAATTCATGATTTTTTTTTTTGTCTATAAATAGAGACTTGATTCATTTGATTTGAACACAGAAAAAAAAAACCAAATTTTTTCACTATCTTAATCTTATTATTATCCTTCCATTAGCTTTTATTTTGAAGTTTTAAATTTCTTTGTAGTGAAATGGATCCCAATAATAATCTTTTCACCACCCAGAATTCTTCTAATGAAATTTTGTTGAGTGTTTATTATTTAAACTTCTTTTTAAATAAATTTTGTTTTTACAAAAAACTAAAAAATAAATTGTTAAGTGTTTATTATTTTAATTTAATTATAATCGATAATTGTAATTTTATGTAATTATAAAAACAAAAATATAAAATTAAATATGAATATGAAATAAAAAGTGGTGGGGTAGAGTGTTGAATGAAAAACCATTGGAGATGGTATTTGTTGAATGAGTGTTGAATAAGAGAGAGAAAATGATGTGTAATGTTGGGAATTGAAAAAGTGGGTGTTGAATGGTGTTGAAAGAAAAAACCGTTGTAGATGGTCTAATAAAGAAATCATATAATCAAATTAAACGAGAATAATAATTTATATTTTATAATGAATTATGAATTTTCATGTATCAATGATATAATTGATTCATAAAAACCGATGATATCATTGATACACAATTTTATATTTTTCTAATTACAGAGTTTTTTAATTATTGTTATCCTGAATCTTGATCGTATCTTTGTTTAATTTTATAGATTGTCGCCTTGATCAGGGTTTATCATTGTTCTACTGCTAGAGTACAATCTGTATGGGTTTTGTGCCATTTTGAATGTGCAAAAGATTAAAGGTTGAATTTTTTCATGGTGCTTTTTTACTATCATTTAATTCTTAAGGATGATTTAAGTTAATTATATTTTTATATATAACAAATATGGATGATTTTCTTATATACCAAATGTAATAATCAAAGATGATTAAATTTGGATTTTTGAGCGCGATGTACTTGCCCTACCTAGGAGATTATTAGATCATTGCAACGATTGGGATACGATTGGGATATTAAATACTTTAGACTAACTAAAACTATATTTGCTTCTGCAGTTGGATAACTTTTAATGTGCGATCATGCGTCCTTTGATCACATAGCTCCGCCGCATCGGAGAACCTCTTGTACGATTACGTTGATTGAATAAACTACGATCCAGTATACACCAAATTAGTTTGTATTCGAACAATTACTATCTCTTTGCTCTTCGGAAAACTTTAAAGAATCCAAGAAAGGAGTGAATTAGAGTAAAGTGACGGTTCTGCAAAATGCAAAGGGTGAATGAATAGTTGTTGGCTTACAAGTGAAATTTTTCAAAAATTTCAATGGATGGAATAGCGTTTGAGCCTACAAAGTAATGGTTGCATTTGTCAAAAGAAGATATACTAATTGGCCCCAAAGAAATAAAACTAGAATAATTGCAGATTGAAGAGAGAAAGAAAATTAATAAATATTTAACGTTGTGATAGAAAAGATCTCCATAAAGCCTAATTTAACTGATAATGTTAAAATTAATAAATTGATCACCTTCACTCGGATTCGAATCCAAAATACGTGTGAGTTTGAATGGTGCTTACCACTTCGTCTAAAAAAATCATATGGAAGGAAGACCCACAAAAACAACATTCATGTGCTTTTTAATCTAAGAAAGAATTAACATTACATGCAGAAAGAAAGAAGCAGAGCGTGTGCTACAAACAGGCTAAGCATATTCAAATTCAAGCATTTTAATCATTTTCATAGTTATCAATCATAATTATTGAATTAAAAGGTGGGTTCTTGATCACATGGAATGTTTCATTCATGCGCAAATGAAACAATGTAAGTTTCATTGGGATAAACTTAAAAGGAAAAGTTTTATTCTTATTGAAAAATAAAAGAAAAGAGAAGTTTTTAATTAGATAGGTGGAAAACATGAGAAAACATGTCCAGACAATCAACATGCTCTTATACTATTTGCTTTTGACACTTTCGGTCCAGAGGTTGTTGACCTTCTACATAGAGTTCAAAAGGTCATGCATAACAATGTCATGTCTCTTAGGTCCATAAATATTGTGTTCACGAGAATTGGTTTTGTCATCCAAAAGGGTCTAGCGGCGCAGCTTATTGCCCATTTGCCTTCTATTCAAGTGTAAATAATGATTTATATATAAAAAAATTAATTAGATATATTTTCTTTTTTCTTTTGACAATATCACAATAATTAGAAATAATTTCAGGTTTATAAAAAAAATGTATATATTTCTCAGACACAATCCAACATCAACATGGTATGTGTACACTTACGTTTGCACATTGGTAAGGGTCGTCAAACACTAATTAAATTGATTATAAAAAAAAAAAAAAACAAGATAATAAATTATAAGGGTCGTCAAACACTAATTAAATTGATTATAAAAAAAAAAAAACAAGATAATAAATTAAAAAAGGTACAAACATGTGAAAATTAACGACTGTGTTCGTGTAACTCATCTTAAAAAAATACTTTGGAAATCAATTGTACGTACAAAGGTACAAATAATGCTGTCATATACTTTGTACTTTAAAATTTTCTATGAGTAGTAGTATCTCATAACAAAAATAAAGTAATTTCCCTTTTGTTTTATATGCTGCACAAACTAAATAATGTACCCAACGATGAACTACGCAAGCTGGCACCAATTAGTCTGCTTTTATGATTTTTTTTCTTCCCACCAATTAATATTTTCATGCACGGTAGCATGACAAAACAAAAAGCAAATTAAAAAAAAAAATCTTTTTGTGCAATAATTTCATAACAACGCTATGTAATTTTGTATTTGCGGTGTGGAATACAATCTTCCAATGACTAGGAATAGTACTAATGGTAATGCCAAATGACCCAAGAGTGCTAGTGGAAGCATTGTGCATCTATTCAAAAAGTGATTAATCGAGGAAGGGCTTTCTTTTAATTTGACATTCGTGACGTAGTCTGACGAGGAAACAATAACATGTTTCCTCGTGAGAAATGAGTTAAATTGATTATAGAAAGCAAGAAATGAATTCATTTACTCAGTTTTATAACACAACAATTTCATATGAAAGGCTCAAGGAAACAACAACCATGTTCGTTTTCTTAACCAGACCAATAAATACATTTTGGAGGTAAAACTAAGAGCGTGTTCTACAAATAATGAAGCATTTAAATTTTGTCATATTTATTTATGTGACACTGATCATTATCAATCAACAATTATTGAATAAA
The DNA here is from genome assembly GCF_051527215.1 of Medicago sativa. Taxonomy (NCBI): domain Eukaryota; kingdom Viridiplantae; phylum Streptophyta; class Magnoliopsida; order Fabales; family Fabaceae; genus Medicago; species Medicago sativa. The sequence goes on along the minus strand of NC_140756.1, from coordinate 35,333,963 downwards.
TGGTGGGTTCATTACCACATGGAATGCCTCATTCGTGGGCAACCGAATTGAGGTATGTTGCGTTGGGATATAAACTTCAGAAAAAACATGTTTTCTTGTGGTTTTTTATCTTGAGAAAAGACGTTTTGTTTTTAAAATTTAATACTTCTTCCGTTTCACAATACTTGTCCATCTTTTAGAAATTACACATACCAAAGAATCAAATAAATGTTGTCATTTTTTATGAAATTCTTTGTGTTTTTTCTATAATACCCTTAATCATTTATTATTTCATTCTATTATTTCTCTCTCTACAATAAATAAGTAAGGGTATTATTGATAAATCAATAATTAATGTTGCACTGAAACTTGAAAGTGACAAGTAAAGTGAAACAAAATTATTCTCCAAAATGGACAAGTATTGTGAAACGGAGGGAGTATCAGTTTACATTAAATATTAGACTGAAAACTTATTTTGGTCTCTCACAAAAAATATGGAGGACAAATCATTCTTGACAAAAAAGTAACCAGTTTTATCTTTTACAAAAATAAACCGGGGCAATTTTTTTTTCAATAGGGCTGAGCAGGATACCCACACCCGCCTGAAACCCGAACAATCCGAGCCAACCGCGAGTATATCGGGTCGGGTTGAAACGGACGTCGGGTGGAAAATGTGAAAAAATTGGGTCTGAATGGGTTCCAACGGTCGGGCTCGGTTTTCAAAAAAACCAAACCGCTGTACCCACACCCGACCGTTCCCATCTCTATAGTATAAGCCCAAATCAATTACACACATGCTTTTCACTGACATAGTCATAGCCTTTGAAAAAAGTAGGTCTATACAACTTTGAGACTCTCAGAACACACAAACCAACCACACTATAAAGTCAACATGTCCCTTCCATATTATTTTTATGGCTTAATTAGTCCCCGAGTCCCTTAACTTAATTGTTTGTACCAAATTGGTCCCGTAAATATAATTTGTACCAAATTGGTCCTCAAAGTTTTGCTCTGTTAACACTTTAGGTCCTTTCTGTTAGTTTGGGTCCAAAAACGTTAAGTCATGTATATGTGGCGTTTGATGTGGCAATTTAATTGGTTATGTGGCAAAGATGAGTCACCACTATATATTGGTGTGCAAAGATTGAAATTAGGGTTCATGTTGGTCATTTTCTCCCCTCTTCTTCTCCAAAATCGGCCTACCCTCTCCTCCTCTTCTTAACCAAAATCATATTTCACTTTCTTCTTCTTCTTCTCAATCGTTTTAGAGCAAACATGTCGGCCCAATCATCAAAAAGCCAAACACGATCATGGGTACAAGAACATTCAATTGGTTCAGTTGGATCTAGTCTGAGAAGGAGATCGAACAAGGAATGTTGGTGTGGAGAACAAGCTGTGATTCGAACAGTGGCTGATATGAGTAACCCCAACTGTGGAAAGAAGTTTTGGGGTTGTAAGAACTACAAAAATTCATTTGACAAAGGGTGTAGATTCTTTAAGTTGTTGGATGAAGATGTTATTGATGAAAGGGATGTAAAGATTGAGAAGCAGAAGAAGAAGAAGAAGATTAAAAAGTTGAAGATGGAGCTTGAAAATACAAGAAAATTGCTGAGAATGTCTATGTTTTTTGGTTTGATGTGCTTTGGGATGTTGCTGGTATTAGGGACAGTGTTAATGTGCAAAAGCACATCAACGTGGAATGGTTTTTATTTGAAGTAAATTGACATGTGTTTTGGTTCTTAGTTGTAATTGTTGTAATGGAATGAAAGTAATTGACATGGGTTTTGATTATGAGAAGATGTAATGGAATGCTATTGATTTGAAATGAATGAAATGAAATTGATTATGGTTGAAATGTTTAGCTTTTTTTGTTCAATATTTTTGATGTTGTCTTAATTTTGAATAGCAATTTCCTTATAAACTTAGTTGAGCTTGTATCTTAAAATGTGAATGTTTGAAATGGTTTGCAACACAAAACCTGTAACTTTGAGACATAAAAATTTGAGACACAAAACCTGTAAATTTGAGACACAAAACCTGTAAATTTGAGACATGTAAAACCTGTAAATTTATGCTTTGAAAAGCAATAAAATGTGAATGTTTGAGACACAAAACTTGTATCTTTGTAATTATTTGAGACACAACCTGTAAATTTGATAAGCAATAAATTCATAACTTGGCCTTTAGTTTGTAGTCTTGGCCTAAATATTACATCAAAATAGAATAACTTGGCCTTTAGTTTGTAGTGCTGGCCTAAATATTACACCAAAATAGAATAGACTTGGCCTTTAGTTTGAAGTCTTGGCCCAAATAGTACACCAAAATATCATTGCAACAGACCTAATCAAAACATTGTCAAGCATCATGAAATTCTGTTTGCAACATTACATACCAAAACAGAATACATAATCCTAAAGCATAAATCATAAGACATAACATCTCAGGTTGGTTGTGATGATGGACCAACATCTTTCTTTGTTTTCTTCCTTCTATTTGTAGCTAGTGTGGGCTGTGAAGATGAAACTTTCTCCTTACTCTTTCTTTTCCTAGTGTTGGGCTGTTGTTGAGTTGCAGATGGATTCTGAGTTGATGCTTGCTGAGCAGCAACTGGTGCATTAGTCCTTTGAGTTGCAGTTGTCGTTTGAGTTGCAGTTGTCCTCTGAGTTGCATATGTCCTTTGAGTTGCAATTGTCCTCTGAGTAGCATTAGTCCTTTGAGTTGCAGTACCCTGAGTAGCAGTTGTTCTCTTACTTGCATTAGTTCTCTGATTTGTAGTAGTCCCCTGAGTAGCAGTTGTTCTCTGACTTGCATTAGTCCTCTGAGTTGTAGTAGTCCCCTGAGTAGCAGTAGTTGTCTGACTTGTAGTAGTCCTTGGAGGGTTGTTCTGACTTGAAGAAGCTGGAGCAGTGGTGGGATCAGTTGTAGGTGGTGGTGGTGGAAGTGGGCAAGTGGCCTTGTTATGCCCATCTTTCTTGCATCTACTGCACTTGTTTCCATAGGATGCCCTCCTCATCTGGTTTGCATCTTTTCTCATCTCTCCTGCTTCCAACCTTCTCTTCTTCTTTGGTCTTCCTGGTTGTCTCTTAATGGGAGGTGGTTGGAGATCATTATATTCAGTCCTCACCCATAAATCTTGACCATTTGTTGGGTATATGATACTACTATAACAAGCTGCATATTTGTCCTTCTTATAATAATGTGGGACAAAGTCATCAATCTCAAGATTTTGGTGTTTCATGCAGGAAATGGCATGACAACATGGCAGACCAGTCAATGCCCATTTTCTGCAAGAACAAACCTTTCTTTCCAGATTAACAGAAAAATGGTCCAAAGTGGAAGTCATGTTTGTAAAAACGCCTAATATACAAAATGAAAACAATATACCAAAAATCAATAATCATAACATTTTAACATATAAGTATAACTTGTTTTATCTTGGTTTTCGGGTGTCAAACATTGATTACGTTTGAACCTTTTAAACCGGTGATATCTTATTTTTTCTTGGGAAGGGAAAAAGTAAGCAAAACCCTTGAGAATCGAGGTCTGGGAGTTGTTTTCGCTACGGGAAGGTGTTAGGCACCCATAACGACTATAGTATCCTATAGGAACCGTCTTTAATTTCTACGTGCGCGCTTTATTTTTAAATGCTATTTTGAAAGTTTTATTTAAACCTAAAGTTATTCTAAGTGAAGAATTGGAGGGAGAAGAATGTGTTTGAATTTTTATTTTAGTTGAATTGAAGGAATTTTGTTCCTTGCCTACGTACCCGTTTAAGGGATCAAATCCACCGTAGTTCTCTTCCAAAAAATGTTTTTGTTTTTGTTGGTTGATTTTATGTTTGAAAATTGGAATTTTGAAGAATAAGAGAAAGAGGCCTCAAGGGCATGAGATTAGGAAATTGTGAGGTTGAATTAGTCATTTGCAAAATGTGGTCTAAACATGATTACTTTCATTGAAATTTGATTAAGAAAATAAAAGGGAAAATTACAATGGGATTTTGATCCCAAGGTTTATTATGAAAAAGAGTTTGAGTGATGTTGTTCATATATTTTTGGAAAATGATTTTTCTAAGTATAAAGCCTAAACATTCATCTAAACATACAATCCTAAACATACATCTAAACATGCATATTCTAGCTATATATCTAAAGTGAAGTGTGTGCATGTGTCGGTGCTTGTGTCGGTGTACATCATTAGAGTCCATTGTCCTTTACATTATACCCTAGATACATTCTATGGCCCCTTTGCCAAGAAATTAAAAGCATAGGAATATTACAAAATTCTTAAGTGTCACATTCTAACTTTGGTACAAATTAAATTGCAAGAAAAATAGAAATGAATATGGGATGAAATGGAGATGCTTATGATGAATATGAAACATGAAATGAAGAGGTTAGTAGCATAAGGCAATATCAAAAGAAATAAAGCAAGAGAAACATTATAACGCAAAAGATAGAAAACATAGGCAAAATGAAGGCAAACATGGCTAAAATTTGTTCATAAAATGCAAGAACCAAGTGACCTATAATTCTTACATCCCAATACATTTTTAAAGGTTTAGAACCAAGCCTTGGAATGGGAATTAAGGCAACATGATTTACTTGGCATTTTAAAACAAATTTTAAGCATATTTGCATTATCTAACTACACAACTAACTTGTAAGCTAAGCAACTAACTAAATTTCACACACAAGTATCAAAATCATGCCCAAACAGTGGTTGAAAATTATAGGAGCACATATTATGTATCACAAGTATGCATCAAGGACAAGAAACAAAGTTGAACCAATTTTCACCACTTTTTTAACATAAAATTCAAGAAATAACACTAAGATTGTCTATATATTTTTTTTCAAAATTTCCAGTGTAAAAAATATTAGAGAAACACCAAAAAAAATATCAAGAAATCAAGGAAAATATTTTGGAATTTTTTGCAAAAAATTTTGATGCACAGGAGGTGCAGGAAGCAGAGTCCAGGGGTGTACATAGCAAGAAAATCAGGGAACAACGAAAATCTGCAAGGAACCAAGGTCCAGGCCCATACCCTAACAGACTTGGATCACAGGGAGAAACCACAGCCGTTGGATTGATCCAATTAGATCAAGCCTTAGATCTAACGGCTAAGATGCAAATCAAACGAACCAGGACTGAACCAGACCGGTTCAGTGGTTTATAAAAAGGATTGGGGACCGGTTCGTTTCATTTGCTTCTTCGTTTCTCTCTCTAAGTTAAACCTTAGAGAGAGAAGCTCTCGTTTTTCACCTTATGACCTTCATCTTCTCCGATGGACACAGCGGCGGAGGTGTGGTGGTTCGCCGGCGGCGCCACCACACCTGAACGTTTTCTGCAAAAATTTTACACCGCTGTGTTCACCTGAGCTTCCTCCTTACGATTTCGAAACTGATTTTTTGAAAAGAGGCCTGGATTCGAACAGATCTACACTTGAAGCTACATCCTAGGGTTTCGAAATTTTCTTCTAATCTCTTTGAAATTAAACCCTATCCTAGCTTATTTTTTACACTGATGACGAATTTATGCCTTATTTCGAAGAATAAACGGCGAACCTTCATGATTTTCGAAATTAGGGTTTCATTTCAATTTTTTCGTATCTTTTCAAACTTCCACTTCAATTCACCGTTTAATCTTTCACTTAGCACCTTCGATGATGATTACGAACGAAAACGAGAAGGTCTACGTGAATTTACCTGGACTTGTTTGGAGATTCGAACAAAGAAGATCCTGCGTTTGTTCTTGATCGTTCTGGTGAGTTCTATGAAGAGACTGAAAATAAATCAGTTCTTCTTGCTTTCTCTTTCACTGATTCGAAACAAACTTCGATTATCTCTTCTTCTCTTTTCTCTCACTCAAAACCCTTCGTGATCGTAGGAACTTCGTCTTCGTACGAATTCTTACTTGAATTGCGAAGGTGATGGTTCAATGATGATGATTTTCTAGAAAAATCACTGAGAACCTTCCACAAATTCGAAACGCTTCTTGCTGAGTTGAGCACATTTTTCCATTTTGATATTCTGGAACTTTGAATTTGTTTTGTATGCTAGATGATGAATTTCTGATAGAAAATTGATATGAATTTGAGGATTTTTGCGGTGATGATTGATTCTGTTGTGGTGGTTTTGGTTTGTTACGGTGGTTCTGTGATGGTGGTTTGAGTTTGTTACGGTGGAGAGAGAAAGAGAGAAATGTGGTTGCGTGATTGATGATGTGTAATCTGTTGAATGGTATCTGCTGACACTGTGTGCTATTTATATTCTGCCATGTGTGTTTGAGGTCCATTGAAAAAGTGCCATGTGTCCTGGATCTGTAACAAACTCGTTCCTTGCTGTATTTGGATTTGGGCCCTCTGTGCAATTTTGAGACTCTGAAGGACTATTCTGCAAAATTAAAAAGGACCACTGCAAAACTTTGGACAAAAAGGACTTTTTTTTAAAAAAAATGACTTAAAAGGACTAAAAAACTTAAAGATTCGAAAATAATAAAAAACTTAAAAGTAAAATTTAAAACTTAGGAGGACTTGAATGCAAATTTTGGCAACTTTGGACTTACAATAAAAAAAATAATAAAATTGACTTAAAAAACGTAATTTTGAAATAAACGTAAAGCGAAACAACTAAAATTTGACAAAACGGACTAAAACGAACCAATGGCCTAAATGAGGTACTTTAAAGTAACCTCTCTCTACCGAAATTTCGTGTGAAATGACCAAAATGCCCCTGAGGCTAAAATGACTGAAAATGTCTCAGATACAGACTTTAAAATGGATTTTTAACAAGAAATTGAAGCAAAGACTCATACAAGCAAAATTAAAAGACTCAGAGACAATTTTTAGGATTTAAACAGGGTTTTGTCACATGAAAAGACCAAAATGCCCTTAGGGGCAAAACTGACTCAGAATGACTTCAACTGCAATTTTGGAAAGGGTTTTGACATAGAATGAAACAGAGACTTATTTACACTACTTGAAAGGATTCAAACAAAATTTTAAAAGACTGAGAGAAATTTTGACATAGGAAATGACTAAAATACCCTTCTGTTGTGAATTTTGCAAATAACATTGAAATAAAATGCAGAGAAAGATGCAATTGATCAGAGACAGTTCAGATGACTTAAAATGCAAGAAAAGAAGAATTGAGCAAGTATTTTTAGGTCCAAAATTAGGGTATAACAGCTGCCCCTATTTAAGTTTCTTTGTCCGGAGAGTCAAGAGACGAAGTCTTAGAGTTGACGGGACGAAGATACTTAAATATTAACATTTGCACTGCTTTTGGACATAAAAATACGCTTTCAGATTTTCAAAAGAATGAATGCCATGCAATACTTTGATTATGAATGCAAGACAAACGACTGGAGTCTATGGAACCTATCATGTCACTGGGGATTCAGATAGACACTGACAGGGTAGACAAGCCAGGGATAGAAAATAGGGTACAAGTTGTTCTTTGGGTCGAACTAGCCATTTGACCGAGGAATACAAAACAAGAGATAGGTTCAAGCTATTCTTGGGATCGAACTTGGCGCTTGACCGGAAACATAGACATATAGGCAGATACAAGCTGTTCTTTTGGATCGAACTTGGCACTTGACTGAAAATACAAACAGATAGGCAGACACAAACTGTTCTTTGGGTTGAACTGGCCGTTTGGCTGGAGACATAGACAAAAAGGGTTGATACAAGCTGTTTCTTTGGATCGAACTTGCTTGTAGGATTATCACCACGTCATGTGGGAGAGTGCAGACTGTTCTCTTAGATCGAACTAGTCGTTTGACCGATAACAAAGCATAAGCTGGGTACAAACTGTTCTTCAGATTGAACTTGCCGTCTGACTGATAACAAAGCATGAGCTGGGTACAAACTGTTCTTTTTAGATCGAACTTGTCGTTTGTCCGGAAGCATAGGTATATAAGCAGGTACAAGTGGTTTTTTTTGGATCGAACCTGGCACTTGACCAGTAACGGAATACAAATTGAAAGTCTGGTTTAGCAAGATACCAATTGAGGGTAAATTGTCATTGACTTGATTTGAAAATAGACATGACCATTTTTGTTGGCCCAAAAGCAAATTGAGATAGAATTGACATTGATTTGAATTGAAAGTTGACATTGAAAGAGAGATTGAAAATTGAGATTGAGCAGAGACATAGACATAGACATTGGATTGGAGAGTTGCAATTGACATTGAGATTGGAGAGTTGTAATTGACATTTGAAATTGGATTGAAATTGGATTGAAAATTGACATTGACATTGGATATTGACATTGACATTGACATTGACATTGGATATTGACATTGACATTGACATTGGAGATTGGAAATTGCTTCGAATTGACATTGAATTGGAATTGGATTTGAGATTGCTTCGAATTTGACAGTTGACATGGTTTGGAATTGAAATTGAAATTGAGTTTGACATTTGGAATTGAAATCGAAATTGGCATTGAATTTGACAGTTGACAGTTGGATATGCAACATGTATGTATGGTATAGCAAGATTATTGGATGTATGAGCACATAAAATGCATGATTATGCATGTATGAATGCTTGAAATGCATGATTGGCTTGTAATTTGACAGAGAAAGTTTCACAGGGATAGACAAAACGTTGGAAGTTTGGGCACGTAGTGGCTCGTGCTGCAACATATTCACAGGGGAAAACCTCTTTGGAGAGACCGTCGTTTGAGAGACGTATCAAAACCATGGCTGAGGGCAATAAAACTTGTAGAGGAGGGACCCTTGGAAGGTTCTTGGATACAAGTCGCCGTTGCTAGGCGTGTCAGTGCTGGGTAAACATTGGATGTTCGCATCTGTGGTCAATGCTTTTCAATATTTCATTCTTTCATTTTTCATTTTCAAACCCCATTTTTGCCTGAACCGCCCTTTCGGGTTTTCGATTCACCGGGGAATAAATATTCTTTTCAATTCCCCATTTTTGCCTGAATTGCCTTCATAGGTTGTCAATCAGCGGGGTGCTCATTTTTGCCTAAGCCGCCCTTTCGGGTTTTCAACTTAGCGAGCTTTTCATTTGTATTTTTCCATTTTTCGTTTTCATTCTGTTTTTTCATTCTTGCCATTGACCACAGATCATCCTGGGGAGTAACCTGCTTGTAACATGTATTGAAATAGACATTGACACTCATTCATTCATGCATGTTTCATTGAAATGTACCCTGTTGCTCAGGTTTGCTTTCAAAAATAGACAGGAAAAGATTTTCTTCAATTTTCAAAGATGTTTGTTTCAGACATTGACATTATCAAATAGAAAGAAAATATTTTGTATAAAGCATTGAAAGTAGAAAGAAAATAGAATTTCAAACAATAGAAAGGCTCAAATTGATGTAAAAGAGTGAGAGTCAGCCAAAGGCATGACTTCACGGATTTACAAAGCTTGGAAAATGGTAATTTTATTGGTTGGTGATACATTGAACACGATGACCGCTACATTTCATAGAAATCTTGAATTCACAAGTACAGAAGCCTCTGATGAAGACGATCATTGACAGTTGCAGATGCCCCAAGGGGTGATGGTGATTCGCCAGATATAGTTACTTGTCTTTTATCAACCTCATTTTTGCATGAACCGCCCTTTCGGGTTTTCGGCTCATCGAGGCGCTCATTCTTGCCTGAGTTGCGTACAATCTCAGCGAGCTCTTTCATATTCATTTTTTTTTGTCCCTAACTTTTGCCTGGATCGCCCTTTCGGGTTTTCGATCCACCGGGAAGCGCATTTTTGCCTAGGTCGCCCTTTCGGGTTTTCGACCTACCACGCTGTTCTTTTCTTTCTAGACAAAGTATTTCTTGACTATATCGGCATTAACAGGATTTGGGAGTTCAACACCATCCATGTGTGTAAGAATCAAAGCACCACCGGAGAAAGCCTTCTTGACAACATAAGGACCTTCATAGTTAGGTGTCCACTTGCCCCTTGGGTCGGGTTGCTGACTTATTCTTCTTTTCAATACAAGTTCGCCTTCCTTGAATTCTCGAGGTCGGACTTTCTTGTCAAAAGCATTCTTCATTCGCACTTGATACAACTGTTCATGCGCCAAAGCATTCATACGTTTCTCTTCAATCAGATTCAATTGATCATACCGACTTTGACACCATTCAGCCTCAGTTAACTTTGCTTCCATGATCACTCGAAGAGATGGAATCTCCACTTCCAGAGGGAGAACTGCTTCCATGCCATACACCAGAGAGAAAGGGGTTGCCCCGGTTGAACCGCGCACTGTAGTACGGTAACCATGCAAGGCAAACGGTAGCATTTCATGCCAGTCTTTGTAAGTGGTGACCATCTTCTGAACAATCTTCTTGATGTTCTTGTTAGCGGCCTCAACTGCACCATTCATCTGAGGTCTATAAGGAGAAGAGTTGTGATGTTCGATTTTGAATTCTTCACATAAAGCTTGCATCATGCTATTATTCAGATTGGAACCATTGTCAGTGATGATTTTGTTGGGAACACCATATCGACAGATGATGTTATTCTTGATAAACTTGATAACCACTTGCTTGGTCACATTGGCATAGGAGGCAGCTTCAACCCACTTGGTGAAATAGTCAATTGCCACTAGAATGAAACGATGTCCATTGGAAGCCTTCGGTTCAATCCTTCCGATCATATCAATGCCCCACATAGAGAAAGGCCATGGGGAAGATATAACATTGAGGGCATGTGGAGGCACATGAATCTTGTCAGCATAAATTTGACACTTGTGGCATCTTTTAGCATGTTTGTGGCAGTCACGCTCCATAGTTATCCAGTAATAGCCGGCTCTTAACAGTTTCCTCGACATGGAGTGACACGTAGCATGGGTCCCGAAAGTGCCGTCATGTACATCATGCATCAACTTCTCAGCTTCTTGTTTGTCAACACATCTCAACAAGACCATGTCATAGTTCCTTTTGTATAGGATTTCTCCGTCCAGAAGGAATTTGCTAGCCCATCGTCTCAAAGTCTTTTTATCCCTGCTGGAAGCACCGGGTGGATATTCACGATTCTGCAAGAATTGTTTGATATTGTAATACCAAGGCTTTTTACCATTCACATCTTCATCAGTTTGATCTGGTATTTTTTCAATAGTGAACACATGAGCGGGTCTATCAAGACGCTGTACTTTGATTACAGGCACATCATTCCAGTGATTCACACGAAACATGGAAGACAAAGTAGCGAGAGCATCAGCCATCTGGTTTTCATCCCGAGGGATGTGGTGCAGTTCAACCTTTGTAAAGTATGTCAACAGACGTCTTGCATAGTCACGGTATGGGATCAGCTTCTCATGATGAGTCTCCCATTCACCTTTTATCTGGTTAATAACAAGTGCAGAATCTCCATAGATGTCAAGGTGCTTAATTCTCAGATCAATGGCTTCTTCAATGCCCAAGATGCATGCTTCATACTCAGCTATGTTGTTCGTGCATTCAAAAGTTATTCGAGCGGTGAAAGGAATGTGGTGCCCCTGTGGAGTTACAATGATGGCCCCAATTCCTTTACCATAAGCATTAACAGCACCATCAAACACCAATCCCCATTTGCTGTTGGGGTCCGGCCCTTCATTGATCAGTGGCTCTTCACAGTCTTTTGCTTTCAGGTACATAATCTCTTCATCAGGGAAATCAAATTTAATTGGCTGGTAATCATCAAGAGGTTGACAAGCAAGATGCTCAGCAAGGATGCTTCCTTTGATTGCTTTCTGAGCTTTGTACACAATATCATATTCAGACAACAACATTTGCCAACGTGCGATCTTTCCAGTAACAGCAGGCTTTTCAAAGATGTACTTGATTGGATCCATTCGGGATATCAACCAAGTTGTATGATTCACCATATAATGACGCAGGCGTTTGGCGGCCCAAGCTAAAGCACAACAAGTCTTTTCAAGCATCGTATACCGAGTCTCACAGTCGGTGAATTTCTTGCTCAGATAGTAGATAACATGCTCTTTCTTACCAGTCTCATCTTGCTGACCGAGAACACAGCCCACTGAATCATCTAACACTGACAGATACATAATCAAGGGCCTTCCTTCCACTGGTGGGACAAGGATAGGTGGTTCCAACAGGTATTCTTTAATGCTATCAAAAGCTTCCTGACATTCATCATTCCATACAACAGGCTAATTCTTTCTGAGCAATTTGAAAATTGGTCCACAGGTAGTAGTCATGTGAGATATGAATCTTGAAATATAGTTCAGACGTCCGAGGAAACCTCTGACTTGCTTCTCGGTTTGAGGGGCCGGCATCTCTCTGATGGCTCGGACTTTATCAGGATCAACTTCAATGCCTTTTTGGCTGACAATAAAGCCTAGCAACTTTCCAGATCTTACACCAAACGTGCACTTGTTAGGATTCAACCGCAGCTTGTACTTTCTCAATCTTTCGAACATCTTTTTCAAATACACAACATGCTGCTCTTCATCACTTGACTTCACAATCATATCATCAACATATACTTCAATCTCTTTGTGAATCATATCATGAAATAGAGTTGTCATACCTCTTTGATAGGTAGCACCAGCATTTATCAAGCCAAACGGCATCACTTTATAACAGAACGTTCCCCATGGAGTGATGAAGGACGTCTTTTCTCTATCTTCAGGTGACATTCGTATCTGATTATAACCAGAGAAGCCATCCATAAAGGAGAACACTTTGGATTGAGCAGTACTGTCAACAAGCACATCAATATGAGGCAATGGGAAGTTGTCTTTTGGACTGGCTTTATTCAAATCCCTGTAATCAACACACATTCGAACTTTCTCATCTTTCTTTGGTACTGGTACGATATTGGCAATCCACTCAGGGTATTCAGCTGTCATGAGGAAACCCGCATCAATTTGCTTCTGTACTTCAACCTTGATCTTAAGAGCCATGTCTGGACGAGACCTTCTCAATTTCTGTTTGACAGGAGGACATTCAGGTCTTGTCGGTATTCGATGTTCCACAATCTTGGGATCTAGACCCGGCATATCTTCATAGGACCATGCAAAGACGTCTGGATAATCATGGAGAAGTTGAATGATCTTCTTTTTCACTTCTGGCTCAAGTGCAGCACCAATCTTGATCTCTCGCTTGTTCTCTTCAGTACCCAGGTTGATGAGTTCAATCTCTTCCTGGTGAGGCTGAATGGCTCTTCTTTCTTGCTCAAGCAGTCGAGTGATCTCATATGGTATCCCTTCATCATCATCATCCTCATCTTCAGCTTCATATACAGGGAATTCAAAATTTGGAGGAACCATAGGGTCACTGTGTTCAACGGGTTTATTATGGTTCAATCTGCATAATATGATTGGGATGGTTTTAGAAAAGGTTTTTCATGCAGATTTTTGAAATTAATAAGAAAAATACAGATGTTTTGGTTTTTTCTGGCATTACCATTATTTCCAAGAAAAAGGCACTAAAAAGTAAAAAAACAAAGAGTCGTGAGAAAAACGACAACTTTTATTGATAACGGCAATGCCGAAACAAACACGCCCTTATAATGACATCACTTTCGCCTTGGGCAGAGCGAAAGGATTGTTATTTTGAAAACAAGAAAACATGAGCAACAAGACACATTACATGGAAGCATGCATGACTAAGGGAACATCAATGGCTTCCCAATTTCTCACGGTGCCTCCTGGTATAACAAATGTAGGCACATGGCTTCTTTCAGCAGCATCTTCAGCAATAGCATTGATGAACCCAGCACTGTAGAAGGTTCCCTTTGAAACAGCAGATGTCGGGGAGAATCCAAGGCCTTCTTTACGCTTGCTTTCCAGAATCTGAATCACTTTGCCCCAGCCAGCAGCTTGCCCTGCTTGAACAGCCTTCTGGGCATCCTTCAATGAAGCCATGCTAGCACCAGCCCTCCGGGGTTCTGCACCCTCAACAGTCAATCCTTGAAATGATGTCCCTTCAGCGGACCCTGCTTCAACACAAGAGAACGATGATACTTGGCTAACTAGATATGCTTCCTCACCATGCACAGTGACAATCTTACCATTCCTCATGAACTTGAGCTTCTGATGCAAAGTGGAAGTTACCGCTCCAGCGTCATGGATCCATGGTCTTCCGAGGAGACAACTGTAGGAAGCATTGATGTCCATAACTTGGAAAGTAATCTGAAACGTCTCAGGACCGATAGTAATTGGCAAGTCCACTTCCCCGAGAACATCCTTGCGAGATCCATCGAAAGCCTTAACCAGATAGCTGCTACCCCTCAGGGAAATTCCATGATGGCTTAATTGCCTTAGTGTGGACTCAGGCATTACATTCAGAGACGATCCAGTGTCCACCAAAACATTGGATATCATATCAGACCCACAGTGCACCGAGATATGTAGAGCCAAGTTGTGATACTTCCCTGCTTCGGGGAGTTCATCATCACCGAATCCCAAACTGTTGCAAGCAGTAATATTACCCACTATTCCATTGAATTGCTCCACAGAGACTTCGTGGTCAACATAAGCTTGCTCCAGTATCTTCATTAACACCTTCCTGTGAGCTTCTGAGCTCATAAGTAGAGACAAGATGGATATCTTTGATGGGGTTTGTAGCAGCTGGTCAACGATCTTATAGTCACTTTTCTTGATAAGCCTCAGGATTTCATCCAGATTGGACTCTTCAATAGATTGGCCTGCTGGGCCAGTGTTTTTGTCAACAGGAGGAACAACTGGTGGAGTTACCGTGGCAATGGGTGTAACTACCTTCTTTTGAAACAAGGGTGGACGGACCTTTCCGCTTCTCAGAGTTGTAACTTCACTGGCAACATTGTCAACTGTAGCTGGGGATACCAGAGGCACCTCCACTCCGTTCTCAATCATGGTTGCATTGTACTTGTAGGGAATTGCTTTGGTAGAGGTATAAGATACCGGACCAGGTAACCTGATCACCAAAGGTTCAACATTCTTTGCACTTTCAACAGGAGAGTCATGGAACACTGGCACAATCACACATATGTCACTGGCAATCAAGTGTTTGTCATCCATCAAGCTCTGAATATCACTTTGCACCACACAACAGCCCATGGAATTCTGAAGACATCCTAAGCAGGAAGCATGATCATGATTGAACAAAGAAGCCTGGCAAAGTTTGACATGTAATGGCACCAAGGGAGTAACGACATTGCGGACATCCAACATGGGATCCTCTTGAGGAACGGGGACCCCTTCAAAAGCCTCAATCATATTAACAGCAGCATGGTTTGGGAGTGGATTGTCAAGAACATGAGGAACACTATTCTCAAAAGTCAACCGTCCCTTTTCTATCAGGTCTTTCACAATATATTTCAGAGCAAAGCAACCTTCAACATCGTGGCCTTGAGCACCCTGATGGAATTCACATGTTAAGTCCTGTCGGAACCTGGGAGGCAATGGATTAGGCGGAGGCTTGCCTGGTCTAGTGACGCAGTGTCCCTTTGCCAGCAGAGTTGGGAGCAGCTCACCATACCGCATTGGTATTGGTGGAAAAGAAGGTTTGGGTCAGGGGCCCTGTTGTTGCTGCCGTTGCTGTTGAGCAGGAGGCTGTTGTTGTGCTTGCTGAGGAATGGCATTGACGGGCATTGGTGGTTGACCCGGTGGTAGAGGATATTGCTGATAAAATGGTGGGAAGAAAGGGTGTTGAGAGTATTGCATGTAGTGATAAGGCAGAGGTAATTGTGTAGCAGCTGCAGATGGGTTACCAGACACCATTCCTACGTCAGATTCTTTCCTCTTGTGATGACCGTTACCGTACTTCTTTGGTGCACTGGCTGAAGATTCACCTTTCTCAAGGACAATAATACCATCTCGGACAGCCTCCTCTAGACGAGTTCCCATTGTAACCATATCAGAGAAGTTGTTCGGAGCAGAGACTATCATTCTCTCCTTATATTCCTTCTTCAGAGTCTTCAGGAATGTCTGTGTTAACTCTTCCTCATCAAGTCGAGGAGAAACACGGGCAGCTGCCCCTCTCCACCTCTGAGCATATTCTCGGAAGGTTTCATCTGATTTCTGAGATAGGGCTTTAAGAGAGTCCCTGTTTGGCCTCAGACGGGTATTGAACTCATATTGACCTTCAAAAGCAGCAGCGAGTTCCTCAAAAGTATGGATGTTGTCTTTGCTCAGACTAGTGTACCAATCTGCTGCATCATCTGTCAAGCTACTCTGGAAGCAATGGATCATCAGTGCGTCATTGTCTGCGTAGTTAGCCATCTTTCGGACATACCGGATAACATGGTTATGTGGGCAAGAAGTCCCATTGTATTTGTCAAATTCTGGTTCTTTGAATTTCTTAGGAACCTCAAATCGGGATACCAAGCATAGATCACGAGCTTTGGCAGGAGCACCATTGTTTCCTCGGCTAGCCTTGACCTCACGGAGTTCTCCAGCCAACTCCCTCAACTGTCTTTTCATAGCTTCCATTGCGGGATCTTGTCCACGCGGAGTGTCAACATCAATCACCTGTTGCACAGTGTGGACAATAGGATCGGTAACGACAGTAGTCACCTGAGGCATAGCGGTAGATAAAGGAATCTGTCCTTGACCAGCAAAACCAGAGACACCAGCAGCAGTATTAGGAGAATAGTAAGCTGAGAGGCCATAAGGACGGCCGTTGGGCATAACAAAACGAGCATCGGTAGCCACGGTAGATAGTGGGATAGAGGGAATTACATCAGCAGTAACTGGAACAGAAGTGGCTGGTTGTTCCTGTGCAGCCATCATAGCGGACATAGCGTCATGAGCCTTGGCCAAATCTTCTTTCATAGCAGCCAATTCGGCACGGAGCTGAGCATTTTCTTCTTCAAAGTTAGCCATCATCCTTCTCTTGTGAAATCTTGTCTGATGAATTCTATCTGGTTGGTAGACTTTGCGAACACGAGCCACTTTTCAGACTGCAGCGGACAAAACCAGGAGGCAATGAGCACGAGAAAAAAAATTTTGTGACCAATGAATGCATATGATGCATGAAATGTGTTAATGTATATGCAAAAAAGACTCTTTTTAGATTATCGAAGGGTTTTAGACAAATTATAAACTCGTAAACATTACTAAACAGCAATTAACATGAACGGGAAACAAACAATCAACATATAGTTTTACAAGACAATCTCAACATAAACAAATGGAAATAACAACAGGAAATGGAGGTCCTCAAGCATAGGAAGTGGAAGCGTCGTCCTCAGAGTCGGACTCATAGCTGCAGTATCGTGCGTAGAAGTCACGGGCACCCCTAGCCCTCTTGGAGTCTCTCATAAGCATCCTATCTTTCTCTTCAATCTCTCTCTTAGCCTTAGCTAGCTCTTTCTTTAGTGTTAAGACTTCATGAGTCTTCTGCTCATCCTTTCCATCCAAAGTCATGATCAAGTTCTCAGCCTCATAGTATCTAGCCCTCCACTGATGCTTCTCCCGATTCTCCATAGCTAGATGCTCCTGATACATCTCCTGGGTAGGTGGGAGTAGAGGCAAAGGCATGGTAGGAACAGATGCAGACACATATCTCATAGAGGGGTAAGGCATACCAATCTCCTCAGCTTGGTTTATCACCCACTGTGTATAGGCCTCATGAGCAATTCCGGACCTTACACCCATATGCTTCACCTCTTTCTTCCGAAGCTTAGTCCAAGCTTCCATGAAATCCTCTCTTATGCCTGTAGGAGCATTGGAGTAGTGAAAGAAGTAAGGAGCTGTAGCAAGATTGATGGGCTTATCTTTCATCGGAAAACCAAATTGTCGCAAAGCAAGCTCCGGGTTATAGTTAATTCCACCCCGGGTACCAAGAAGAGGTACATTAAGAAACTTACCACCACCAAAGATAATTTCCTTAACCCTAGAAGCGGGAGTGAGCCAAACCACTTCATTAGGTGTGAGAGCCATAATCCTCTGTGAAATAGACCAATTCTCCGGATTGTCGTGGAAAGACTGCGGAAGGTGCGAAATAAACCACCTATAGAGGAGAGGTACACAACAAAGAATGTATCCACGACCCTTGCCGGAACGATCATGAATAGCATGGTATGTGTCAGCTAGCAAAGTAGGAACCGGATTCTTGGAGTGGAAGATCATAATAGCATTCATGTCCACGAAGTCATCAAGATTCGGAAAGAGAATAAGCCCATAGATGAGGAGTGCAAGAATAGCCTCAAGAGTGTCCTGACAAGTAGTATTGAGGTTGGCTTTCCAAAGAAGATACTCTGAAGTGAACCCTCGGATGCGTGCCTTAGTAACAAGATTCTTGGAGACATCGGTGGTCTTGAGATAGAGATCCTTAGCAATAACCAATGGAGTAGGAGGATTTTCAGGTCCTGAGAAAGGTACCCCCTTAGCAATAGACAGATCCATCAAGGAAGAATAAGCCTCTAGAGTAGGCACTAGCTGAAAGTCCGGAAAAGTAAAGCACCGATAGTCCCGATCATAGAATTGCACTAGAGTGTGCACAAGCTTCTCATCCACATTAGTATGAAGAATAGTAAGTAAAGCCCCGTAACGACGTCGGAAACCAGTCGGATCCTTAATCTTGAGTGCCAAATCTCTCAAACTAGCCAAATCCACTTCCTTGAACTTGTAGGAATTAGTCCTCTTCATTCCTACAATGTTTACAAATTTAATTTGTCTAAGCCCTTCGATAACAATGCATGGAAAAAGTTTTATGCATGTATGCATGTATGCATGAATGCATGATTATGTTCAAGTTCGGAGAAAACATGGTGGGTTAAAGTTCAAAGTCGAGGAGTCATGGGTGGACACGGTGTCCGGTGAATCTAGGGATTTAGGATAATAGTAACCGGGTTCTAAAAAAGTTCCCAAGTTGCAACCTCTCCGACGTATCTCATGGTGTCACGAGACAACACTCGCCCCATGATTATACGTGGAAGGTCTAACTTGAGTGTAGTATCGCGTGACGACTAAAGCTCGAGACAACACTCGGTTTAGCCTCCGCACTACGTCCTAGAAAATGGCCATGGATGGGTTTGGTTATCTACGGTTCATAGCGTCATAGAACAATTAGAAGTAAAGGGCCTAAACGCGACAACACGCGCCGACAACATCACCCCCAAAATGCCTCAGCTATGTGGGATTGATCGCATAATCCAAAACACGAGGCAACCCCGGAATGAATTGTCGATTATATCCCTCCTAAATCCTAAGTTCACTCAGCCCGGGTGCAGGACTTTTGATATTCTCACCCCACACGTTTGCAAGAAATTAAACATTTATTCACATAGGAAAGCAAGTAAAAGAAGCAAGTAAAAATACAAGCGCAAGCGTGGAAATAAAGACTAGGCGTAACTCTCGAATCTCCCCAGTGAAGTCGCCAGCTGTTTTATCTTGGTTTTCGGGTGTCAAACATTGATTACGTTTGAACCTTTTAAACCGGTGATATCTTATTTTTTCTTGGGAAGGGAAAAAGTAAGCAAAACCCTTGAGAATCGAGGTCCGGGAGTTGTTTTCGCTACGGGAAGGTGTTAGGCACCCATAACGACTATAGTATCCTATAGGAACCGTCTTTAATTTCTACGTGCGCGCTTTATTTTTAAATGCTATTTTGAAAGTTTTATTTAAACCTAAAGTTATTCTAAGTGAAGAATTGGAGGGAGAAGAATGTGTTTGAATTTTTATTTTAGTTGAATTGAAGGAATTTTGTTCCTTGCCTACGTACCCGTTTAAGGGATCAAATCCACCGTAGTTCTCTTCCAAAAAATGTTTTTGTTTTTGTTGGTTGATTTTATGTTTGAAAATTGGAATTTTGAAGAATAAGAGAAAGAGGCCTCAAGGGCATGAGATTAGGAAATTGTGAGGTTGAATTAGTCATTTGCAAAATGTGGTCTAAACATGATTACTTTCATTGAAATTTGATTAAGAAAATAAAAGGGAAAATTACAATGGGATTTTGATCCCAAGGTTTATTATGAAAAAGAGTTTGAGTGATGTTGTTCATATATTTTTGGAAAATGATTTTTCTAAGTATAAAGCCTAAACATTCATCTAAACATACAATCCTAAACATACATCTAAACATGCATATTCTAGCTATATATCTAAAGTGAAGTGTGTGCATGTGTCGGTGCTTGTGTCGGTGTACATCATTAGAGTCCATTGTCCTTTACATTATACCCTAGATACATTCTATGGCCCCTTTGCCAAGAAATTAAAAGCATAGGAATATTACAAAATTCTTAAGTGTCACATTCTAACTTTGGTACAAATTAAATTGCAAGAAAAATAGAAATGAATATGGGATGAAATGGAGATGCTTATGATGAATATGAAACATGAAATGAAGAGGTTAGTAGCATAAGGCAATATCAAAAGAAATAAAGCAAGAGAAACATTATAACACAAAAGATAGAAAACATAGGCAAAATGAAGGCAAACATGGCTAAAATTTGTTCATAAAATGCAAGAACCAAGTGACCTATAATTCTTACATCCCAATACATTTTTAAAGGTTTAGAACCAAGCCTTGGAATGGGAATTAAGGCAACATGATTTACTTGGCATTTTAAAACAAATTTTAAGCATATTTGCATTATCTAACTACACAACTAACTTGTAAGCTAAGCAACTAACTAAATTTCACACACAAGTATCAAAATCATGCCCAAACAGTGGTTGAAAATTATAGGAGCACATATTATGTATCACAAGTATGCATCAAGGACAAGAAACAAAGTTGAACCAATTTTCACCACTTTTTTAACATAAAATTCAAGAAATAACACTAAGATTGTCTATATATTTTTTTTCAAAATTTCCAGTGTAAAAAATATTAGAGAAACACCAAAAAAAATATCAAGAAATCAAGGAAAATATTTTGGAATTTTTTGCAAAAAATTTTGATGCACAGGAGGTGCAGGAAGCAGAGTCCAGGGGTGTACATAGCAAGAAAATCAGGGAACAACGAAAATCTGCAAGGAACCAAGGTCCAGGCCCATACCCTAACAGACTTGGATCACAGGGAGAAACCACAGCCGTTGGATTGATCCAATTGGATCAAGCCTTAGATCTAACGGCTAAGATGCAAATCAAACGAACCAGGACTGAACCAGACCGGTTCAGTGGTTTATAAAAAGGATTGGGGACCGGTTCGTTTCATTTGCTTCTTCGTTTCTCTCTCTAAGTTAAACCTTAGAGAGAGAAGCTCTCGTTTTTCACCTTATGACCTTCATCTTCTCCGATGGACACAGCGGCGGAGGTGTGGTGGTTCGCCGGCGGCGCCACCACACCTGAACGTTTTCTGCAAAAAATTTACACCGCTGTGTTCACCTGAGCTTCCTCCTTACGATTTCGAAACTGATTTTTTGAAAAGAGGCCTGGATTCGAACAGATCTACACTTGAAGCTACATCCTAGGGTTTCGAAATTTTCTTCTAATCTCTTTGAAATTAAACCCTATCCTAGCTTATTTTTTACACTGATGACGAATTTATGCCTTATTTCGAAGAATAAACGGCGAACCTTCATGATTTTCGAAATTAGGGTTTCATTTCAATTTTTTTGTATCTTTTCAAACTTCCACTTCAATTCACCGTTTAATCTTTCACTTAGCACCTTCGATGATGATTACGAACGAAAACGAGAAGGTCTACGTGAATTTACCTGGACTTGTTTGGAGATTCGAACAAAGAAGATCCTGCGTTTGTTCTTGATCGTTCTGGTGAGTTCTATGAAGAGACTGAAAATAAATCAGTTCTTCTTGCTTTCTCTTTCACTGATTCGAAACAAACTTCGATTATCTCTTCTTCTCTTTTCTCTCACTCAAAACCCTTCGTGATCGTAGGAACTTCGTCTTCGTACGAATTCTTACTTGAATTGCGAAGGTGATGGTTCAATGATGATGATTTTCCAGAAAAATCACTGAGAACCTTCCACAAATTCGAAACGCTTCTTGCTGAGTTGAGCACATTTTTCCATTTTGATATTCTGGAACTTTGAATTTGTTTTGTATGCTAGATGATGAATTTCTGATAGAAAATTGATATGAATTTGAGGATTTTTGCGGTGATGATTGATTCTGTTGTGGTGGTTTTGGTTTGTTACGGTGGTTCTGTGATGGTGGTTTGAGTTTGTTACGGTGGAGAGAGAAAGAGAGAAATGTGGTTGCGTGATTGATGATGTGTAATCTGTTGAATGGTATCTGCTGACACTGTGTGCTATTTATATTCTGCCATGTGTGTTTGAGGTCCATTGAAAAAGTGCCATGTGTCCTGGATCTGTAACAAACTCGTTCCTTGCTGTATTTGGATTTGGGCCCTCTGTGCAATTTTGAGACTCTGAAGGACTATTCTGCAAAATTAAAAAGGACCACTGCAAAACTTTGGACAAAAAGGACTTTTTTTAAAAAAAAATGACTTAAAAGGACTAAAAAACTTAAAGATTCGAAAATAATAAAAAACTTAAAAGTAAAATTTAAAACTTAGGAGGACTTGAATGCAAATTTTGGCAACTTTGGACCTACAATAAAAAAAATAATAAAATTGACTTAAAAAACGTAATTTTGAAATAAACGTAAAGCGAAACAACTAAAATTTGACAAAACGGACTAAAACGAACCAATGGCCTAAATGAGGTACTTTAAAGTAACCTCTCTCTGCCGAAATTTCGTGTGAAATGACCAAAATGCCCCTGAGGCTAAAATGACTGAAAATGTCTCAGATACAGACTTTAAAATGGATTTTTAACAAGAAATTGAAGCAAAGACTCATACAAGCAAAATTAAAAGACTCAGAGACAATTTTTAGGATTTAAACAGGGTTTTGTCACATGAAAAGACCAAAATGCCCTTAGGGGCAAAACTGACTCAGAATGACTTCAACTGCAATTTTGGAAAGGGTTTTGACATAGAATGAAACAGAGACTTATTTACACTACTTGAAAGGATTCAAACAAAATTTTAAAAGACTGAGAGAAATTTTGACATAGGAAATGACTAAAATACCCTTCTGTTGTGAATTTTGCAAATAACATTGAAATAAAATGCAGAGAAAGATGCAATTGATCAGAGACAGTTCAGATGACTTAAAATGCAAGAAAAGAAGAATTGAGCAAGTATTTTTAGGTCCAAAATTAGGGTATAACATAACTTACTGAAAGAAGAATTGAGCAAGTATTTTTAGTCTTGAAGAATGCCTTGCTCCAATGCTTTGGGTTAATTTCAGAAAGGTAGATGAATGCTGGCTCACTTATATCCTTTATCTCTTTCATAGCCTTCTCTCATGCATTTCTATAAGTTGCCTTTGCAGCCTTCCACATCAACTCCTTCAGCTTCTTTCCAGGATGTCTTTTTTTGAAGTTGTTATATAAGTGCCTAACACAAAACCTATGTTCATCTTGTGGCAACAATTCATCAATAGCAGGTAGCAAACCCTAGCAAAATATACAAATATGCAACCATCAAGTAAAATTGACAAAGTATACAAATATGCAACCATCATTTAAAACATTATGTAAGTAAAAAAAGTAAACATTACCTTTTGCTGATCACTTATGAAGGTGTAAGTTTCACACACTCTCTTTCCACCCAAATCATTGATCAAAAGATCTAAGAACCACTTCCATGAATCTTTGGTCTCTCCTTCCACAACAGCAGTAGCAATGGGAAGCATTTGGTCATTGGGATCTTGGCCAATAGCAGCTAATAACTGTGCACCATAGTATCCTTTAATGAAACAACCATCAAGTCCAATGATCTTCTTGCAATGGCAGAAGCTATCCTTGCATGCTTTGAAACAAATATAAAGTCTCTGAAAGTGTGGGCACATTATTACACCTGGTTGGGCAAGATCTTCCTCAGTTCCTTGGAAAGGCATTGTACTCACCCTAACAGTAAAACCCTCATTTGACCTTAAGAGTTCATGAGCATAATCATAGATTCTTGTGTACTGCTCCCTAAAAGACCCAACAACAGCATCAATTGCAATACTCCTAGCCTTGTATGCTTTATTCCTGTTAATTCCAAGGCCCCACTTCAGAGTTGTTCTATCTATAATTGATAAGATCTTGTAATTTGGATCATCCTTAACTCTTGAATGCAGTTTGTTCCCCAACCAACTTGAGTTCATCAATTTCACCCTATTAGCCTGCTACAACTGTGCTTAGGACCTACTTTCCTCAGCTGCCAAGTTGGTGAAAATCATGTATCAGTTATAAACATGAAAGTATAACTAAATGAAGCAGTAACTTAACAAAAGTATAACACAATTAATTTTAAACATACAATTATAAAACATACCTTCCAAGTTTCTTCATTGGGTACTCTAGCACAGAAAAGGGACCAATCACAACCTGGTTTGCATCTAACTCTCATTCTCACCAGGTCATTCTTTTTAAACTTTATATTATATGCTGAGTGTACAACATATGTTCTAACTGCATGTTGAAACTCTTTCTTTGTAGCAAAGTATGTCCTAACTTCCCACTCATAATCACACATCTTACTAGGTAACTTGAAAACAGGATACTTGTTCTTTTCCACATCACTTCCATAACTTTCACCACCACTCTCCAGCTCCTCACTGTTATAATCCTCAACATCACTCAAACCTTTCTGAGGAATTGCACTTGATTGTCCAACTTCTCCTTCTTTCCCCATATTACTGATAAGATCTGCTAACATTTCATCATCAAATACAGCCTCTTCTGGATGAAGTTGTTCAGGCTGTTTTTTCTTTCTTCCTCTTTTCTTTCTAGGCTTAGCAGTTTCCTTTCCCTTCCCCTTATCAGCCTCTTTCCCCTTCCCGTTATCAGCCTCTTTCCCATTCCCCTTGTCAACTTCTTTCCCCTTCCCCTTGTCACTTTCTTTCTCCTTATCAGTTTCCTTCCCATTAGCAACCTCCTCACCTGTGAAATCTCTGATTGGCACACCATTTAATTCATCATTTAAGTCTAAATCATCAAACAGTTGCTCACCAACCTCAACCCCAAAATTGTCTTCTAATCATACCTCTTCCTCTGAGTCACCAAAGTCCTCTAAGGCACTATCTTGACTCACCTCAGCCCAGTCATGATTTTCAGTTTCCATTTCTCCACCACCATTCATTCCAACATTCCCCTCATTTCCACAACCATCCAGTCCACCACCATTAAGCCCAACAGTCTCCTCAGGTCCACCACTATTCAGTCCATTATGAAAAACACTTTCTTCCACACTTGGGCCTTCTTCATTATGTCCAGCTTGTTGCACATTTTCTCCCAAACTTGGCCCATTTTCACCAACAGCAGTGGCCCCCACATCATTTGCTTCTTCAGTGACCCCACCACCAATATTCTCTTCTGTGACCCCACCACCAATATTCTCTTCTTCTGTGAGCCCTACAACATCTTCTCATGCCTCCTCCACAACAATTTCTTCCTCTTCCTCATTGGGTCCCACTCCATTTTCATGCACAACATTATGTGGGGCAAGGATTGGATATTCTATTAATGGATCCATATCAACTATCTCAGGTTGACACATAGGGTGCAACACATACAGATGGACAGTTTCATGCATCAAGGCTATGTGATGCATCCTCCTAGCAGCAGCATCATTCCTAAATGCAACCATCTCATCAGCTAATTCTGGATCATAGTACCAAAGGCTGCATATCAGTGGGTAACCTAAGTCCTTCAACTTACCTAAGACTTCAAAATAACTCCAAAAGTCAGGTTCACAATCCCATGTTTCCACTTCCCCTACATAACCATTATGATTGAACTCCTTAAAGTATCCCATATGATGAACAGCACAACTGAAAGGTTCCTCCATCTGTATCAAATCCAGCCAAAAAGAGCTTAAACAAAACACAATTAAATAACTGAGCACGAATTTCAAAATTTGGGACCACAAAAACCACACTGTTCAAAAACCCCAATATTCAATACCATTAATTCCCACATGCAGATGCATACAAACAACACCTTTTTCAACTCTAAAAACACACAACAATATCAAACCTTAAACAAACAATATGAAAAAACCCTTAACCTAAACCAAAACCAGATAAGGCAACAACAGTAAACCATAACTTTATTTCTTCCTAAAACACGAATAAGAAAGAAAGATGAAGAAACAACAACCCAAAACCAGATTAAGAAAATACAAAAGAAGATTAAGAAAATACAGTAAACCCTAGTTTTTTTCTTCTTCAGAAAACACGAAAAATAAAGAAGATGATGAATACGAACCTGCTACAAAGCTTAATCCAAGATTTCCTCTTCGTTTTGGTCTTTCAGTCGCATTCAATCACCTTCTTCTTCGTTTTCGTTCAAGCTTTTCGCGTTCTCTCTCTAAGTTCTCTCCAACTTTCACTTTCTCTCTCTAACTTATCAGCAAATGAAGTGAAATGCATAGTCAGAAGCCAGCGTGGACATTACTTAACGTTTTTGGACCCAAACTAATAGAAAGGACCTAAAGTGTTAACGGAGCAAAACTTTGAGCACCAATTTGGTACAAATTATATTTACGGGACCAATTTGGTACAAACAATTAAGTTACGGGACTCGGGGACTAATTAAGCCTATTTTTATAATTTAAGTGTACATTTTAAATTTATTTAAATGAAATATAATTATTACTCTACTGTACCACCACGTGATTTTTGCTTTGTTGGAGGTGATAAAGGGTGAATCAATCACCACTTGTTATATTTTGGTTGAAAGAGTATGTTGTTGTTGTCTTTGTTAAGTAGAAGAAATCTCTTCATATGTGTTAATTCTTCTTCTATGTGTTAAATCTCTCCATATGTTGTTGTCTTCTTCCATCCAGCTACAGGCTCTCCTTCTCTCTATAAGTTCCTCTTTCTTTCTATGAGTGATTGCGACAAGCTATGGAAGAGGCTGTCATGGATGTGGAAATCAAGTCGAATTTCTCTCTTCTACTTCTCTATCTTGTGGTTCATTTTATATTTATGAGCCTTAACAGCCAATCTGCCAGTAGCCAAATAAACCAGTCCGATTAACCCGTCACCCAAACAAACTATAACCCGTCAGAACCGAAGTGATAAACGATCGGAGATGGTCTTGAATATTGAGCTGTCGGTTTTACGCCGGTGAGAGATTTTGGAACCGAAACCGTCCACGTGTTAAATAACAAATAATCCACATGTATTTTAAATATGGAGGACAAATCATTCTTGACAAAAAAATGACCAATTTTTATCTTTTACAAAAATAAACTGGGACAGTTTAGTCTTTCTATCATGTTTTTTACCTAATAGGATTTTTTTTCTTTTTAAATCGGTATTGGATTATGAGATGAGACAGTCCACGTGTTAAATAATAATAATTAATATGTGTTTTAAACAAAATAGAGGGACACTACAACAAGTTTTTGGGACAACTTTGTACATAAAATTAATAAATTTTGATTATTGATCATGTATTTTCTTCTTTTATCATGAAAGATCCAAGTTTGTTGATTTCTAAGAGATCAAAATCGTTTCTCAATCAGAAATTATCATGAATCTATTATGTTTATATTTTTATTTAATAGAGACCACCTTATTCTAACACCCTGAACTCCGCATGTTATTTTTAAATAAAAATGCAATAATTAATCAAATACTTTAAGGTGTTACACATCGTCAATTCAATCCAAACATACTTCATCACTTCCTATCATCACTTCCTACACAGTCAACTTTGTCCATCAACCTTGCCCTTCAAACCTATTCTCTGTCACTATCCTTAGGCTTAACCATGGACTGAACTTTCTCCATCAACCTTGCATTTCTTCCATGACCAACACTAATTCCATTGTTTTTAAAATGACCTAGTTCTTCTGCTTCATCAACCCAGACAAAAAATTCACAATTTTCACCATCATTCTATACAAAGAAAATTCAAAATTAGTAGAAGTTAAACAAACCATTCACACATCACATAACCATTGTTAAACAAACCTTTGACATAGGGCAGGCATAGAAAAGTCTTCCTAGATTTTTGACAGTGTTGGCTTTTCTTACATCACAAATTCTAGGACACCAACATTCAAGCATTCTCACATCGTCATTAAACAAGGAGCTTGAATACAATGACCGACTATTATAGTTGTTTTTGCCCATAAGCCCACCACCCATCATTTCTGAACACCAAAGCTTGAACAATTTTTGGGGATTTTTGGATTTTGAATTCAATCAAAAATATTAGGTTTTGAAGTTTTTTGAATTGGGGAAGAACATTGTCATCAATTAATGATAGAAATTTTGGGGATTTTGAACTGTAGGTGACAAATTATAGAATTGGGGTTTCAACTTTATAGATTTAGGGAAGAAGAGACTTTGAGTAACGGTTATTTTTCTGCAAAAGTGAGTTCGAATTTTCTTTAAATCAATCAATTTGGCCATGGAAATTTTGTCATTTTCGGCTAAATTAGTCCATGCTTGCGTGACATCTGACATGGAAAGCCTTGTGAGAGGTTAACAGTTCACATCACCTCCGTTAACAGGCCAACTTAACGGATGGACTAATTTGATTGACATTTAGTAAATTCAGGGATGAAATAGACATTTCAAAAAATTTGAGGACAAATTTGACTAGTCCTTGCAAATTCAAGGACGAACTTGGGTATTTACTTGATTAATTCCTAATGGATTGCACTCTGCTCATCATTTTATGTTGTTGAGTATATGTATTACTTTGTTGTGTTTCCCGTGTGGTTGGCTGCTCATCATTTGTGCATGTAGATGACGAAATGGTATGTGAGGAAGAGGTCGATGTTGAAGACATAGAGTGACTTCAATCAAAGTAGATAATTTTTGGCCAAATACCACTTTTGGTCATTTTAGTTTGACAGAATTCTCAAGTTAGTTCTTTAAGTTTCAAATAGGTATTTTTAGTTGATAAACTATTTCACTGTTACCCTTGCTATCAGTCTCCGTTTAACTGATGCTAATGAGGCTAATGGATGCGGGTATGGGCCCTTAGGTACCCATAGGGTATGGGGAAGGGGACAAAAGTTGTTGCCCACGATGGTACGGGCACGGGTACGGGTATTTTTTACAAATGCGGGTATGGGGAATGGCATTGTAATACCATACCCATAGGGTACCCATTTCCATCCCTAGCAGCTATTAACAACAAGAACTGCCTTCTAACCCTATAAATGATTATTGATGACCATTAAACGCAACGTTTTGACATCCTGGAGCCTTTAAAACGCAACGATTTGGTCCAAGTCAGCAACTTAACGACTACATCAGCATCACTTAAACAGAGACTAACAACAAGGGTAACGGTGAAATAGTCTATCAACTAAAAGGACATATTTGAAAATTTTAAAACTTAAAGGACTAACTTGGAAATTTATCAAACTAAAAGGACCAAAAGTGGTATTTGGCCATAATTTTTTTATTCATGTTTAGTCTGTCCACCTGTTGGTCGACTAATAATTTGAGATTTTATAGAATCAACTCTACTTAAATGACATTTGAGATTTGGACTCTATTTTGTTAGTTTTGTTATTTCCGCATGAATTATGACAATCTTTTTCTTCAAATTATTTTATTTTGGACCAAATTTTCCCATAATTTCATTTTTTTTTAAATGGCAAATATTATTCTCGTCGAGTGAATGCAAGAAGCAATGATACTCGCGGAAAAAAGAAAAAGGCAATATAAATGACACCGCATATATACAGAATGCCAACAATACAAATCCCTAGTGCAGGAGCCAAAATGATGAGGCTGGAGTATACAAAACTGCGTAGCACTAATTGCATACCCACGCCTCACCAATCAAAAACAAAGCATCCCAGGGAACCCCTAACACAACACGGCAACAAAACCTAGCCTCCTAAAAATACGCTACCTTCCCCAATTAATAGGTACTGATAGCATACTAGCAACAACAAACTAGTAGCCACAGAAGACATAAGAAAAATAGTAGCCCAGCAACACCAAAACTGCATCGGCTCCAAATCCGTCAAAACAAACAACAGTCCGGATCAAAAAAGCAGCAGCCAGTTCATCCGAACCTCCCAACCTCAAGACACTATCTCTCAAGACAAAGTCTTGGATTCCAACACCATTCATAGAAAAGGCACGACGAAGTGCAAGACCTTTCCAACAACCACCTCCAAGACAACACCTTGATCTCTTCCATCAAAACTTCCACCTCACACGTAAGCCCCTTAAAAATCTTATCATTTCTCTTTGACCACAAAACCCAAATTGTTGTATGCCACACTAGCCAAAGTCTTCTAGTTACCTTATTAGCACTCCCACCTACACTCCAACATTCCCAATGAACAAATAAATTTGGAGGGATTAAAAAGCAACAATCAAACCACTTCATCAAACTAGTCCAAACCAAGCTCGCAACATCACAATGCAAGAAAATATGAGTAGCCGATTCTTCCTTCAAATCGCACAAAAGACACAACGAAGAAACCTTCGGAGGTAAAGCATCCCTCAAAGCAAGATTATCTCTAGTTGACACTCTAATAAGAAGAACCCTCCAACTAAAAGCTATCACTTTTGATGGAGCCGGACTCTTCCACATATTCTCAAAAACTCGTTTCTCCTCCACTCCCCATAAATCTTCGTGTAACGCCACTCCTCCAACTTCAAATACGCCCGGAGTAAATACCATTGTCTTCCAACTTCCATCTCCACTTATCCTCCACATTTAACCGTTTAGTGCCCTCCAAATCCTCCAAAAGACTAGTGAACAACTCCTCCTCCAACACAAAGAGTCTTCGCCTCCAAACAAAATTCCAATCCCAACCCCTTCCGTAACCGCCCCTAGTTCCCCCACCATGACCTCCTTTTGAGTTGAGATTGAGTAAAGTCTAGGATATTTATGAGCAAAACTCCTACCTCCACACCACTTATCCTTCCAAAAACTCGTTTTCAATCCATTCCCCACCTTTCGCTCAATTTCTTCAACAAACCAGCCTTGGGTACCAAAAACATCTAGCTTCACCACATCCTTCCACCACACCGAAGCGAACCGCGACCAAGTAGACCCGGCACCCTCCAACAAACTCTCATTACAAGTACTGTATTTTTCCCCAATGACCTCTTTCCACAACGCCTTTTCCCCATCTAGTAACCTCTATCTCCATTTGGCCAATAAACTCACAGTCATTAACCGAATATCTTTGATCCCAATGCCTCCATTCTTCTTTGCTTGGCATACCGACTTCCACTTCACCCAACTAATTTTTTCCCCCCTCCAACTTCTCCCCAAAGGAATTCTCTTTGAACTCTAACTACCCTCTTCCACACATGGACCGACATCTTCATAAGAGTCAAGTAAAAAATTGGAATTGAATTAAGGACCGAGTTAAGAAGAACGATCCTACCTCCAAAACTAATATACTTATGCCCCCAAGAGTTCAAACTCTCACTCAAAGTTTCCAACATCGGCTCCCAAGTTGACAAACTCTTCGGATTGGCTCCCACCGGTAACCCCAAATACTTGAACGGAAGACTCCCTTGACTACAATTCAAAAAATTGCAAGCCATTGACATAAAATCCCCCGGAATATTAACTCCTATAACTGAACTTTTGAAAAAATTAATTTTCAAACTGGATACCATTTCAAAACCCCTCAAAAGCACCTTCATGATCCAAAGATTTTCTCCCGAAGCTTTCCCAATACAAAGCGTGTCATCGGCATATTGCAAGTGCGACACCACCAACCCATTCCCTCCCATCACAAAGCCTTCAAACAAATTCAAATCCACCGCATTTCTCATCAACCCACTAAAACCTTCCGCAACCAACAAGAAAAGAAAAGGGGCTAAAGGATCCCCTTGTTTAAGACCTCTTTGTATACTAATCTCTTCCGTTGGACTCCCATTCACAAGAATGGACATACTACCTCCAAACACACATGCCTTCATCCTAGCCACCCACTTCTCACACATTCCCACCCTTCTCATCATATACTCCAAGAAACCTCAATCTACGGAATCATATGCCTTCTCGAAATCTACCTTAAAAATCAAACATTCTTTTTTCGCTTTTTTCGCACAGTCTACTAGCTCATTCACCACCAAAGCCCCATCCACAAAATTCCTCCCTTTAAGAAAATCCGATTGAGCTGTAGAAATTACCGAACTCATGACTCCCGCTAATCTTCTAGCCAACACCTTTGCAAGTAACTTATAAAGACATTCAAGTAAAGAAATAGGCCTATAATCCTTTAACTCCAACGGAGACGACACCTTTGGGATAAGAGCCACAAAATATGCCAACATACTCTTCAGAAGCAACTCATTGGCAGGAAATTGGTCTCATTTTAATTACATCTTTAAATGCTTTTGGTGTAGAGTGTCGAATTTAGTGACATTAGAGTCTTGGTAATGTTAGAGTATTTTGTGTCCTCATGTATGCTTTCAATGTTAGTTTAAAATTATGTTATTGGCCATCATAGATATAATTTTACAGATATCCATCATCACACACTGCCATGAGTTGAAAAATAAAATCACTCATTTCCATCACTAATGAAAATGAGTAAGATGAATATAGACGCTTCCATTATTTCTTTTTGTTTTACATGAATTCTTTCAATTAGTTGAGCTACAAATGCATGTTATCTTTTTTTTTTTTTGAAGTACAAATGCATGTTATCTTGTTTTCATGGTTTGATTAAATGAGGTCATATATTGAAGACAGCAAATTGTCAAGACAACAACCTTAAGTCCCTTGTGGGGTTACCTAAAAAGAAAAAGTGGAAGCATTTGAGTAGGGACCTACACTTTGGGGCATAACATGTCTAGTATTTAAGTGAACAAGTCATTCAGCCAACCTGTAAGGATTAAGACCGATTTTGTTCACCTCAAATCATATCATATCTTCCATTAATCTCATGACTTGGCAGTAATCAAAACATGCAACTAAGTTTACCTGGAAAAAAAATATCAAAACAAAGGAGAAGGTTAACCGGTGCTTCAGAGGTACGGGTTAATGAACCAAAACAAACTAGTTTTTATAAAAAAAAAATAGTGTAATTATTACTTTATTAAAAGTAAAAATTTAAATTTTTAAAACAAAATTTCTATTTGAGGATTTTATAACCGATGTCCCGAGACACTGGTTAGCAAGACCTTAAAACAAAAATTAAATAAAGAAAAGATTTATTTGAGTTAAGTGTCATTAAAACCCCACCAAAAGTCTCAATTATTTTATTAAGTACAACTTACAGCCCCATTTAATTCAGTCCTTGTGCCAACTTTGTAACGGTGTTTATAAAGGGTCTTAACCCTTAAACCGTTTACACATGGATATAGAAAGAGAATGAGATAGTGACGGAGAATGAGATTCCATACAGCTAAAAAGAATAGACCAGATAATGATTGGTGTTTTTTCTTCCTTGCATTTTTACCTTTCTTGCCCCTCACTCCAACCTAAAAATTCTTGGGAAGAGAAGCCCATTACCACAACATGGTGGAAATGGGAAAGTTCCATGCTTCCATCATGTAATAAAAACACTCCACCAAAGCACAATATTAACCCAACGAATCCACCTATAAGCTTCCTTGATTCTCTCCTAATGCAAGTTTAATACTATTCTATTACCAATATGTAGTATAGGAATAACAATAATTGGAAAAATTGCTAACAACCCTTTTTTTGTTACATCTAAAACACTTTATTTAACATAGAAATACCTTTCATTTTCATAAGAATTTCCATCACATAAATAATAATTAGAAAAGTGTTAGCAACGCATTCTCTAACAATAGCACAAATCTTTGTCGTATTCACCCAAGTAAAATAGTTTCATACAAAATGATACTCTTCGCTCAACCGAAATTGAGAAAAATTGTTAAAAGTTCCTTATTAAATGAGATATGATCTAAAAAGTGAAATCAATCATCATCTTGCAAGTCGATTTTATACGAGTTGAGTTAGACCAACTCAAATTTAAAAGCAGATAGTTAAGTCTCGAAGGCGTTTCTCATCTAATTTAATTTATATTTATGAGCAACAAAAAAAGTGCTACCCCTAAGAAGAGGTTGTATGACAGATTCCAACCTCCCCATGTTACACGTTCTCCTTTACCTGTCCTGTCCCACTATCCATCCACACAGTTTATAAAACCCCACTTCCCTCCTTTCCAACCCCTCATCTCATCCTTCATCTCTTACCTTCTCTTTTGATATCATTCATTATTCCATTATCACTATACTCCTCTATTCTTTCTTAAAAAATCCAACAAAATGTGCAGCTCCAAGACCAAAGTAGGCATAGAAAGCACAACCACAGCCACAGCTACATCACCTGTTGCCAAAATCAATGGAAGACCTGTTCTTCAACCAACTTGTAACAGAGTTCCAAATCTTGAAAGAAGAAATTCAATCAAGAATTTGCCACCAAAATCACTTTCACTACCATCATCACCACCACTTCCAACCAAAACTTCATCAACACCACCAATTTCACCAAAGTTAAAGTCACCAAGACCACCAGCAACAAAGAGAGTCAATGAAACTTATCTCTTGAACACAAGTTCTGAAAAAATTGTAATACCAAGAAATTTAACAAAGATTTCAACTCTAAAAAAGTCAAAGAGTTTGAAAGAAGGGTCTTGTGGTTCTACTGAGGCATCATTGAGTTACTCATCAAATTTGATCACTGATTCACCAGGGAGTATTGCTGGCTTAAGGAGAGAACAGATGGCATTGCAGCATGCACTGAGGAAAATGAAGATTGCTCATTATGGAAGATCAAAGTCTGCAAAATTTGAAAGTGTTTCTGTTCCTCTTGATCCTTCAAGCAATCTTATTTCAAAAACAAATGAGGAGGAGGAGAAAAGATGCACCTTTATTACACCTAATTCAGGTAATTCAGAGAGTAAAAAAACTACTCATACTTTAGTTTTCTTTAAATGGTTGAATTTTTTTTTTTAACTATTATTGATGAGAAGTATCTATTGATTTTTCTCATTCACAAGACTCGAATTTGAGACCTTACATAACAAGTCTGAATCCAGTTCTACTCGAACAAATATAAATATAATATGGAAAATGTTAACTAGTGCCCTGGGGGCATTAGTTAAGGACCTAAAATAATAACTTTTTATAAAAGTTCGTGTAATCAGTGAATTGGAAATTGAAAACTTTTAAATTTTGAAAGAATAATTACTTTACTTAGCATGCTTAAAGAGTGCCTCGGGGGCACTCGTTAACAACACCCATATAATATTACTCCCTCCGTCCCATAATACTTGACACAGTTGACCTTATAACGCATGTCAATGCATAACTTTGAGCTTAAATATCTTAAATTATATATTATAAAAAATTATGAAAATTTGATATTTTGAAAATATTCATCGAGACGAATCTAACGACATCTTATACGATATTATTTATCTTTATCTTTGTATATTAGTAGAAAAATACGGTCAAAGTAAGTTAAATCAAAATTGCACATTTTCAAATAGGTCATCTATTGCGAGACGGAGCGAGTAATGTTGATTGATGCTTTAGAAATCAGTGGGGTTATTTTTTTTTAACTATATTTTTTTTCTTTAGAAATATATTCTTATATTTTTAGAAATATATTCTTATGTAGTTGTTAGCTATATTTTTTTTTCTTTAGCTATATTCTTATTTAATTTTTTTAATTACATAAATAGGGATTTAAAAAAATAAATTGATTTATTGACTGTTTGATAATCATTGTTTTTTACCAAACTACTATAATAGTTTGCTAATGAGGATTAAACAAGAGTACTTTATCTCCTATGACAATATTTTTTATCAATTAAATATTATTGAATCTACATACAAATCTTAAACATCATTAGTTATGATAATGGGGTGATAGTGCCCACTTTTTTATTTTTAGACATTGTAGTGTGTGTTTTATTTGAAAATCATAATGTACTGATACCAATGTGTCTCTTTTTATTAAATAGATCCCATCTATATTGCTTATCATGATGAGGAATGGGGTGTTCCAGTTCATGATGACAAGTAAGTTCCCACTTCTCTTTCTCATCACACAAAAACTCAATGACGATTAAACAGAAATATATAAAGAAAAAATGATAATGATGATTGACAAAAACTGCTTTTGCACATGCAGGATGTTGTTTGAACTTCTAGTTTTAAGTGGTGCTCAAGTTGGATCTGATTGGACCTCAATCTTGAAGAAACGTCAGAATTTCAGGTTGGATTCTACTTTAATAATCTATGTAGCACCGACACTTTATGATGTGTCTGAAATGTATTTGTGTTTGACACTAACACTAACACGGTATTGATACTGGTGATTATTTACAATCACTTTCTGTTTTCTCAAATTATTATCCGTGTCTGTCTCAGTGACAGTGTAGGTATTGTGTTTGTTGTTTGTTTGTGATTTACAATCATCTAAATGCATGATTTTATATGCCTACATATATGTACTTTTTTCAGAATGAGGGGGGACTAATGAAATTTAAATTCTTTTACAGGACTGCATTTTCAGAATTTAATGCAGTAACTTTGGCCAGCTTAACTGATAAACAAATGTTGTCTATTAGTTTGGAATATGGCATCGACATAAGCAGAGTTCGAGGAGTTGTTGATAATGCTAATCGAATTTTAGAGGTAAAAAACGTCAAAACCTGTGCCTTTTGTTCCTCTACTTGGTCTCTCACTTTTTTGCATATTATGATATTATAGCTGGTTCTAAATTGTGGTTGCGGTTACACTGCAAACATTAACATTGAAACAAAATTCATGCAAATGTAGTTGCAGACCGCAATTTTGAACTATATTCTCGAACACTAAATTACCTGTTTTTAGTGAACATTCTACACTAAAGTATCAATATTGAAAAGTAAATCAATGTCTTTCATAAAAAACTACATTTTAATTTTACTTTTCCTTACTTCAACTATAACAAAGAAAGTTTGCACTTCGCATACATATACAAGTCCCGACAAGATTGAGATTTTAATTCCTGACCCCATATATTCTGTTTGATCTCTATTTTTTAATTTGAAAATACCTAAAATCTCGATCTCACTTATGTGACTTGTGGCATAAATGTCACGTGACCTTGTCCACCACAATGTGACACATGTCACATTGTGGTTAAACAATGTCATGTGACATTCCCGCCACAATGTCACACAAGTGGGATGCATGAAATCTGCATAAAAACAAATATGAAATGTACCTGGAGTATTGGGGTACTCTCTCTTTTAATTTGATGATATTTTCTAGTTTAAAGTTTTTAATATTCTCTTTATAAATTGGTCCATTATATTTACAGGTTAACAAGGACTTTGGTTCATTTGATAAATACATATGGGGTTTTGTGAATCATAAACCTATTTCCACACAATACAAGTTTGGCCATAAGATTCCAGTGAAGACATCAAAATCAGAGAGCATAAGCAAAGACATGATCAGAAGAGGCTTTAGGTTTGTAGGGCCAACAGTGGTTCATTCGTTTATGCAAGCAGCTGGCCTCACCAATGACCACTTAATCACTTGCCACAGCCACTTGAAATGCACCTTATTGTCATGCTGATGAGAATATTTTTAATGTGCTAATTAACTATAGTTTACTTTTAATTAGTGTGCTGTGTATAATATTAGATAGGAACAAAAAAAAATTGGTTTTCTTAGTTATGAGATGTGAGGAGTTTATTGACAGTTTGAGTGTGGTTTGCAGTACTAGTTGAGAGAAAAAAATTTATTATTAGAAAGAAGAAAAAAGTTTAGGATTGATGTAGTAAGTGTGTGTGTTTGGTTTTTTTTTTGCCAAAATTAATTTTTGATTGAATTCATTTGTAAAATTGATTTTAGTTATTGGTGAGATTTTAGTTAAAGGTGAGTTTAAGGTGAAATTGTTTATGTTTGGATATTTGAACAATAAATTTAAATGTGAAAATTATATTTAAATGTAAAAGTTACAAATTCTAGTTAAAGTTAAAATCAAATTCAGAGACAAAATTAATGTAAAATTACACTTTGAGTCTCTTAACATAATTTCATATAACATTTTGATCTTTTAACATTTTTTATTGCACTTTTATCGTTTTGATCCATACGAATTTTCAAGTTTTAAATCTAATATTTATATGTAAACATAGATGAAAGAGTATATATTTAAAAACAGAGAGACCATATAAAGAAAAACATGATTTAAAGTTTGAAAATCTATATACAAATGGATCAAAAAGATAAAATTGAAATAAATAAAAGATAAAGAACCAAACTTGTCCAAAATTAAGTTAAAAGACTAAGAAAGTAACTTTGCCTAAAATCAATTATAATCAAAATCCACAATAATTAAAATCAATTTTAAGACTTAGAAATGTTTCTTTTTTCTTGACCCAAAAGGGCATCCAAATATGCACTTAAGTGATGGAAATGTTAGGGGCCATCACCATGTGCATGTAGAATTGTGAAGCAAGGGCATGTGTAGTGTCAGTTTGCTTTTAATCCATGACCATGTGACTTATAAAACTTTGCATTGTGACATTGTATGATTCCCTTTAACAGCCTGTGTGACATGTGTATTGGAAGCCACTCAAAAGATCCCCACACAAACTCCAATACATGTTGTGGGACAACATTCACATAAACCTAAAAGTTAGAGAAACAATTCCAAGAACAAAGCAACCGAATGAAAGCGTGTCCTACCTACTATGATTTTTGATTTTGATGTCAAAATAAGATTCATACAGTAATTACTAAGGCATATACGTATATTTTGGAAAGGGAAATGTTAACTTGTGCCCTTAAGGTACAAGTTAAGAGATTAAATATAGAAATATTTTATTGGAAATTGTGCATTCTATGTTTTAAAAATATAAAATCTTATGTTTTCAAGACAGAAATTATGTTTTACTTCCATTTTTAGCTTCTTAACTTGTGCCCTTAGGGCACAAGTTAACACAACCCTTTTGGAAATGATAACAAGATAAGTACTCCCTCCGGTCCTTAATATAAGAAAATTTTCAAAAAAAATTTTGGTCCTAATTATAAGAAAAAGTCACATCATTTAAGGTGTAGTTATTGTTTAAAAGACTCTTTTATCCCTCATTTAATGATTGTCTTTTTAATATTAGTTGATGCATTTAATGTTTCACAACATTCTATAAGGGTATATTTGTAAAAATGTTTAAAAAGTTACAACAATTAATGATGATATTGGTATTGATGTTTTTTGGTTTTTTTTCTTATAATAAGGACCGGAGGGAGTATCTTATAGTTCTACCATGTGCTACTCTTTCTTCTTGATTGAAACGATCTTCCTCTCTTTATTATTTTCTTTAGCTTCTTAGTTGCTTCAAAGATTAAAGGCTTTTTATGAAACTCGTGGTTATCATCACTTTCACATGAAAGAAGATACTTGGAATAGATCAAGAGATTGCCGATATAATAAGTCATTATATTGTGGCTTTTTAGTTGTATGGTAATGAATACAATGAAGTTTATATCCAATGGATTGGTTTTGTGTAATCACTAATGTAGTCAGTGATTTGTGTCCGCACTAATGTAGTCAGTGATTTGTGTCCGCCTGATTAAGATCAAACACGGTTTAGAATTCACACTCGTATAATTATTAAAAAGAAAATCCTTATTTATCCTTTATTATAAAAGCTAGACTTGGTTAGCAAACATGTTGCCCTAATTTTCCCTAATCCCTAGCATTTTTCCCTCCAAAATATGTTAATCTAATCTCACCCGTTGATTCGATCTCTATTCTCAAACTCCTCATTTTCTCTCATATAACTTAGTTAATGCTAATTGAAAACAAATAACACACTTTTAATACAATTGAAAACGAATAACACACTTTTAATGGCAATTGCAAACGTAGTTAATGCCAATTCGATTAACAACTCACTTTCTCTCTCACGCGTAACAACACAAACTTTTCTCTTCTCCTTCTTCAAAAACACACACCAACCCTTCATTTTGATCATTTTTCGTCCTTTTCTCACTAAAGTAAAAGCATCAATGTCTTTATCTCTTCATCATCTACAAAACCCACTCGCTTTCCACCACGCTGGAATTGAACCACTGCCGTTGTACACCACGTCAGGATTCGCTCTTCATTGCTTCGGGGTCGGTCTCGGAAGCTTCTTTTACTTTGCAAGGTTAATTGTTAATTTCAGCTTTTGTATTCGTTATTTCTAATATTGAATAATTCATTATTATTCATTTTGTTCTTTGTTTGGTTTTTTTATTCAATGAATTTGTCGTAAACGTGATCAAGGGGTTATTGGCATGTATGATGCGGATGTCATATTCATCAACGACTCATTTTTAATTGTTTTCTTTTATGTGTTTTTCTATTTAGTTTGAGTATTTATCTTCTGTGTTGATGGTTTTGTAATCCAAACAACATCTATGGATAAAATTTATAATTCTGCACTTCTGTTTCAAGTTCTATTTCATAATTTTTTTCGAGTAATATGTGTGATCTGTTCTGAAGTCAACGATGGCTAATCACATGTATTTACAATTAGGCTAAAACTCTGAAAAACAATATTATTCAAAACTTATTTCAGTGGTTATTTCGACTCGACAACTAAGGCTTTGTATATACCTTCACTTCTTAGATGTGCCTGAAGTCTAACATTTTAATTTAAATATACTGTCAACGTATTAGCATGTCAAAAAGTTTATGTCAGCATAAAATAGTTTGAAATATAGCATATAACAATTAAGTATGGTTAGGAAAGGATAATTAGTTTATTTCCATACATATGTTATTCATCAAGTCTAACATTTTTCAAATATCATTTGCAAGTACTAAACCTTCTTCAATCACGTCATTCATATAAAACTTAATGGAACTTAATGATATTAGTTATAGCTTATAAGCGACACCAGACGAATTTGAAAACACATTTAAAGACCTACAATTCGAATTTCAAATATTTATGGAACTTAATGATATGCAATTGTGAATAAAAGATAAATTAATACTTATTGTTGCAGAGGTCAAATTATTTCAATCAATAGATAGTTCATTAATGTTATCCAATGGCCACGCGAAACGTCAACTATTGGTATTTATGATCGACACTAACAACTTTTGGAATTGGAAACTTCATAATGCATTACAAAGCATTTGACAGTAATTGCTTTTATGGCTGCAATAAATAGGAATTATTACTGCAAGAAGTGAATGATCATTCACATGTAACACTTTCTATATATTGGTGTCGTCTCCTTATAATTTAGTTGAAGATTTTCAAATATCATTTGCAAGTACTAAACCTTCTTCAATCACGTCATTCATATGGAACTTAATGGAACTTAATGATATTAGTTATAGCTTATAGGTGACACCAGTCGAATTTGAAAACA
Organism: Medicago sativa; assembly: GCF_051527215.1. Classification (NCBI taxonomy): domain Eukaryota; kingdom Viridiplantae; phylum Streptophyta; class Magnoliopsida; order Fabales; family Fabaceae; genus Medicago; species Medicago sativa. Next base: position 35,292,748 of record NC_140756.1, on the reverse strand, counting down.
CATTTAAAGACCTACAATTCGAATTTCAAATATTTATGGAACTTAATGATATGCAATTGTGAATAAAAGATAAATTAATACTTAATTCTAAGAACAAAAGATATGCAATTGTAAACACATTTAAATTCTAAGAATGGTTTCCTTAATATAGTGAGAATGCAACCGTAAGAACAAAAGTTGTAATATATTTCAAGGTGTTATCCTTTTTTTCTCTCGATATTCACCTAAATTTCAAAAAGTGATGTTGCGTTGCCAATTATAATGTACGGGTTTATTTGAGCACGGGTCTTTTAAATGTTTATAAAACTTTTATTAACTATATATGATTGCATTGTTGCAACTTATTCGATTAACTTCTAAGCGGTAGGACCCGTGCAGTAGCACGGGTCAAGAGTCTAGTTAATTTTGTTAAGTCTGCAGCAACTTAACCTAATTTTTTCCCTCCATTAATCCCTTGTTAGGTTTGTTACAACTCTATCCTAAAATTTTGGCTCTAAATTTGCATCATATATGTTTTTCATTTCTCTCTCTAATAACCGTGAATATTTTTCAAAGCAAAAATTTAATAGATATCTTAATCCTTATCCTTATTATTTATTAATTTTATTAGGTCTGCAACAACTTAAACCTATTGTTTCTGTAGATTATAATTAATTTTTTTTTAGACAAGTTGTTGTACACTTATTTAATACGCTTACAAACAGAATACGCTAATTTCCATGCAAACTCGGCTACCCTAAATAATTTGTTAGGAATCATGAACTGCATTAATTTTTTATGTTTAAATATAAAAGTAATAAGTAAAATTGACCCGTGCAACAATATAATTTTGTATTCTTCTTTTATCTTTTTTCTTTATAATTATTTCTATTATCATTTGATTGTAATATTGTATCTGTAATAATCTAATTTGTGTTTATTGGTCGACCCATGATCTTACGGGTTAAAGATTATTTATTGGTCTCTATTATAGTCGAGAAGACCTGTGTGTCGCCCAGGTCAAAAATCTAGTAAAAAGTATACATTTATTTAGGATTATTTGATCTTAATTGGACGGTCCGGGATTGACCGATTGCACACTGCATGCATTCCGCGACTACACTGAACCATTCGGTTATACCATACTTTTTTTTACATGGAAAACAAACTTCATTAAATAATGAGTGGCAATACGGTCAAAACTAGCAAGAGAAAATTATCCTAACATGCAAGAACTATAAATTATTCAAACTAGGCACAAGATTGCTAAAATTATCAACAATCACTCATGTGTCACTATAACATAATTTAGATTTAGTAACAATTAAAGAATGTAACTAAATAAAAAAAATGTTACTAATTAAATTTAGTAACATTAGAACAATTGTTAAGTAAAAAGCCGTGTTACCGATGAGTTTTACTAATCTATACTATATATAAAGAAAACTACCCCTTTCAACACTCTTTTGGGTTGGACTTTTCTTTCCAAAAATACCCTTAATTTTTAATTTTAATTTTAAATACAAATAACACATGTAACAAATAGATAATAATAAATTTAATTTAAGGAGAAAACTTACGCACAATTCCTTATGAAATGTTCTTACTGTTAGCCAATTATAAAATAACACGTGAATTATTAATCCATGTCACTAATCGTCCCCGTTAACCCTCTTTTATCTCTGTTAACCACAAATCAAACTCACAAAAAACTAGCACAAAACAAAAACTCATATTACTTTTTTATCAGCCGATTTTATGTTGTACATCTGTGTTATTCCCCTCAATACAACCGACAAAGATTGCTGCCAAGTATTTTAATATCTCTTCCATAAATAACAGTATTTCCATATTATTTTATTACTTCCACAAAAAACAGTATTTCCATATTATTTTATTAATATAGGGTCCGTTTGATGGTCAGGATAGGAGAGAAGCAGAATATGATATAAAGCTGGATAGAGATAGGATATGATAAAGACATGATAAGCATTAATCCTATCATGTGTTTGATGCGCACGTGATAACAAACAGGATATCATTGTAATTAAATGAAAAAATTGCTCTCATAATTAATTAAATATTGTAAAAATGGCATGTTATTAATTATAATAGAAAATACATGCTATCATTATTTTTTAAAATGACAATATTTTAAAAATGGAAGAATATCAAGGTAATAAACAAGGGATGATCTTCTAATTCCATCAGGATAATTTCTAACCCAGCTTATACTCATGATAGAAATTACAAAGGAGAGTCAGGATAGGATAGGAAAATGGTTTATTTTATCCTATCCCTTTGGTGCATCAAACATGAGATTTAAGCAGGATATGATTAATGTACCATATCCTGTCTCCCTATCCTGACCATCAAACGGACCCTAAGTTACTATTCCTTAACCTTTGATCAATTGTAACAAACATGAGCAAAAAATAATGGTAAAGATTGGACTTTAAATCCTCTAAAAAAAGATTAGTAACAAACGTGAGCAAAGAATAATGTTAAAGATTTGACTTTTAATCCTCTAAAAAAAGATCACTAACAAACGTCAGCAAAAAATAATAATGTTAAAGATTGGACTTTAAATACACTAAAAAAAAGATTAGTAACAAATGTGAGCAAAATATAATGTTAAAGATAAAAAAAAGATTAGTAACAAACGTGAGCAAATATTGGATGGGGGCCATGAGAGCAGTTTATCAATTATATACATGCAGAACATTTGGAATCACAAAGAAAAAATTGATGTTTTTATTCCTTTTTTTTTGGTAGTGTGATGTTTTTATTCCTTTAAATGGCAGTGGAAGGAGCTTAACTGCAGAGGAATTATTGCTTATTTTCCCTTTATTTAATAATGAAAAAAAAACCACGATTCTCTTTATATACAAATGCGAGTTCAGGATTTCCCTTTGTGCTTAGTAGAAAACAGTTTTCCGTTAGACTAAATTTTGCTATTACCATAAATAAAAGTCACAAGGGCAGTCCATTCCCAACATCGGAATATATCTTCCACGACATGTTTTCAGCCATGATCAATTATATGTATCTTTATCAAGAAGAGTTTCTCAAAATTCAAGAAAAGTTCTCATTAAAGAAGGGAAAATAGAAGGAGAAGATTGAGATTTTACGAAAAATGTAGTTTATAAAGATATTCTTTTATCACAATCATAACAATGTTTCTTTTATATAACATGTCATTTATACAGTTATGTTATGATGTTACTAATTACTATTAGAATAAACAATAAATGATCATTATTTTATCTTAATTTAATAAGCATGCAAACTAAAATATGTTGAGTTCAAAAATGATTTTGTTATATGCCTTAACAATATTTTGTTTATAAATCAATATATCAATAATTTCCATTAATATTTTAAACTTTAAAAAATTTAATCAAAATTATACAATCAAACATAATAAAATAATCACATGCGTTAGGGCAGTAGAAAGAGCGGACAGACGGGCACGATAGTGCCCGTCTTTCCGCTAGTATTTTATAGTTTTATTAATAACATTCATAAAGTGTCGCTTATTTATACTTTTGTAACACTTTTTGTATTCATTAAATTATAATCCGTTATTAAATTATCTTAGTGAATTTCAATCCCTTCTTCATAGCCATAGCTTCGGCAATATTTGAATTTGGAAGCAAATATTTGAGTGTGAAAAAAACTTTAATAGATTCAAAGCCTTTCAATATTGAGCCATAACAATAAGTTTTAGGAGATGAGGATAGAAAATGACTGAATGAAGCCAAATCACATCACAACCAATTGGTGTACTCATGGGGATAGAATATCTGGATCAGATACCTGAACACGGCTTGTTCCTCGTCTCTTCTAAAATAATTCACAAACCTTGTTCCATGCTTCAAAGGAAATAGTGCTCTTGTCATTGTATTTGTAATCACATAACCAGAGAGAATGTTTCACTTGATCATACATGTCACCTCCAAATCTTTGAATTGAGCCTTTATATCCCTCATATGTATGATGTGATCGCGCACTCCTCTCACCCCAATGAGCGTTATGGTTGAGAACTAGGTCCACAACATTTGGAGTGCTGGTTTCAGTAATTTCAACTGGTTCATCCTTCTTAATGGCATAATCGATATCCATCGAGTCCAAATGAAGAAGAAATCTCTCCTATAGGTCTTATAATTGTCGTCGTTTAACTTGAAAATGTCACACTTAAAATCAGAGCAATTTGCAAATGAAACAACTGCATAATTCAACAAACATGCTCATTAACCTTAATTAAGACAAAGTAAATAAATTACATGGTTTACCAATACAAATCATGCTTAAATATATAAATCTAGTGACGTACGCATCAGTGCATGTAGGCTTAAGTTTTACTCAACTAGATTCATATTATAATCTTATTTTAAAACTATTAAATCATGTTCCATTTCTTGATTCTTGCAGGTACATCAAGAAATATAATATGATATTTTATCCTAACTAAACACACAAATGTAGCAAAATTCTTGTGGGTAGATTTTATCATATCATGCATGATTAACTATAACTAATGCTTTTAATGTGATTCTAAATCTTAATATAAAATCCTAATTAATCAAAGATGTTGTGACTATTCCTTAATTAATCATTATTTTATTAATCATTTAACATTATTTTTTAATAAAGAGCTAAATGTTTGCATAGAAAACAAAATAACGAGCTAAATGTTTGCATAGAAAACTAAATAATGCAAATGATCAATTTAATAATATTTTTACATGTACAATGACAACAAGAAATACAAAGTACATACATAATGAGATTAACCGAAGGTGAGAAAAACACAATAAGGGTACTTGTAAAATGATAAAAGTCTTGTTATTTTTTTCAACTGCTCATATTCTTATATAGGAAAGAATGAGAGAGTTGTTGTTGAAGAAGTGCCAACACATCAAATAAGTCATTGAGAAGCTTGATCAGAGACGTTGAGATGTTGCCTCAAATGGATAATGTTGTTGAATAGTCATTCAAAAATCTTTTGCTTCTAATAGAATAATTTGTTGCATTCCGTTTGTCCTTGAATTTTCTTGTTTGTTTCTGCTCGTGGTCAAAAGACGACAAAATCTACTACTCTGAGTCTGATAGCGACATTCCTTCAAAAGACGATAAACTAAGTCAGAGTCTTCTATTTCTGACGTCATCTTCAAATGCTTCATCCTTCAGAGTCTTCAGTGCTTCAGAGCCTTCATTATTTTAGAAGCCTCCGAGTGAAAAACCTCCTTTGATCAGAGCGTTGACTTTTTGGTTGACTATTCTTCAAATCTTGTTCCAAGTCATATAAGCATTTCTTTTGCTTCAGATGCTATATTATGTGTTAAGAGTTTTAATGTTTCAGGAATCCTGCTTTATACCCAAACAGTTTTGCTCACTCCCAAAGTAAAAGTCGAAAATGCCCCTACGCAACTTAACTTGTGTTAGTGCATTCTGTACGTATGTTTTGTCACGTTACGTGACTTAACATGCGTCAGTGTATCACGAACGTGACTTAAGTCATGCCCAACTACAACACTAGCGCAAGTTAACTTGAGTACGTTGGGTAGAAATTGATTTTATTCTATACTAATTCATTATTATTCGAAATTATAGAATAAATGCAAAAATAAATAAATTCGAAATTAATAAAATAAATGCAAAAATAGATACAAATAGTAAATAGAACTCTCATTTTATTAATATTATTCAAATATTACAATAAGCAATACAAATATTTTATTCCAATTAACTAACAGACTTAATATTTATTTTGACCCTCTTCGGTATATGCCAATAGTTTTTGGTGGAAAATAGTGATCCATCCTGTTGGGGAAAACGACATCAAGACCCCTTGAGGTAAATTTATATTTGGTTCCTTTTATACCCCCATGATGATTCTTTTTACCCACGGTAAAAAGATTTTGGGAGTAAAAGGAAGCAAATCGAAATTTACCTCAAGGGATGATGCCCTTTTCCCCAACCTAATGGACCACTATTTCCCCCAAAAGCCACCGGTATTTACCTAAGGGGGCTTAGAGACTAAAGAAGCCTGGAGACTAAAGAAGAAAATAAAAAGAAGATAAATAGGGGGGAGAGATAATGTGAGGAAAAGAGGATGGTTGGGAGGGTATTTAAGGGTGGTTTAAGGTCCAAAAACGTGTGAAAGACTAAAAAAAAAACGTGTAAAAAACAATCAAAACCATTGACCACCGTCCAAGAAACGTTTGTGCTTCAGTTTTTAGCACCGGCCAACTTGCGCAAGTTAACTTGCGCACAGCTTATAAGGTGCGTGACTTAAGATGCACACAGATTATAAGGTGCGTGACTTAACTTGCGCATACCCTTATAAGGTGTGTGACTTAAGTCACGCTAGTTAAGTCACGCTGGTTAAGTAACGCTAGTTAAGTGCGCATACCTTAGAAGAAAATTTGAATAAATATTGCGAGAGCGTGAATTCGAATAAATATTGCGATAGCGTGAATTCAAATAAATATTGCAACAGCGTGAATTAAAATAAATATTGCGATAGCGTGAATTTGAATAAATATTGCGTATCGAATAAGTAAATTATAATAAGTACACAACATTAATTCAAATAAAAATGGCGTATTGAATAAATAAATTCGATAAGTACACAACATTAATTCTTAGACAATTTTATTTAGATATAATTTCATCTACGTTACATTACATTGTGGTATCATTACATTACATTACGTAAAAGACATGTATGTCAACTATCATTACATTACATTCGGAAATGTACCTTCCAACTACAACAATTATCTTACCTCTGAATGGGGTCAATTCAAACTAGCTAAAAAGCAGGACTCCGGCATTCTTCCAGAAGTGTTATTGTTCCATTCCAAATGTTAAATTCTTGTTGGTCTTGGTTTTAAATGATAGTATCTAAGTGCCAATGGAATGAGGTCCAGACCTTGACACTTCAATACCATCATTTAAACGAAGCCAACAAGAAATTAACATTTAGAATGGAACAAAAACACTCCCGGGCGAATGCCGGTGTCCTGCCATTTAACTAGTTTGAATTACCCCATCCTGAGGAAGACAATTGTTGTAGTTGGAATGTGCATTCCAACTACAACAAATGTCTCACCTCTGAAATGGGGCAAATTCAAACTTGCCAAACAACAGGACTCAAGCATTTCGCTCAGTGTTCATGCTTTCCTTTGAAAAGAATAAATTTTTGTTAGGCTTGATTTAGATGAATGTATTCCAGTGCCACCGAAATGAGGTCCATTCCTTGACACTTAATACCTTCATCTAAACCAGCCAAACAAAAATTTAATCTTTTCAAAGGAAAAACATGAACGCTGAGCGAAATGCTTGAGTCCTCGCTGTTTGGCAAGTTTGAATTACCCCATTTCAGAGGTAAGATAAATGTTGTAGTTGGAATGCACCTTACCCTAACTAATGACAATCTTCTGGCGGAATCAAGTTGTTGATGATATCTTCAGTTGATCTCAGCAACGTCACCCGCATATCGATCCACTGGAACTTGGTGTGCTCCCAAAACATGCTCGTCACGTTTTCGTCGTTCTTTAACTCCACCCAAGTGAATGATACTCTCCCCTCGTCGAGCTTTGGACGTTTATAAAGAATATTTTGCACCCTCCTTATGTCTCTGGGGTTGACTCCTTGGTAGAATTCATTCAGTTGATCCTTGAGACCTCTTAACGTTACATCAAGGCACCGAACCTTCAACCTCTGAGTTTCTCCACCGTTGAATTTTGCATGAACGTCGATCCACCCGGCCATTGCTTCAAATCTACACAATTACAAATTAAACACAATCAATGAAAAACTCATTCAAACATTTCATCAAACACTTGGAGTGCAAATTATACATAAACCCTAAAAATGATAACTACAACATAAACATGCAGATCAAAATAATTAAGCAATATTACTCATTTTCATGTAACATTGTATCATATATTGCAAAAAACAAAATAACCAAAAACTAAACAAACCCTAAATCTAAAAAAATCTAATCTAAGTGTAAAAAATATAACATAATCATGCAAACATTTAAACATCATAAGAATTAAGCACTATAAGTCATTTGCATGTAGCATTCTATCATTTCTTGCAAAAAAAATAAAAATTTTAACAAAACAATAAACCTAAAAAATCATAGATTAAGTGAAAAATTTTATCATACCAACATAGTTTAAGTGAAAGCTTACTTGTTGTTGTTGTTGTTGTAGTAGTGTTATTTGATTTGAAGTTGAAGGAATTTTGGAGTTTGGTAATTTGAAAGAAAATTGAGATTTGTGTGTGTTGTTTGATGAAAATGAGGCAGAATGTGGTTCTGCCTAGCTAATAACAGCACGTTACGTGACTTAAGTCACGCTGTGCAACTTAAGTCACGTTAACATTACAACTAGCGTAAGTTAACTTACGTAACACATGTTAACATGCGTAGGGGTATATTTGTATTTTACTTTGGGAGTGAGCAAAACTGTTTGGGTAAAGAGCAGAATTCATGTTTCAGAACCAAAACTTGACTCAAGAGTCAGAATTTAATTTTATGGTCTTACACACTTGAAAACTTTAATTATATGGTGTAGGAATGAATTTGTGGTGTGTCGATAGTGGTTTGAAATTGAGGATTGTCGTGTTGAGATGTAAGGGGTGAAGGGGATGATGATATTGGTGATGAATAGTGAATGTGTAGTTGAAGAAGAAGGTGGATAATGTGTGAAAAGGTGATAGTGATGAAGTTGATGATGATGACAATTGAGTAACATTGTTAGTTTAAATTTATGTTTTATTTATCTGGGTTTTTTTTTTCTTCTGGAGTTTTACAAAGGTTGTTCATGATGAAGATGAGGAATAAGTGGTAGGAAGAAAAAGAAAAAGAAAAAAGTAGTTGTTGGTGGTTCAGCAGAAGATACAATGGACCTCTATAATTCAATAATCTTCTTTTAAAAAAATTGCTCAAAGAGTTCAAATTAATAAGATTTATGGTTGACCATCTATAATATTGGTCCATCTTATATATTTGAGGTTAAAGTTAACATAATGGAATCAAATTGACCGACATATACATATTTGAAGGACTAGAATAAACGATTTAGAAGGTATGAGACCAAAATAAAAAACTGAAATTAATAAAGGCCTCAAGACTCCAATTAAGACTGATTTTTATTAATATGTTTGAACATTTCACAATATTATCAATATAATTGTTGTTTATCTAATTACCGGAATGCTACGTTATAAAGTAGTAAATTTTTATACCTCTTTTCCTTTTTTATACCTTTTTTTATTTTATTGTTATTTGTATACCTCTTTCCCTTTCTTATTTAAAACTCAACTACTTTATTAAAAATATAAGGTTCCACCTACAATTTCGAGTTTAAGAATGACATTTCTGGAAATACATGGCTAGACAATGATTATATCCATGTTTGTTATAAGGTGAAAAAATATTCCTAAGTATAGAGGTTTCAGAAAATGAAATAACTTCCTTTTATTTGGGGTTGGCCTAGTGGTTGGCTTGAGATCTTGGAGTTTGCTCCTTTCAAAGTCTCATGTTCGATTTCCTCTTGTATTAATTTTGGTGGCCAAGTCCGTACAGAGTTGTGTTGCCCCACAAATAGGTGGTGGGATTGGCCACTCAGATTAGTCAGTCCTTGAATCAGATACCTTGTTTTCAAAAGAAATAATTTCCCTTGTTTCCATAGATTTATATATTCTCATGTGAGAAGGTGGGAATGTGCATCCCAGTAAAATTCTACATAGATTAAAAAAAAAATGTAACTCCAATTTTTCCATGAAACAATTTTTTTTAAAAAAATACCTAAGAATCAAATTCTTATATTTTCATTCTCGGAAAAATTGAGATAATCTCAACTCATGGTTGCAAGATTACAACACTAGCAGTTTAGAGTCTTTGTCTCCAATTTAGGACTAAATTTGTTTACTGCTATTCCGTGTTTTTACTTTTTTTGTTTTAATCATTTTGTGTTTCTACATAACTCTGATAAAAAAAAAAAAACTCAGAAATAATTGTGATTTTCTTTTATCCTATTTTTCTCTTAATCTCCATTTTTTGTCGAGTAATTATTTGTTTTGTTATTCAGATGTCACTTTTCCTGACTAACATTACTAAAAAATTTAGTATGCCTGAAAAGAATGCTGCATATACTTCTCCGTTTTTTATAGACTAAAGTGATATGGGTATTTGTACAAAATAAAAAAATATGTTGTGTTATATTTTTTACTATTACATTTCTCATCCTATGTGTTACCCGCACGTTCTTTATTTTTCTCAAAATATCCTTCGAATTTTATAATTCGAATTTGATTTCCAGAAATTTTCGAATTATACAATCCAAAAATTCCTTTTACCAGAATTTAAATACACTTTGTTTTATTTTATATTATTTAGATGCAAAAATCATAAAATAAATGCAAATATAAACAAAAATAAAAGAACAAAAATGATACACATAAAATCTCATTTTATTATTACGTCGATACATTTACAATAAGGTAAGTTTCTTGTGTAGGGAAGGGGGAATGAGGTAAAACTACATCTGCCTCAGAAGAAGATGAAGGTGATGGTGTAAAGCAAAATATGTGGGGTAAAGCTTGGAGAAATAAATGGTGGGGGAGAAGGGGACTGAGGTAAGATATGTTTCTTGTCTAAGGCAAAAGAGACCTAGATGGTCAACATTGCACCCAAACAAATCAACATGACACCCAGACAAACCGCACTTCTTTGTTGTGCGTTGCCATCCCCCGTTGACCGTTCATATAATCCCTGAGTTTCCAAAGAGGCTTATTTTTATGAAAGGTCAGCGGTGGAAACACATTGTTGCGGAAGGAAGAGGAGGAGAGACGGGGGGAGTGTGAGATAATGGTGTGAAAAAATGGTGAAGCATTGGAGGGTATTTATAGGGGGAAATGGAGCATAGGTTGTAACTATCCATAATGGTGGTAAAAAAACGTGTTTCAAATTAAATGGGTTTTAACAGTCATTAGTGGTGGCAAAAACCTTTGAAAACGTCTTTTATGTGGTGTAGACCACCGGCCAAAAAACACTGACTTTGTTCGGATTATATAATCTGAATTCCTACCCATGATTTTCGGATTATATAATCTGAATTTATTCGATACTTGTGAAAAATGAGAGAAATTACGTACCTTATGCAGGGTGAGGGACACTTTGGATTATATAATCCAAAACATGATTTATGTGGTCTACAATGCACCGACAGTTTCTGGGTCCAGGACACCCAGATACCTCTATAAATATGTGTCCCTGTTTTCATAACCAGAAATCACACAAAAAAAACCGTGGAAAACTCTGTCTTTGATCCGAACACCAAGCTAGCTGTAGTTTACTGCAACGGGGGGAAACCACCCATCTGTTCAGAATCCCTCAGATGTCACCCTCTTCGGGTTGAAGGGTCAGCTGAATCAAATCAACCTCGAACTCAACTATAGAGACACATGGAGGGTAAATGGTGTTGACTTTCATCAACCGACTCACCCAGGAGTGTACGGTTCAGCCGGATGAAGCTCATGAAAGACGATGACGACGTGAGAACCATGTTCTTGATCTTTGTTCAGTACAGTATTAGACGGTCGATCGAGTTGGACGCTTCGTTGTTGGATGCTTCGTTGGTATGATTTGTTGAACAAATTCAGAAAAGTTTGATCCGACCTAGGAACTACGAAGAGATCAGGGCACTAATGGACGCACCACACGAAGACATTAATTTAGATGATCTATGATGATGTGCTATGTTTTATTTAACTACGTGTTTTATGTTGTTTTTATTACGTGTTTTATGTTGTTTTTATTACGTGTTAGTTATATGTTGTTGAACTAAGTTGTTTTATTATGTTTTAAATAATATATATTATTTAAATTTTCATTATGTTTTACTTTACGCCAAAGATGTTCATTTAAACGCTAAAATAATCAGAATTCAACTTAATTTTATAGGGTGCAAATACAATTCGGATCATATAATGTGAAGTTAACTAGGGTGTAAGTGAAATTCGGATTGTTTAATCTGAATTCCTTCAGCATAGGATTCTTTTGTATGGTCCACTTTGCACCGACAATTTCTATGGTCCACAATGGCCAAATACCTCTATAAATAAGTGTTTTCAATTTTCATTTTCATTTCCAGCAAAGCACACAAACACACCAAATAAACCATGAAATTTTTTGTCATTATGCTGAAGATTTTTTCCGTACGGTCGCAAATAGATAGCTCTCTATTTGACTACATGATGAAGATCTTCAACATGCTGTCAAAAATATATAGATAGATAAATACAAAGAGGTTCTAACTCTTCATGAGCTAGATCTTGCTGCCTTGGTAATATAAATATCATGGTTGGAAAGGCAGCATGATTTAACTCAAAACAATCATCTTGAAACACTTTGTCTTTCAATGTTATGTTGCAGATCTGATTCTGAAAAGGTTCTTATGAACTTGATCAAGTGGGCATTCCGATCGAAATATGTCAGTTGGCAGGTCAGCTGGATCGAGTTCAAAAGCACCTCTTCGAACACCATCGTATAATATTATGTTGTTTTAAATTGTTTACTTGTTTTTATATGCATTTTTTAATTATTTTCTATGTCATCTTCCATGAAAACCCTCCAAAAATACAATCTGGTGCCGTTTGGGTTATATAATCAGATTTTTATTTTTTTTTTGTGAAATTTGGATTATATAATCCGAATACACTTAGTTTTTTTTGGATAGTAGCGTTTCACCAAAAAATTGGAGGGTTAGTGAAGTGTTTAATGCATTTTTGGACGGTTGGACGGTGAAACACGTTTTATTTGACTATAGTTATGATCTAAGATTTGTTTTAGCCTATGAATAGGCATGCATCTTCAACAAATTCCTTCATTCTCCACTTCACCTCTTTTCTTACATTTTCTTCAACATTTTTTAGTTTTTTAGGAGTGTTAATGGTGTCATGGTCAGTGTTGATCGTACATATAATTCCTGTAATTACTTTGCAGCTGATGCGGGGATTATACGACGGTCAACAGAGACCTTTAACATCAAAGAAAACACAAAAAATCACAGATCGAAGTAATTCAGATTGTATAATCTGAAAAAAGCTAACAATCTAGTTCGGATTATGAGCCCGTTTGTTATAGATTTTTTAAGGAAAAAATCACTTTTTAAAAAAGAAAATCTGTAAAATAAAGAGCACCCATAAAAAAAGGACTATTACTTTTCCCACCCTATGTCATTCACACGCGCCCTCCGTTTTTTTCCATTTGACCTTTGGTTCAGATACGATAATCCGAAAACTTCCGAAATTGCATGCTTCCAGACCAGCTTTGACATCAATGTCAAAAGGAGGGTGTAGGTTCGTTTGGAACATATAATCCAAACTTTTTTTACGTATTTCAAAATATATATTAACACTCTGCAAATCAAAAGGGCAGGAAAAGATGCGTAAGTTTTCAGATTCTATAATCCAAAAACTTTGAATATATATATATATATATATATATATATATATATATATATATATATATATATATATATATATTGAACCCAGAACCTAGCTGAAGTTCACCACATTTGTCACCAAACACTCCCTAAACCTCCAGAGACACACCATTTTGGGTGAAAATGTGATTTGGAGTAGCAATCTGGTTATCAAGATGCGTTAACATCATCATTTTCATCTGAATGCAAAGGTAATTTTTATATAAACCTTCCCTCATTCGATTTCTACGTGCTTTTATTTTGAATTTTGATCACGTCAACAAATCTATACTGGAGCATTTCGGATTATAAAATCTGAATTCTAACAATGTAGTTCGGATTATATAATTAGAACAACATCAGTGCAGAAACTGTTTGCATTTTCTGACCCTACTTTCGCATTGTTTCAGTAATGGATGTTCATGTTGATGCCTCCATTGAATTAACACTTGATATTGAACCTCCTACGGAGAAGTAACATGTCTCCTAATCCTCCTAAGCCAATTCCAGTTAAAGTCCACATACCACACAAAGAACAAATCCCACAATGGATGCATGAATTTATTGAAAAGGTGGTGGATGTAACTAGTGATGGTTATTGTGGGTTTCGAGAAGTTTCGGGTCTACGTAACTTGAGTGCTAACAATCACCAAATGATTTGTTACCAGTTGCACAAAGAGCTAATAGGTGAATGAAATGCTCGCTATCGGCAGATGATTTATGGTGATATGAGGTATAAAGAGGTCTTGGGCGCTATAACCTTTTTCGGTAATGGTCTTGAACCACCGGATAAATGGATGACCACGTCGTCGTTCTAATGTCTATTAAGAAAGAGCGATCTGAAACCTTTTTTCCTCTATAAGGTGTGAAGGGATTTCAAGAGAGGTTTTTCAAAATTTTAATCTCTTAGCGGAACAAATCTTTTTAAAACGAATCTTGATTAAATCATTAATCACAAATCTAACACATACTTAAACAATTTAAGGATCTATGTGTTTACCTCTTGAAGAGCAGAACCTTTGTAGCATAATTGTTTGAATCAAGGAAGGAAGGATGATAGTGCATTAGTGTTTAGGAGGAATCCCTAGGTTAGTGAACTAACTCCAAGTTCTTTTACTAGCCTAGTTTCCCAAAATATATCCACCCTTAACCTAAACCAAGTTATAACCCTCAAAGTCCTCTAAGTGTGTGAATAACTTTAACTTGACTGTTTATTTAGAATTGTTTCAAATTTATACATTCATGTGACGACTGGAGTGGGCAAATGTCATGACCAACCCCACTGGCTTTAGGAGATACATACATGTATCATAAAAAAGAGTATGGCTGAGAATATAGGTTCCTTTCACCAAGCCGAACCCGCTTGAATGTACTGTGGTAAGTTAGTTGCTGCTCTGCTATAAATGTGATGAATGAATCCTAAGAACAACTCCCGAAAAGGTATGTTTTCCTGAAAAAATGCTAAGAATAAATTATGTTTTTCTTTCGTTACTTGAGGGCAAGCAACATTTTAAGTTTGAGGTTGTGATGATAGGTCATCTTATGTTATTCTTAGCATGTTTTTCAGTTATTTTTAGTAGGTTTTAGTTGCAAAAAGGAGGAGTATTAGAACAATTACCTATGATTTTGGTACTTTTGTAATATTTTATATATTTGAGTCTACAATTCTAGTTTCCCGAAACATAACAATTTTAGGGGTTTTTAAAGTAATTCACAAAGAAATCATGCAAATCGGCAAATCAAGAACATCTAAAGAATTGTGAAGATTTACGAAGTCAAATAATAAAGACTCAAGAGGCCTCAGGAGACTTACAACAGAGAGGAATTTTGTTCCTAAATTCTGAGACAAGTTATTTGAAGTCGAAGACCTGAAACAACGGAAAATCAGAGAATTTGGGCCCAGGAGAAGACCCCATGCGCCTAGTATACGAGAATGTTCCTAGGACATGGAATTGGCATGCCATGTGCCTAGGGCATTATCCATGCGCCTAAGGCATGGCTTTTTCCATACACTCATGCGCTAGGCATGCTAGCCATCCGCCCCGTGCATCTAAAAATGCGGGGTGCAACCGTCTTTTCCTACTTTCGTGTTTGGTAAATCCCGCACTTTTAGCCCAAACACAGGTAGAAACTCTCACTATAAATATCATCCTTCCTCATTCAGAATTTCTCGTTCAGAAATGTGGCGGTTCAAGAGAAATGCAACTTTGGAGCTTCAGAAGAGTTTCTATCTTCTCTTTGATTTTCTAGGGTATGTTTTTATCTTTAGTAATTTGTTTTAAGTTACCATGTGTAACTAAATATTTTTAGGTTAGAGTTCTAAGATGAACCTCTATTTATTTTTGTTGGATATTTATTTAATATAATGTCGTTTTTATTTTATTTATCTTTTGTTCGCTATTATGTTTTATTAGGAAATTCCTTAGTTTATTTCTATAGTAGGTGCAACCCTAGATTAGATACTTAGGTTGTGACAGGACCTAATATTGTTAGTTTGCTTCTTATATCTTGATATTTATAACATTATACTAATAACTATTTGTTTAGGAAGTAATTAGTTAGTAATTAGCCAAAGATACCGAAAGAGAGTTTACCCTAGTAGTAACTACTTATGAGGTGACATTACAAAGATTGAGTAGTAAGTCTGCCGAACCTTGGATGTAACTGATTAGTAATTAAGGAAACAAGTATCTGCTTGAAGGAAATAAGTTGTAGCCTGATGAAACCATTCTCTTAAACCCTTAGTAAGGTAGACGTAGATTAGGGTTGTCTGTTTGTAGAACTACTAAGTAAGGGAGGGAGGGTGTGCTATGAGTGTCCTAAGATTCATAGATGGGTTGAACTAATGGAACCTTGGCCTTCATTGCCTTGGGAAAAACTAGAATGCCAATTTAAGTTTATTATTTCAATTACCTTAGAGACAGTAAGACCCCGCACATTAGGATCACCGTGCGATCAGTAGGTGCAACCAGACTTAGGAGGGATAAACCTAGTTAACTGGGATTTATAGACCCCACACGTAAGGATCACTATGTGATCAGCAGGTGCAGCTTCCAACCTTCTAGGTTAGTCACGTCCCAACGGCCTCATCACTTGTATAATCTACCTGCTAGGTTATTGAAAATCTTAATCCAGAAGATAAGGTTGTTGTTGGGAAGATGGTGTGAAGATTGAAAAGGAAGATAACTTTAATCTTGATGATCTTGACCAAGATCTTCAGGCGGTTTAGATTAAATGTATATCATTAGGTAAAATGTGTAATGATATAAATTCAATGTTTTTGGTATAATGATATATATATATATATAATGATTTATTTGTATAATTTTATCATAATTGTATTTTACATAATCTTATATCTTAAAAAAATAATGAATTCACAAAGACATGCAATTCTGTCCAGTTCTGTCTACATTGAGTGTGTTCGAATTTTATAATCCAAACTGAGTTCGGATTATAAAATCTGAAGGGTGTTTTCAGAATAAAACAGGGCGCACAAGTAACTCATAGGTGGGAAAAATAATAGTCTAAAAAGAGTAATAAAGACAGTCCAATATTTAGAAGGAGACCAACAAACATTATAGGCTAAGTCATCAAAATCAAATGGCCGATCTTTAAACAAAACACATGCATAACTTTATTCTTATTGTAGTCCAATATTTAGAAGGGCTAAGTCATCAAAGTCAAATGATGTAGATTTGGACTAATAAGATGAAAAATATCCGCTCCACCCAATGGGAATAAACTTTGTTCTTATTGTTGGGTTAGGCTACTTTGAAGTGAGCAACTCTATTTTAGAGAATAAATTGTGTAATATGAATTGTTGATATTATATGCACATGCATAACCAATTATAGGTGGTTATAATATTAACCCTTAATTTACTCATGATAGAAGAGTCAAATTCTACAGCGCACCACTTTAATAGTAAGGATAGACTAATACTTGAAAATCATTTGAAATAATAAATATAACTTTGTCTTTCAAAAGTAAAACCTCACCGTTGAGATGATAATTTGATTGGTCGTTGCTCGACGAAAAATTAACTATATTTATTAATTTGTGTGCAATGGCCCAAAAGTTTTATAATTTAAGATGGAAATTGAACTTGGATAGATGATAGTACAATACCTAATAAACATGAAACTAAATTAAGTGAATGCAATTACCTTATTAATTGCCTCCACCAACTATATAATGTGATAGTCCATTTCACATGAAAAGGATCAATTATTCTAACGATGACAAGAATTTGCAGATGTGGGAGAACTAATTGAAATGCTCCCAAATCCATTGATTCCGGTTATCACTACCATGTTTGACCCGTTTGAAGTGATTTGGACTATCTCATTCACATGTTGGTTGATTCAGTTAAAGAAAAGTAATTTGTGTGTTAATTTATTTGGAATGCTCCAAAATTTGACTAGTCACAATTTTGATTACAAACCTGAGCACTATGCACCATTCTGAGTGCACGAGATTGTATTTTGATTGTGTGATTTTTTAAGTTGTCATAGTTTTTGGGTTCTGCACCTGGGTCAGATTTGTGCAAACCGGTTGAGCCCTAAATCCATTTTAGACTTTACATGCATTATTTATCCATATAATGAACAATAACCTTATATATATGTACCTAATTTGAACAACGCCGGAAAGAATACACCGGTAAAACACTAAAATCAGAGACGTTGTCTAGTATCCTTTAGCAAGACAAGAGAAAACCAATAAGATAAAAGTTGTCATCGCAAAATACAAGAGAAAAAGAAGAGGTAGAAAGAAGGCTCTATCATGATGGGAGAAGATAAATAAATCAGAGCTAATGCTGGAAGAAACAACTTGAATGCAACCTATATAAAACCGGATCAACCCGTTACCAAACTGGATGAACAGTCACCCATCTCATTCCAGCAATAGTAGAAAATGCAGATGAATGCAGACAGAAAAATTAACCAAAAACCAACATGTGAAGCTGAAGCTAGCAGTGAAAATTGAATATGGAAGAAGAATATGTATTGTGATAACTGAGAAAAAAGAAGTAAAATAAATGAGGTTTGGGTTGAAACTTGATAAGATCAAATGAAGAGGATGATAGATGATAGATTCAAAGAAAATCTAATCTTTGTAGGGATACAATGTTGTTGTATGGGTGAGGGTGGTTAGGTTGTGTCTATTTATTATGGTTGAAACGCTTGGAGGGTAATGGTGAAGACTATAGAGGCATGCTCAGTGTGTGAGCAACTGGCAGTTTGTAAAATTGTGCAAAAAAAAAACAAACTGAGCAATTAAAAGTAAGATTAATTTCAAACACAAGCTTGGAAACTTGTCCTACTCTTGGCTTGACTCCCATGTGCATATGTACTAAACATATGGTAGCACCCCAACAGCATCCCCTATATAAATCAGTAGTACTATATATGCATGTGAAGGAGAAAATAACATAAGCAAAAATTAATTGCTTTTTTTTTTTTAACAATGATACATGTATACAGTAGGTTTTACAACACTTATCCACGATGATACATTTTTCCCACAATATGACAAATTAATATTTAAATTCCAATTGAAAGGGATGTCTACGTCGAAAACTATTACCTCCAATGAAGGGAACTTATGAAGAAAAAAAATTATTTAGAAATTTTTATTTACTTTAATTGTACTATTCTTGAATGCCAACATTGATATCCTAAATTTAAGGTAGACATAATGCAAGCATTTTATAATTAAGTGAAGCAAAGGTAAGAATGCAAAACGGGAAAGACATTGTGGCCTTATTTTCCATTTATTATTTTGTTGCAAATTTGTAATAACTTTTTAAGGAGTAGGAGAATATTAAGACATAGAATTATGAGGTTAGTTATAAAGGCAGTAACAAAGCAACGAAAGTTTTCAACATTTGATCAAGACAAGATTAGCATTAAACTAGTTGACCTTGCATTTTACCTTGTGCACTACACAAACCAATGTCAAGGCTACTAAAGCTCTCAATGTTTGCTAATGATAAGGCTACTAAAAATTATTGAAATAAAAGCTCAAGTAGTAAATCCAACTACAAACCATTTGATCAATCCAAACCCTTCCTATAAAAACTAATTTTAATCCATCATTTCCCTTTAATAATCTAATTAAAAACTAATCATATTAAACAGAGGATTTCCGTCAAAAAAGAGGGTTTTAATGACACATTAGAGGAATACATTTCCCATTAGCAAGGTTCAACATTTAAAAGGGAAATAATTTACAATTGAAGTCCTGAGAATATAACACTTCAATAATGCTCTAGCTCCTTCGCATAATCCATTGGAACTGTCCCACCATAGATCAATGCATACTTGATCTTACATGAAGAATTAAATCATAGATCATCATAAGAAAGAAACATTAAACCATTAGCTAAATAGCAACACCACCATGAAGAATGTCTAAGGAAGAAGTGTACTAATACTAATAACAGAAGAAGGAAACATATTTGATCTTCACATAACAATGTGCACGAAAAGATAAACATGCAATAATTCTGCAGAAACAAGCAATAATCACTGAATTTACACGTCCAAAAGTTGCTAACATTCTTCATTTCATGTCTTTCATTTCAAACTAGGTTTTTGAATTCTATTATTCTACGTTATATTTTTCCTGGCTCTTTGTAGCTGCATAAAGTTTGTAAAATATGATAAATTAAGCTCATTGAATATTTTATCTAATTATTTTCGACTTCCTGAAAAGTGAACATTGAATGATGTAATACAATATGCATAATTGGATTACATTTTCTGATATGAATACATCCCACCATGAGAAGGCTAATGATAAGGGTATTATGGGCAAACCCCAAACATGAAGTGTTTATGAAAGGAAGGCTAAGAAGACTAGTGACTAAGATTACTAGTGAAAGTGTTATAAGTAATCAACAAATAGTTAATTAGGTTTAAGTAGATTAATAGTAAGTGGCTCATTAAGATTAAATAATAAGAGGCTTGTTATGGTTAAATACTATAATGTCCTTTTTATTTGTATACTAGCGAAAAGACGGGCACTCCCGTCTTTTCGTTTTTTTTTATTCCACTAACATTTGAAAATTATGAACGGTATTTTTTTTATAAAATTTTGATTTTGTTTAAAACTAAAAATATAAATGTTTGTTGCTTTCAAGTTATAACAAACCAAACTAACCATGATTATCTATTTCAATGACACCCACAATATAACAAAAAAATATAATCTAATTTTTTTTAATGACACCAACAACAGTCTTTATTATAGAAAAAAATGTTTAAGGGTATAATTGGAATAATCAAAAAGTAAGTATAAATATACTCATCTACTTTGTTACAATTTTTAAATGATAAAGGAATAAAAAACCAGACATATATATATATTCATATCTTATTTGTTACATTTTTTTAATATTTAAATTTATTCTTATCTATTTGTTACATGTATTATTTGTATTGAAAATTGAGGGCGTTTTGAAAAGAGAAAAAACTAGCAAAAAAGAGCTGAAATGGATTGTTTTCTTTGTATATAGTAAAGATAAATGAAAATTCTTAAGAGTTATAGAGTATGACGGAGTAAGTTTTCTGTTATGTTTAAAGCTAGAGTATGATTTCCTCTCTAAGTTGTGTCGAAGCAAGCTTTTGCTCAGGGGAGTAGTTGGAGAAACACTCCCTACTATTATTATATATCGTTCTATTCATGTAGCAATAAATACTATTATTTATCCATTGTTTTGTCTTATTTCCATTATTGTTTGTTATTTTTTGGGTTCCTATCACCACTTCTTTCCCTATGCAAGCATTGGAGCCTATTCTATGATGGATGTCTCAGATCAAGTGTGTTTGATGGCTTAATTCTAATTTTGCTCCGGCTATTTTCATCATTTTGCATAATTTGTCTCCTTATTTTAAAATTGGAAAGGGATCAAATTACACCAAAGGGTTACAATAATTGTTACACTTATTTTGAACTTTGATGATATTTAGATATGATCTGATAGCTACAAATTGTCAATTTAATCAAGTCACATGACCCCCAAAATTTTTGTTAAGAGAATACACTTTTCTTGGGAGTCACGTGAGTCACTTAAATAGACAATTTGTAGCCATCAAATATAAATACCGTCAAGAATCAAAATTATGTGTAACAATTTGCATAAGTCTTTTGTGTAATTTGATCTCTCCTCTTTTTAAAATTTAACAATTTTGTTTCTCTTCCATATTTTTGAGCTATAAAATTGATGATGTTATATGTTTTAAAAGACATGAAAATATGATCGGATGGTGGAAGAAAATGAACATCCATAAAATTATAAGAAATTTTTCTTAAAAACTTCGTTTAAAACATGTCATATTATAGCGATTTTAAACCTAATATTTAATGGAGGGGCAATAACTATCAAATTTTAAAACAAATGAACCTTTACAAAATAGTGAATAAAGAGGGACCAAAATTGCTTGACAAAAAGAAAAAGAAAAAATAGGGACCAAAATTGCAATTCAATTTAAAATGTAATCTTGTTTAAAATCATAGCCACCTTGGAGATAAGTTTTGGCTAACACTATACCTGAATGTGATGTGAATTGATTTAGCAAAAACAAAACTACTATTTTTTATAGAGAGAAAAACGCCTATCCATCCGTATTCATGACCATTTCCTTTCTCTTCCTTCTTTCATTTGATGTATCTATGTATGTTTAGTTTGCTCATAAACACATTGATAATTTCATATAATTTTAATTTTCTATTTATACATGTATAAATGTGTGTTTTCTAATTTTTGGTTTTGTGATGATCTTCTCCCTTTTAATCCACATTTTCCTCTCAATTACTTCCTTCAACTGTTTAATTATGATGTTTGGTGCTGTTGGTCCAATCAAGAACTGAGCATCAACATTTTTTCATATCTCTCTATTCTTTTCTTCCTTTCTTTCATTTTTGTTCACTTTTTCAATGTTGCAAAATTCAAACAAATGAGAAATGTCTCTTCATTGATTATTACATGCAAAGGAAGGATTATCATTAAATTCTCTGTTCATTCTCAGAGATCTTAACAAGTTATCAAGTTTAATTTGCTGAAATTTCAGGTTTGATATGCTTTCCATAGCATCTATTTTCTGAGGGGTTCTCTTGTCTCTTTTTCTTATCATCACAACAATGTATATTATATATTCCACAATAGTTTTTCATGCCATTCATCAAATAGGTTAAAAACCCTTCAAAAAAAACAAAGAATTATGTTAAAATGATTTGATATGTAATTTGTGATTTTTATATATTGCAAAAAATTGAAGGCAAATGTCGCCTGTAAGCGGTCACAATTATAGTTACCGATGCAGACTATTTGGTAGCATTTGGTAACCATGTTATTGGTGTGAAGTATTTACCTATTTTATAATGACTAATCTTTTTCGATGAATCTAGTTGACCACCTTTAATGCAATCTCTTCCCCTAACCACATTTTTTTATCCACAAAGCTCGAACCTTAGAACTTAGTTGTGGTGAACTCTACCTTATGATGCTTGAAAGTGCAATTGTATTGGAAGTCAATTCCATTCGGACCAATGTAATGTTGGTAATAAGTAAATAATTTTATATGGATTCACATTAGAGACATAGTGCATGGTGATACTTATTATATTTCTTACATAAACTTGGTTGAATTCAACAACAATGAGAAATAAGTTAATTTCCTTTTTGTAGTCAACCCATCTTCATTAGAGTATTTGACTTCAATAGACACTCCAATGTATCTCCACGAGCCTACGATAAAACTAATTTTCGAGACAGCACGAACAAACGTTAAATTTATATGGAGTTAGACTATCTCCCAAATGCAGAATTCTAGAATTAAACTCCGATTCTTTTATGGAAAGAGTCATGTTACTAACTCTTCCGATACTCTTAAAATTAGCCCTCCATTTTTTTCTTTTGATTATGCATTGAATGTAACATTTTCTATTTATTATATTAACTTTATTTTGATATGCTCTTGCAGAAATTACTCCTGAGAGGTGCTATTGTGTTATAATCCATTGCTGGCCTCAAAGCCTATCAAAATGCCTGATTTACCTAATGATGTTAGTATTTCATATCAGTTAAATTTGTAAAACAAATAATTTGGTCCTAATAATTATTATTATGATTTTAGGAAGTGATTATCAAATTTTAAAACCTTCTATTTTACACATTATTAAATAAATGCAGATGAGTGACAACAGCTTATCTGAAGAAGCTCAGAAAACAGATCAAAGTTGTGCAAATGATCATACAGAAAATGATGATACTAAACAAGAGAACAATCAAGAAGCAATAGATGGTTTCACAAATCAAAACAATGCAAAGAAAACTACAAATAAACCAACATCATCACCAAGGCCACAAAAGTTAGAATCACTTATGAGAAATTTCTCCGAATTTTCCACAACTCCAAGACCAAGTCCAAGAATGATTTCAAGGAGTGGACCGAATTCACGTAGCGGTAGTCTAGAAAGCACAAGTGCACCGATATTTAAGCCTCATACAGGAGGTGATGTAAGGTGGGATGCAATCAACATGGTTTCAAGAGGGTCAAGTTCAAATCTTAACTTTGGTCATTTTCGGCTTGTGAAGCGTGTTGGTTACGGTGACATTGGAAGTGTGTATCTTGTTGAACTTAAAGGGACAGGAACATTCTATGCTATGAAATTAATGGATAAGGCTTCACTTGCTAGCAGAAATAAGCTTCTTAGAGCACATACTGAAAGGGAGATTCTTGGACTTCTTGATCATCCTTTCTTGCCAACTTTGTATTCCTATTTTGAAAATGAGAAGTATTATTGTTTGGTCATGGAGTTTTGTAGTTGTGGTAGTTTGCATAACCTCAGAATGAAGCAACCCAACAAGCATTTCACTGAAAATGCTGCAAGGTTAGTCACTTTTCTTTCAGTTCAATGGCATAAAAAACGAACTTCAGTTAGTAGAGGATCGCGAACTTCTACTTCTGAATCCAATTGTCAAATCAAAGTAGAAATCACAGATAAATATAATACATTATATAAAAAACAAAATGGTATAAAATTAAAAAAAATATATATATATTCAGTATGCTAAATGCTAATTAATGAAATTTTTGTGTCATGCAGGTTTTATTGTTCAGAGATTCTATTAGCAATGGAATACCTCCACATGTTAGGGATAGTATACAGAGACTTAAAACCCGAAAACGTCCTAGTCCGAGACAATGGCCACATAATGCTATCAGATTTTGACTTATCCCTCCGTTGTTCTGTCAGCCCCACCCTCGTCAAATCCTCCTCCGCGCACATAACCAGCACCACCACATCCATTGGAATCCTGGACGACGAACATGCAGTACAAGGTTGCATGCAACCATCAAGTTTCTTCTTCCCAAGAATCCTCCCATCCAAAAGAAACCGAAAATCAAAATCAGATTTCGGTCTTATGGTAGGTGGCCGTCTTCCAGAATTAATGGCAGAACCAACTAACGTTCGATCAATGTCATTCGTTGGAACACATGAGTATCTTGCTCCAGAAATCGTGCGTGGTGAAGGACATGGTAGTGCTGTTGATTGGTGGACATTTGGGATATTTTTATACGAGCTTTTATACGGAACAACACCGTTTAAAGGTAATGGAAACCGCGCTACGCTTTTTAATGTTGTAGGACAGCCTTTAAGGTTTCCTGACCATCCTTCCGCTAGTCCGGTAGCTAGGGATCTTATTAGAGGGTTGCTTGTTAAAGAGCCTCATAAGAGAATTGCTTATAAAAGAGGTGCTACTGAGATTAAACAACATCCATTTTTCGAAGGTGTTAATTGGGCTTTGATTCGAAGTTCTACTCCTCCGATTATACCTGAACCGTTTGATTTTAGTCAGTATGTTAGTAAAGAAACTGTTATGGCTGCTGCTGATAATAAGAAGATTGTTGATATTGTTAGTGATAAAAATAGTAAGATGCAGCATGATTCTTCTTATGAAGATTTTGAGTATTTTTAGAAGTTTAGGTGCTTTTAGTTTGAGTGTTTTCTTCTTTTATAAGGAGATTTTGGAAGGTATATAGGGTGAATAAACATCAACATTGTATACATATATATACATGTAAATTTTTATAAATATATCTTTTTTATTTATTTTTCCTTTAGAGGGTTAATTTCTTTTATAAGGAGATTTTGGAAAGCATCTCATAAGGCCTCAAAAGACCAAGAGGTGATTGAAACCAAACATGTTTTGGGTGCGTTTGTTTCAGCTTTAAAAAAAATAGATTTTATGTCAAAAGAATCTAGAGATATTTTTTTAGAGATTTTGAAAAAAATCTGAAGTTATTTTTGTTTGTCTACTATCCATAAAAATCCATTTAAAAATAAAAAAGTTTTAACTTGTACTACATATGTTGTCTCCTTGTTGTTCAAAAAAATAGATTTTGAGAAAAGCTAATCCTAATAGATTTTCATTTTCGGATCAAAATAGATTTTTCTGATAAAATGATTTTTCTAAATATCCTAAACAAACACTTAGAAATGAAAAAAGTGGTTTTTTTAAAAAAAATAAAAAATTTAAAAAAAATCTTAAACAAACGGGGTTTTTGTCCACAAACAATCTTTGAAAATGTGATACACATTTTCCGCAAATTCACCATACGCGGGCACAGAGTATCAATAACCAATTATTTATGAACTAGTTTCATCTTAGTCTATCATGAAGAATTATATAAACCAAGTGTATATATTTAGGGATGGTTCAAAAGTTTCAAAGCTTTGTCCAATGAGATGAGGTATTGTGAAGAGAAACGTGAGAAGTTGCTGCTTCTTGCCACTGCCTAATTGATGACTTCTCAATTTCGTAGGCAGAACATTGTAAAAACTCTCATAAAAAAAAATTAATTTTTTTTAAACTCCAACACTTATGTTCCTTGTTTTTAGAGGAAAAAAAAAACAATTATTTTGGAAAAGCTGCAAGGAATAGTTTTTCATTTTAAGATTAAAAATGATTTTTTTTTAACAAGTGATTTTTTCAAAAATCCAAAACAAATATTATTAAAATGATAAAAGTGGTTTTTTGGTAAAAAAAAAAAAAATAGATTTTCTCAACAAAAAAAAATCCCTAACAAACGGGCCATAATTAGATTAGATATTTTGTCAACATTTCAACACTAAATCTTAGAAGGGTATGACATCCACCTTAGGAGAAGCAATACAGGGTATATAGAATGTAATTTAGTAAAAGATGAAGTATTTTTACATTGGTGATGAAAGTTGGAGTCAAAGTAAACCACAAGCTACACGGTTTAAATATTTTGGGTTTATAGTACAAAACTAACGAAAAAAAATAGAAATAGATGTAAATCATTGTATTCAAGCTGAGTGATTGTAATGGAGAAGAACCTAAATAGTAAGATTACGGGTGTTGGGCGGTTAAGAACCAACACGGTATAAAAAAAATGTATAGCAAAGATTGTGATGTTACGTTGGATGTATGTTAAAACTATAAGAGATAAGATAAGAAATAACAACATGAGAGAGAGAGAGAGAGAGAGAGAGAGAGAGAGAGAGAGAGAGAGAGAGAGAGAGAGAGAGAGAGAGAGAGAGAGTTAGGATACATATATAGTAGAAAAGATGGTGGAAAATATACTTAGGTGGTTTAAACATGTATAGAGAGAGAGAGAGAGAGAGAGAGATAAGACATGTAGATTATACAGTGAGGAGAGTAGATCAAATAGAGGATAGTCATATCACGAGAGGCAGAGGAAGACATTGAAAAATTATAAGACAAACTACTAGATATAGAGATGAGTTGGATCCAAAATATTATTTATTGGTAGAACATTATGGTGTAATATGATTCATGTAATTGATCCACTTAGCGGGACAAGGATTGGTTGTTTTTGTTGTTTTCCAACACCAAACCAAACTACTTTTTTTTTTCATGTATAAAATCATTTTTACCTCGAGACCAATTCAAATCATGAGCTTTTGTTGCAAATCCGATGCAAAAGCAAAAGATAAAAAAGAGAAAAGAAACTACGAAGGGAGAAATCGAGTTTATATAGCATCAGTTACACAATATCGAAAAATGGGCTAAGGATAAGTAGGGATGATCCTAAGCTCATGAGAAAGCGACGTGCTCAGTTTAGTGAGTCAATTTGCATGAGTGTTCTGTTCATGTAGGGAATCAGCAAAAATAATGTGTCTTTGATAAGAGTTAATACCGTTTGAGAATCTGACTCACAAATGATATCTTTAAAATCGTGACCCCACGTGATTTGTAATCCAAAAGAAATAACATGAAGCTCAACATTGATATTAGTAATATGACCACGTCTTCCTGCAAAACCAGTTATCCAACCGCCTAGATAATTCCTGATGAGACCAATAAATCCTGATCTACAAGGATTACCAAACAAACTACCATCAAGATTAACTTTAATCACATCATCTGAAGGAGGGCGCCAATAAGCCAGTCTAGGAGTAGGGAAAGGAGAAGGACACCAAAAACCTTCTTAGTGAATTTGGGTAAGAATAACTCAAATCGAGTAATTAATAACAAAGAAAGCTTTGTCATTTCTAGACGTCCAACTAAATCAACATCCAATGAGAAAGAGTGTGTTATGTTGGTTGGTTGCATGCATCTTGAACCATAGCTCAAGATCATATGTATTAGAATCATTATGAAAGTCAAACATAAGCTTGTGTCAAACCTGCATGGCATTTGTCCAATCACGCAACAAGTGTAAAATGGTTTCTAACGATTCACCCACCGCGTAACTTTATGTTGGTTTTTTTTAACTTTCACCTAGTTATAGCTAGAGCAAAAGTTAGGAGGGTGACTCAAAATGTAATACTTGATTGGTCACAACACTAAGTAAAAATTATTTGGACAGAAACACATAAAATTATACATCTTTTAATTATTTTAAAAGTATGCATTATTTATTTTTTGTTTATATGCTTTATCCATTTTATGTAGGTGCGTGCGCCAAAATGTTGTGTCCAAACATTATGACTATGCAAGACCTTCACCTCAAAACAAGTGAATTTTGAAAAACTTTATCTTTTAGTGTATGTTTTCTTCGGCGTTGACAAAAGTTGATTCAAGCTAAAATTTAGGGTTAAGTGAAGTATGTTTAGAAACATACATGTAAAAGTGTGTTGAATTATAAATTTGAGTGTTAAAACCAATTCTAAAATAAAAAAACTCCAATTTCTAACTTCAAGTAGAAGGATCATAAGGAGTCCTCATAAGAAATCCTCGTACTTCAGAATTGCAAGATAACCAGTTCGAAATTATAACCAAAGATAAGATTCCTAAGGTGGCAAAAAAATTATTTGGAATTCATGTGCCAAAGGGAGAACAAAAAAACTCACTGAATCAATGTTGATAGACCACAACATTAATTGTAGCACACCTTGAGCAGCATCTAGGATAGGACAAGCTCATTCCCAATACAGTTGATTTCAAAATCAATTATTTTCACAAAACAGAATATTTGTGCCTCATTTTCTAAATCCTACAAGATACTTGAAGAGGACTAAAGTAAATAATAACAGCAGAAACCTCTAGAAGTCCTAGCTCAACTGGCAAATGCCGAAATTGCAAGGCCAGACGTTGTGACCCAGGTTCGAACCAGGGACCTCACAGTTGTGTGTGAGTTTAATTTCAGTGGATTACCACTTCATCTAAGACCAAAAAAAAAAGTCTACAGCAGATACAACTCATGAACAAAAACTTCGTAAAAATTAAACTAACATGAAACACCTAACATATAGCCAGAGGTAGAACCGAATTCATTTTGACTTTGAGCCAATCACTATTTCTCAAGAAAGAAAGATGAGCATTAGAACATGCACGTAGTAAATGGCGTAATGTTAAAACCTATCAAAGAGGAATTTTATACATTAGATTCCACTGCTGCAATCAATCCCACTTGAAGACCTTGGTATATCTTCAACCTGGATATAATATTTCAAAAACAAAGACTAATTAAGCCACCAGTTCTGGTATATGAAATGGTAAACAACTGAACATAGTCTCAAAAAACGTAATTTAGGATCAAATAACTCTCTTTTTGGAAAAAATAAAAACATTTGTATTCGTATCTTATCAATTTGAGGTGGTGTGTGGAAAAAACATAATGGATTTATCTATGAATGCACACACACAAAATAAAAAGGGTTAATAGAAAGAAGACCGTGTGAGCAACAAAGGTTGGTTGTAACTTGTAATGGTGAAATCTACAACCTAGGAGAGCAGCAAAGTATAAGCTCTGAATAGTAGAATTGTAGGGAAAGATGCTTACAGTTGGACAAACACATGTAGTATACTCCTAAATTCTTCCTATGATGCACTTCAGACATTCATAAATATTTTCCATATATTTTAAAAATCGGAAGGAAAACTGAGGTTGAAAAAAAGGAAACTTTATCTTTATCTGTCATACATGACAAGGAAGGGTAATAATAAATATCCTGAAAGATTGACATTTCTCTTAGACATTAGAATATCGCTGCGTATATTTAATTATTAATATCATGTCCAAAACTTGACAAATTAATCCACAGAACTGAAACAGTCACATAAACAGACAACGTATGCCGGTTTGGGATTTTTGACTTTGAATTTTACCAGGTGAAACCATTGGTTATAGAAGCATTACACCATACATGTTACATAACCATTTAGCTTACTAGTATTCCTTTATTTATTCACTTCTGATTTATTTGTTTTCATAAACAAGAAACTAAGATAAAAGATTATTTTTTGCACATGCATCACAGTTTATATTAAAACACGGGGAACAAATTAAACAAGGGAATATTAGTTAATCAAATTGAGTTTAACTTTTGAAAGTTAATAACCAACATCATTGGCGAAGGGTACGATAAATACTCACATAAAATTGAGACAGAGATGGATAAGTGCAACAGGTCGCCAGTGTTAGAGAAGAGGATGACAGCAACCTCAAAACCACAAAAATTGGAAGTCTGTTGGCCTAAGCAATCCAATTCAACCACAACCAACAAACACACACAATTGGAGAACTCTGCGCGTCTGTTCCTC
Organism: Medicago sativa; assembly: GCF_051527215.1. Lineage (NCBI taxonomy): Eukaryota > Viridiplantae > Streptophyta > Magnoliopsida > Fabales > Fabaceae > Medicago > Medicago sativa. Next base: position 35,262,208 of record NC_140756.1, on the reverse strand, counting down.
ATCGGTACAACATTTACTGGACTTGGTTTTTGGTCGTGAATGCAAATTTGGCTTCTGACAACAAGATTGGGCGGAACCAGCCAAGCAGGGGTGACACAGAACATAATTCTATGACGAAAAAAAAGAAGAGATAATTAGTGTTATGATAAAGTATTTTTATGTTACTATTGAAATTAACAATATTAAATGATAATGACAGAATAGGAACGAAACAAAAAACAAGTATTTCAGAGACTCACGACAAGAAAGTTATTTGATCAATTCGTCGTTGATAATTATGAAGGGAATGTGAGAAATCTTATTCCACTCTTTCCCTCGCTTCCTCCGCAAAATTCCTTCCAATAATGGACAACAAGTCACATTTAGTACTGAAAGAGAGGAAAGCAATTCTTTTTTTGGCAACGACTTGAGTTTGGGAGCGTTAACAATCTCAAGGTTTTGAAGAGAAGGAAGATGTTGAAGCCACTTCCCATCAAATCTTGTATCATCAAGACCAGAGATGCATAGTGTCACGAGAGATGCTGGTAGCAATGACGCCATGAATGTGTTTACCGTATCACCACCTTTAATTCGCAACACTACCAGGCAATTCAGACGTTCCCAAATTGAATCAATATTCCAGAAAAACCCTCCAACAGAGCCAATAGTCAGTTCCCGTAAACTAGTAGGCAAATCATTTAAGACAAAAGATTGAAGATTATCAATTTCCATTACTTGAAGGCCAGTTAGAGTGTACGGTTTAGGTAGCGAATGAAGCTTCTGACACTTCCACAATGCAATATAAAAGAGGTTTGGAGTGGCCAATCCACCTGGGGGGAAATGACTCCAGTTCATTACAATCCCATATTTTGATGCTTCTAAGAAATGACAGACTCTTCTGCGATGCATCTTCTACAGCTAATATTGATTTCAGATTTTTACAACCCTCAATAAACAGACTCTTGAGGATAGGGAGAGCGCCCAAGGTAAATGATATCATTGAATTACAGCTATAAGATATTTTCAATTCCTCAAGCGATGTGTAATTGTGCAAATATTCATGAGAATGGAACTCTAGATTCTGGCAATTGCTGATTATGAGAACTTTCAAGGTTTTTGGTAGACCTTCTGTTGGGAAAGACATTAGAGATGGAAAACCGTCTATGGTAAATTGCCGAAGAGAATTGAGAGGAAGCATCAATTGGCTGAATACATCCAACAATGGAAACATGATTATGCAATTGATATTATGATCTGAATGTTGTGAATTCACCAGTAGAGGACATCCTATTAACTCAAGTTTAGTTAAGCAGGAAGGAAGTTTGTCAGGTATATTTCCTCTCAGTTTCGGGCACTTACATAGTAACAAACTTTTTAGACTAGGAAACTGCGTAGTGGTACCTTCAACCATGCTCCACTCTTCCCACTCTGGCATATCCTCAAAGTGTAGAGTCTCCAATGAGGGAAATGGTTGAAATGAAGGATGACTATCATTTCCATAAAACTCTGTACCAACACTCTTTATGGAAAGCAACGAATCAATAACGAGTTCTTTCAAATTACCCAATTGTCCAAGGGATGGAAGCCATACACACTTGACACAATTTGAGATTCTTAAATACAACATGTTGCCAAATACATTATCACCCAACCAATTTGGAAAGCTGATTCCACCATAGCCTTTGATGGTGAGACTTTTCAAATTTGATGAAGGTTGCAAATGTTTAAGTACAGCACTATGAACTTGTGAATCTAAAAAAGTACTACCACAATCCCATTCTAAAGCTAACTCGTGTATTCGTTCTTTCGTATTCAAATTGGCTTGAAAAGCTTCAGAGGGGTCATTAACATTTTGTAGTTGCGAGATGTAAAGTTTTCCATGTAGATGAGGAAATTTTCCTAGCTCTGCAACCTTCAATCCACCATTATGTTTGCTGATAATGAAGTCAAACAAAGTGTGGAGATTTTCTAGTTTGGCTATTTGTATGGGCATCTCACTCAGTGCAGTGTCACTAACATCAAGGTGACGTAGATTGACCAATTTTCCAATGTCCCCTGGCAATTCAGTGAACCTTTTACAGCCTGACAACAACAAGAACTGCAGATTGTAAAGCTTGCATGTTTCAGAAGGCAACCTTTCAATCTTAGTATGAGAAAGATTCAAGTAGCGCAGGTGTAACAAATTTCCAATTGAGTTGGGAACCTCAGTGATACTCTTGTAGTTTGACAAAGACAGCATGCGTAACTGTTTCATTGTTGGCAGCAAGTCATGTACGACCTTGTTCGATAAGAAACAAAAAGGCAGTTGTTTCTGTATTGGTAATGCTAGAAAAGTACGTATACCTTTTACTCCATGCAATTTATCAAATTTACTAAATGAGTCGTATGGCCCTCTATTGTATGATAAATTATGTATCCTCTCAAGTAGGTTCTGTTCGTCCAACCTGATACAATATGAAGATGAAACCTTTGTAGCAAAATCATGAACGAGGTCATGCATTTCAAAGTTTGCTTCCCCATCACCAATTGATCGTTGATGTATCAAAGACCTTGACACTAGTTCATCAAAGTATTCTTCTCCGACTTTTTCCTGGTCTGCGACCGATTCTAATAAGCCTTCTGCAATCCACAATTGAACTACCACAGTTTTTTTTAAGATGGACTTCTTTGGGAAAATTGAACAAAATGCAAAGCACCGTTTTAAAGGAGTCAATAGATAACTGTAGATCAATTGTAGAGCACGGTGCACATCATAATCTACCAATTCCCAAATGTCATTTTCTAGCGCATAATTCCAGTAACTTGGGGACAAATCGAAGTGAAGAAAATCCCCAAGTGCTATTGCAGCTAATGGTATTCCGTAACATTTTCTTGCGATTTCTCTACCAATTTCTTCTAGATCAGACCGTTGCTGGTTGTTCCAAGCTCTAAATGCATGTCTGGCAACTAAAGACCAGCAATCTTCACTCTCCAGAGGTCTCAAATAGTGGACCGAATGAAAGGTTTGCATGGATGGTGGTGGTGCAACTCTTTCGTCTTGTGATGTGATGATGATCCTACTTCCTGTTTCTCCGACATTTAAGATGTTCATCAGATACAACCAACCAGCAAATTTTGCATCCCGCACATCATCCAATACAAGCAAAAAGATGTTAGTGCTTAGAATTTGTTGCAATGTCGCTAATAGAAGATTCAGGTAAACGTCACTAGTGTCATCTCTTTTTGTATTATTGCATTTAAGGAGCTGAGAATCCAGGTAAACATTACTGAACGTTTGTGAAGTGATAGATTCAAAAATGGTTTCCAAAACCGTGATAACAACAAAATTTGTTGGGACTCGTGCCCACCCTCTCACTCCAAATTTGTCCTTAACATCTGAATCATTGTAAAGGAAATTTGCAAGGGCTGTTTTACCAATCCCTGCCATACCCACAATGGAAATAGTTCTTGTTTTACTATCATCATCGTCATTATACAATAAAAGATGTTTAAGTTTGTTTATATCATTGTCTCTTCCATAAATAGAAGTTTTATCAACCACAGCAGAACAACATGGTGAAGGATTTCCAATACAAACACCTTTTTGTCCATTTCTTGAACTCAATAAAAATTCAAATCTTTCGATTAATGTTTGCAATTTAGAAGTAATCACGCTATCATACCGTTTGAAACGAGAAGGAAAAAATCTCTGCACCTTAGTAATCAATGCATCCACCCGTTTGAAAAGATAAGAAATATTTTTGAGCACCTGAGAGGTAGGAGTTAGGGCTTGATACTGAGCTTCCACTTCACGGCGCAACGCTTCGGTGTTGATTTTGTCAAACAAATTATCAACTTCAAAGACAGCATATCCCAGCATATCCTTGACATCATCGTCATCATCGTTAATTACAAGCTGAATCTGAATTGTATGCAGTGTTGTATTGATTTCTTCCAAGAGTGAAACGTCAAGCTTAGTGCTCGGGAAGTTGTTGACGAAGTCGTAAAGCTTGTTTAACAACACCTGCACAGAATTTGGGATGTGTTTTTCTCCCTTAATAGCCTCCATTATTAGATGCTTAGTTTGCAAGAAGAATAGATTCAGAAATCACAACCAACAATATGCAAGTTTATGTATAGAAAAAAAAAAAGATGTTCTTCTCTCTTTTATTTTCTGCAAGTCTACATTTCGTTATTCAATCACTCAATTTAACGTGTAAAAGGAAAAACGCGTAAGTCAACCTCAAAAAAAAAAAAAGACACATAGGTCATGGTGGGGTGGGCTATCATTATCAATGCTACGAGAGCAATGCTAAAACCAAAATTGGCCTCATTTTTTTTCTTTCTTTTTTACAAAAGTTTACCTCATTTTATAAGGGGAGGATAAGATATTTAACTCATTTTAATAAATCAATAATACATTGTTTTGATTTTGTCAAAAAAGAGAGAGCATAATATATATCATGTTTTTCTTTTATTTAAATAATTGATTTTAGTTCACATATTATCTTAATATTATCTTAGCTCAACTAACAAAAATTTGAAATTATTAGGTCCGACGTCTTGATCAGAGTTCGAACCCCGACTCATCCACATGTGTTTGTAAGTATTCAATGGCTTTTGCCGATTGGGTTGGTCTGATGGTGTTAGCTTGAAACTTAAGAGTATGTTCTTCTTAAGGTCTCAGTTTTGATTTTTATTGGTGCCAATTTCGATGGCTAGTTTGACTTCTTAAAAAAACCCAAAAAAAAAAAAAAGATTTTCACATAGTATTTTTTTTATGATTTCGCTATTTTAGTGCGACAATGTTTTGTTCCTCGTTTTTGTGCGGTATTGTTTTGCTTTTTGTTTTGTTGCAGTGTTTGTTTAATTCTAATTAACAAATTAACTTTGATATAATGTAGATTCAATCAATGATGTTGGCATGGTCAATGTTATAGATCTGGAGACATGAATATTACCAGCACTTTAACTTAGTCATATTTGTAATCTTTGTTATATTTGTAGACATTTTGTCATGTATACAAGTGTTGTGAGTTCATTCATATATTCATCCTTTTCGATTTTGAATTTGTGTTTGTAACACCCTAAATTGATTTTCTATAATATCATTTAGAGTGTTATATGTGATACTGGATAACCAAAAGTTTGTTAAATATGTATAGATATAACTACATTTTCGATTGTTTGGTGAACTTTTTAGTGTATTCAGATTATATAATCCAAAAATACATAAAACACGTTTCGAATTACTTCCTCTAGTCCTTTTGTTAAATAACAAAAGACATAAATCATCAAGATCAAGGAAACACATTGAAAATGGTTATTTTCAATATTCATATAAATTTCAATTTATTCCATGAATCCCCTTATATTAATACTCTTAAATTCCACTAACTTCCGTAATTTTAATATTCTCTCTCATAATAAATAAGAACACAAAGAATAGCACTAAGATTAATTTTTTTTTTCCCATAAAAAAGGGGGGCTAAAGATCCACACAAAGTCACAAACATTTACAAATGATGACAAACATAACAATAAGATGAAAATAAAAAAAAAAGAACAACACACATTGTAATTAGTTAACCCCACCCCCCCCCCCCCCCCCCCCCCCCAACAAGCAAATTCTCACTGCTTCTTATCACCTAAGATGAAATTGTAGTTCATCTTATAGTAGTCTTCAATCTCTTTGACGGTTCTTGTGCTTCCAATTTCATCAAGAGCCTCCTTAATCTTGCCAATGTCTTTGTCATGATACTCCTTGTTGTTGTCCAACACACTTCAAATATATGAAATAAAAACATTATTATAAGATGCAACCGTGTTGTAAGGGATAGGATTTGAAATATTTTTGTAGAAGTGTGGATGATATAAAGGAGCAAGGAAATTTAGTTTATGTGATAAACAAGAGTTTTCAATCTTTTGGGACACACCCTTCCCAAAATGGTTGGTACGTATGCAGTTTACATGAACTTAGAAAAATTTATGATCATTATGGATTTGTATCAATTTAGCATCTTTGCTTAAGAAAAGCTTACGATAAATAAAATATACAAAAAATATATAAGTAGAAAAATAAAGATGAAATACTTACGTTATCTCTTGAGCAGTCCACTTAGTTATTTCAAGAGCAAGGTGACCAAACCTAATTGCATGCATGTCTCCCTCTAATTCAATGTACCTTTCAATCAGTTCGGAGGGAGTTCTGCCAGGCAACAAGGCCGCCATTTGTTGATATCGGAGCATATTCAGGGATATCATAACATGCAAGTTCGAAAATGTGGTTTTCTTCAAAAGTCCAAGGTTTGTTGTTTGTTCCAGACATTTTGAAGAGGAAGAAAAGAAGAGAAAAATGTAATGTGTTGGGAAAATTGAGAAACACACATACGTTTCAATAGATCAGAGAAGAAAAGAAAGAAATATCGTACGTGAGGGGGACCCATTACCAAGAGTTGCCAGGACACACTAGTCAAAGAAAGAAAGTGATAAAGCTCTTATTCTTTTTTGGAATTCATTCCTTTTCTAATTTCTAATTCTTAACGTTGAGTTGTGTGAATCGAATAAGTGAAAAACTATTGTATTGTACTAATCTATAGAATTAAATTAAACTAAACACACAATATTCACAACCCTCAATTGATGTGCATGGCAAAAAATGCTCCATACTTATAAGTGTTTACCACATTTTAATTATATTAAAAAATTGGCGGTGTCATTAATTTGTAGAATTTATATATTACTTTTTTTGACAAAAATAATATATGTATTGCTAAGTAACTCATTATGTTCGTTCAAAAAAAAAAAAGTAACTATGTATAAATATATGCAATGCTGATTTTTTTTAGATTCTAATACAAATTGGTAATATTGATAAAATATATATTTAAAAATGAAATTATAAATCTATATAAAAAAATTATGAAGAGTTTTATTTTATTTTTTTTGAAAGACTATGAAGAGCCTTATATTTTGTTATATATAAAAAGAGAATCTTATCTTATATTCAAGAATAAAATATCTTCTTACAATATTGTGTAATTTGAAACGGGGGAGTAACATCCGAATCAGTCTTTGATATTTTCATTCATTTTGAAGACAAAATAATTCCTTGGTTTTGTTAAAAATAAAATATTCCTTGGTTAATTTTGATTTATTACAAAAGAGACATTAATTTGTTCTATTATACAAATATCAAAGACTACTTAAACATTATCTTTTCTTGGAAATTGAATTAAACCTTAAAAAAGTTACAAAAAATACTCGACTCAAAAGATTAATATTTAAAGTTGTGAAAAGGATATTCGATTCAGATAAAAAAAAAATTAGTTTTTAGTTTAAATTAAATATATAGTAAATAAATAGAATTTATTCAAATAAAAATTTATCTGTGATGGTTTCTTTTTTACATTAATTAATCAGTCAAGTTAGTTATCATTGAAGCACAACAGTTACATATCCAATTGTAGGATAGAGATAGATCAAAGACTTTAACCATGTGTCTCAATTAAGGATTTATGGATATTCAATCTCCACTGTTAATTTTATATTTTTGTTTCACTCTTTCAATCTCAGCCACAAGTAAAAAGCACAATCCTTGTGCCTTGTGTTTCAACCCAATGATAAAGATTCTAACTCCTGCATGTTTCAACAACAGAAAAACCAGAGATTCCTCTGCCAACCAAACCAACTCCTCCAACTGTATATAAGTACGTTTTGTTTGCAGCATGCACTCATGTTTTCAATTCATGCAGTACTCGTTTTTATTTTTTGGGTTAAATTTTTCTTTTGGGTGAAAATCTCATGCAGATACTCACTCGTATTAAGTACTAACAGCTAATATTCCTAGTATTATATTTGAATAACCAATAGTAAGACAACAGGTAATTAAAGAACCAGGATTATTCTCACAAGAGTTCATCAAGAAAATGGAACTTCATCAACAAACCAAAAATAAAATGAAATAAAAGGTAATACTTGGTTAGTCACTAAGTAAAATTTATTTGGACATAAACAAATAAAATTATACATATTTTAATTATTTTACGGTATTTTTAGAAATTTTGTTTGGTTATTATAATATTCCTAAAAACCTTTGTAATATTGAGGTTAATAGTAGGGGTGTTCAAAACCGAACCAATCCAATAGAAAAACAGCAAACTGAACCAACCCAAACCGAAACCGCAAAAAACCGCATTTGGTTTGGATGTATTCAGATCACTTTTTTACTCAACCGCATGGTTTGGTTTGGTTTGCGGTTTTCATTTTACCATCCGAACCAAACCAAATCAAACCGCAACATAATAAAAACACTAATTAAAATTTATGTCACCTAGATCAATACTAATAGAAACTCAATGGAAACTTTAGTAAAATGACATGTTTTTTCTCTTGTTAAGTTTCTTCTTTGCTTTTTATTTCAAAAATGTATTTATGTGCTACTTGAACTTTTAGAGATTGATAAAATCTTGGTATTTTACATTTCTTGCATAATAGAATTAATTTTTGTCGACGTTTTTAATTTGGTTTATGTTGTTTGATGAAAATGAAAATGTACTGTGTGAAATGAAATTAAAAACATTGTCGGAAAATTGTTGAATGTGTTTTACGTTTTTAACTCGTTTTTAATGTTCGAAACAAAAAATTCTATTGTCCCGAAAAAACCGCACCAACCGATCCAACCCAAACCGCATTGGTTTGGTTCAGATTGTATTTTAAAAGTCAATCGAACCAAACCAAATCGCATGCTTTTTTATCTAGCGGTTCGGATGAGTTTTAATCTCAAAACCGAACCAAACCGCACCGCGAACACCCCTAGTTAATAGGTAATACATAAATGTATTCTCATATTCATCAGAATTTTATTCCCAACCTTAACTTTGGAAAAAAAATAAATCTATTCCCAAGAACATTGATTTTATACTTAAAAATAAAATTTAATAAACTTATAACAAACGTGAAAAGATATATTTATATCATTTTATTCTCAGGAATCAACAAAAATAACTTACAATTTTTTTTGAAACGTTACAGTTAACCTCTAACCAACTCTAAGACAAAATATAGTTGCAATCCTGACTAACTTATATTACATCAATAACTGATTCTAGTTACTTTAATATCCCAAGCTTCCTCAAGGAAGGCTTAGGCATCTTTACATGAGGAAATTTATCAACTAATAAAGCAAAAGATAAAGATTAGGTATCAACTAAACTTGAGGGTTTTACACAATGGTTAGTAGCTTTATGAGTATAGATTGGTATACATTAGAATTAGAATAAGCATGTAACAGCCAAGTTATATGGATGTGGCAATAATGGATGACATGTCTACTCATTAACTCAATATATATGTGGAATATTTTTTTATCGGTGGGTCTTGGTTTTCAATACATAATACTTTTTTTATAAGATAGAGACTAATTTAATTTATCTTTTGAGATAATATTTTTTAATAAAAATGCAAAAGGAATTTTCACTAGTTAATCAATTAGGTACAAGGTATACCTATAACAATCTCTATGCAAGAATAGTGCTTGCAATACACTATTTAACATATATTTTTCAACACATTCTCTTTAATTGATTAAATTAATATGAATTCTTTCAAATCATGTGAGTTCTATATAAATTTGGTGAAATCCATGTAAATTTTAACCAATCAAAAAGAGATAAAAGTGTGTTTTAGCATTACACCACTAGGTTATAGTGTGTGCTTCAATTAGAACTTCAATTACTTCTTGAGAGTGTCTCAAGAATGTCAAATTAGATGAGATACATTTTGAAAATATATCTATAAGTGAAAAACATCTTCACTTTACAATTTAATTTGTAAGAATTAATTTTTACCAACCCTAATTGTGTGTTTGGTTCAATAGTGACAAAAACTGATTTCATAAATAAATTTTAGTTTTAAGTTAAACATGAAGTGTTTAAGTTAGAATATATTCACATAAAAATGTATAGTACAATAAATTTAAACCTAAAAATCACGTGTGAAGTTAAAAACAACAAATCATGACTTCATATTAGAACGATTATATAGGCAAGATTAAATTTACATATAACAATCAAATATGTCAAAATTATTTTTGCGTCCTTAAACCCAAATTTACCCATCCAAAAATGAAATCAAACATATACTAAATAATAGAAAAGTAGACAATTGGAGGCCTGATTTTTTAAGGAATAAAAATCTAATTCATCACAATTTTCTTGTGGCCAAGTTTAGTCTCCTATTGCTCCCAAAAAAAAGTTGTCTCTTACAAAAAATAATATCAAATTAGCCTTTTAACATTTTTATACAAAAGGATAAATTAGTCTCTAAGTCATTATTATATTAGAGAGTAATTTGTATGTGGTTTAAAATTATCAAAGATTAAATTGAAAAAGCACTTGAATGAAATGATAATGAATCTCTTTCAAATTAACCAAATATCTAATCATAAATCCATCTTTATGAATTGACAATGTTAAATCTCTTAATTTATGAATCGGCAATTTTAAATCTCTTAAAAAAGAGTTTTGGTACTCATTGCAACGTATCTAACTTAAATGAATAATCTTTACGGTTGCGTACAAAGATATTTGATCAAAGGGTGTCTTTGATATGCTAAAAGATAAACACCAAACAAGATAACACAACACAAAAAAAACACAAAATGTAACAAAACATGACAAACTTGTATGGTATTAGATGTTTGTCTCTTATTTTTTAACAGATAATTGTAGTTGTTTTTACGGTTATTTATACATAAATAAAAATAGTGAATAAAAAAAAAAAGAAAAGCGTAAAATGGATAGTTAGTTAGCCAAAGAAAATAATATCAATATGCTCTGCAATCATTCATTTCTCATATGATTTTCAAATGAACCAATTCAACATGAGATTGACACCACCAATACCATCCTTTTCTCATTTCTCTGAAAAATAAAAACCAAAACAAATGGAAAACCGAATCTACACATCTTCTTACAACATCCCAACCGGAGCAGCTCCATCAACAACATCCCCGACCCAATATTACGACCCGAATACAATGTTCCTCACTCACTATCGCCGCACCGCCGAAGCCGCCGCCGCTGCTTCCTCCATTCGCTACTCCTCCGATTTCGACATTGCTCCTCCTGGAGTTGCGTCTAGAATCTCCACCACTAATCCTTGGGCGAATGCTTTCCCCTCCGCCGCTGCCGCCGTCGCCGCCGCTGCAACGAATGTCGCCTCTGCCGCTTCACTTGATCTTAAACGCTCTTCTGATGGTTAGTTTTCTTTTCTTTCACTTCTTCAATTCTTTGTTTTTGTCTTAGTGATTAATGGATATTAATTAATTATCATGAGTGATGTGGATTATGACACTTTTGTAGTTTTTTTTTTTTTTAATTTGATGAATGATTGATTGTTGGAACGGTTTTAGAGTTGGATTTGTTTTAAATTGCAGTAATTAATGCATGATTAATGATTTGTTTATAATTGTTGAATTAAATGATTGGTTTCTTCATTTTTTTTCTTCCCGATTATTGAATGCTTATGCTTAAATGATTGGGGAAGGGAAATTTTTTATTAAAGTGACACTGATAGCGCTAATTTACAACCGTCCCGACGGGATTTGAACTGGGAACCTTAGACGCCGGTAATAATTTAAGAAAATGAATGTGATTGAATGCAATCATATGTGTCTGTATTAAACGCTAGACACACCTTCAATTTGAAGTATTGGAGATGAAGAATGGTGGACCTTAGTTAGGTTTTTTAAGGGAGCTACATTAAGTATCATTTATTTTTGTTATCAACAATTAATAGTTTAGTTAAGATGATGTAGTGTTATTAAGTTTTATTGCGAGGTTAGAGGTTCGAATTCACCTCTTTAGTTCTGGGGGAGAATGGTTAAAACATAGCACACCAGAGTCGAATATGAGATACACTGGCTCCTTAACAATACACTAATAGCTACGCCATTCCTAAGAGCTGGTATATATTTTAAAATAATAATATACATATTTGATGAAAAAATAAATAAAATTTGGGGGAGCCATGTCTCCCACCTGTCATAGAGAAGATCCGCTACTGGTCCTACATGTGTAAATCTCAACATTCCCATGCGTGCATTGGTTATTGCATATTTAGTTTACTTTACCTTTTCATTTTTATATCTACTTGAATGTTTTCAAATTATATTTTCTGTGATTATGATTCTAGTGGCATTGGCTTAGGTGGGGTTTATGTAGTTCTTGCAGTGTTGTCAATCATAATTGCAGCAAATAACAATTTGTTCGAATTCCGTGACTACAGACTACAGTGCTATAGCCACTATTTGATAATACTTTTACTTAATAGCATATTACAGCAGAGAAACTATTTTGTTCAAGTTTCGCTACTCTATATCACCATATGTAGCGCCACTATGGCTGCTATTTGACAGCATTGAGTTCTAGGAATTATGCACGGTACGAATTTGTGGCCTGTGTAGAACATTAGCAAAGAGCAAAAGATATAGTCATATAGACACATAATTTAATGTGTGATAGGTGATGTGAAGTTGTGAACAATGACAATTAATAGCAATGTTAAAAAAAAAAAAAAAAACCTCTAGAGTTGACTTCTTATTTAAGTGTTTCACTACTTACTAACCAAACTTCAAACAGAAGGCACAGTGTTGCTATTTTCAATATTTTCTGGATTATGTTGTTTATATGCCAGATTTATGTATGTTATTTTGATATAATTTTGACAAACATATACTTAAAGCTTTTATATAATCTTAATGAACTTCAGTTATCTTAATTTTTAGATGAAATATATTATTTATAGTTACTAAGCTTATGCTCTTTGTCAAAATTATTTTCTAAGTCAAACTTATAAAGTAACATTATTTATACATTTGCTTTGGTTTCCATGTATATACACTTCTATTATGTACTATAGCGCTCTACCATCCATCCATTTTGAGTACAATTGGGCAAAACGAAGCTTGGTATACGTCGAACTCACTGGCCAAGCGCCCTAGATATGAAACCGGAAGTACTTTGCCTATTTATCCTCAGAGGCCAGGAGAGAAGGATTGTGCCCACTATATGCTAACAAGAACCTGTAAATTTGGAGAGAGCTGCAAGTTCGATCATCCTATTTGGGTTCCTGCGGGTGGAATCCCAGATTGGAAAGAGGTGACTATTGTTACTATTTATGCCTATGAAAATTATATTTTTATTGTATAGTACATTTACTATGGGTTATTGCAAAGTAACATGTATTTTAAGATATAGAAAGCATATATGAATATATAATGGAGTGGTGTATTATATACTATTTCTTACCGTTTATATGTATATTTGTAGTAAAACCTTTGATTTCAATGTATGTCAGTTATCAACACTGTAAAGCTTTTAATGAATTATAATAGAATAAAAAGTACAACATATATGTAATTGTAAAGTATAATAGTACTCGTAGTACAACAATAAACAAACTAACAATATTAAAGACTAGTAACTAATTCTAGCATCTCAACATTTTGTCCCAAGATGGAGCATATAAATCGTATGTGTCAAGCTTGCTACAGATTTAAGTTTTAACTAGCTTGGTAACTTCTAAGAAACTGAATAATAATGAGTGGAGATTCATGTTTCTAAGTCATCTGAACTAAAAAAAGCTAGTAGAGATCAATTCTTCACCAGATCTACATAAAATGATCGTCCACTAATTATTTGGTCCTCTCATTATAAACGTAGTTGATGCAATGTGTAAAGCAGTTTGGTTATCACATCAGTTGCATCTGTAGAACTTACCCAAATTTTCTATTCTTAGAACATCTGTTTTACTCACATCAATTTATGGGAAAGTTGGTTACAGTTACAGATCTTCAAAGTGATGCATTTTCTTGCCTTCTCTTATTTCCTTTTCTATATTTTGTTTCCTTTTTCTGTCACAAAGGGTGAGTGATATTGAGAAACCTGTATCAATCAGGAACTGTGTTGATAATCCAGTATAACATATTCAGATTTTTGTCAATAGTAGTGACTAGTAAGAGCTTATGATTTAGGAGCTGTGATGGAATTCTGTCATAATGCCAATTTCTTTTTATATCCTTGCTTTTGTAAATCTGTTTATACTAATGAAGCTGTTTTTTATGGTGTCGCATGATTGTTTACAACTATTTCACTAATTTGATGTTGAGTAACTTACATATATCAGTCAATGCAATGGTGAATGTAGTACACATGTAACTGTATTAGAATGATATTTTACTATGATGTCAACTTGTCTATCAATTTTTGTTCTAGTAGTATCCAGTGCCCAATGAAATTTAGGATGTGTGTGAGAGGCTGTGTTAGATCATTTGCTACGATAACTTTGTTCCCGTTAATTCATATAATCAGCTAAATATGTTACCTCTGTTTTGGTTGCAAAAGGTGAATTATAATCACCTAGAAATTTGAATTCTTAAATATATAATTGGTTTACTGATTTGTTACAATGTATGTGGTTTATTCATAACTGCTTTAGGTTCCAAATATTGTTCCAAGTGAAACTCTTCCCGAGAGACCTGGAGAACCAGATTGTCCAGTGAGTAGAATTTGCAATTACTCTTTTTGCTTCTTTTTTTTCGTCAGACACACTTGATCGTTTTCTCATTCATTTTGAGTCAATTACATCGCAGTTCTTTCTGAAAACTCAAAAATGCAAGTTTGGTACAAAGTGCAAATTTAATCATCCAAATGTTCCCTCTGAAAATGCCGATGTTTCTGGCTTACCTGAGAGGCCACAGGAGCCCCCTTGCGCGGTTAGATATTGATCTTTGAGTTATGCTAGCAACACACTAGTTTATTGGTTGAAATTCATTTGGGCTCCACTGAGTTTATGTGGCGCCTACATGATTTAGTAGAATCGATTTGAATTTCAACCAATAGAAGATTGTATGTTGAGTAGCGTGTTAGAGAGTGTGTTGCTAGAACTCCTTTTATCTTTTGCATGAATACTTGAGACATTATTTATATATGGCGTATTTCTGTTTTATATTTATGTAGTTTTACTTGAAAACTGGAAAATGTAAATACGGTGCTGCATGCAAATTCCATCACCCCAAGGATATCCAAATTCAACTATCTGATGATTTGAGCCGTAATGTTGAGCAGACACAAACAAATTCTTCTGTGTTTGATGGGGCAATAGGAGATACACAGTCAACTATGCCTCTTATATCTCCACTGTCGCATAATAGCAAAGGGCTTCCTGTGAGACCGGTATTAATTTTCTCTTCAAGTTCTTTGGTGTTTATTCACTGTTTCATAATAGCTAAAACACATAACCTAAACATCGCCTAAGCCTGGTTTTTCATGATACAAATCTTTGGTGACAGGGGGAAGTGGATTGTCCATTCTACATGAAAACTGGAAGGTAAATATTGATTTTCTTTTTCTTGAAGTGGAAATATTGATTTCTGTTTAATTTTATGGATTAAATGTCCTTACTTTTTTTATACCATTCGTATATAAATCAGTTGCAAGTTCGGTGCCAGTTGCCGCTACAATCATCCTGACATGAATGGTATGTATAATGTTTGGATGTTAGCACTTTTTCATGTTTCTTAAACTATCATTTCATATGTTTGTGCTTTGGTGCAGCCATTAATCCACCTGTGTCTGCATTGGGCCCTTCTGTTTTGGCGTCCTCAACTGCTAATCTTAACATTGGAGCTATTAATCCAGCTGCATCTTTTTATCAAGCTTTTGACCCCAGTCTGTCAAATCCAATGGTAATGTGGAAGTTTATACTGTACTTAATCTCTTGGTGAATAGACTAATGCAAATTGCAAATAATGTAAACAAACACCTGTTGGTCATTCTTGTGGGGTATGGGAGTTGTTTAAAACAAATTAATGTTTCAGGTTCTTAAAATTTACGGGTAACCTCAAAGTTATTGTTTTTTCGGTGTACTACTTTTGCAATAGCTCTACTTAGAGAGAATTGTTATCAGCTTACAAAAGTTGCCATTCTTAGATTATTGTAATTTATATTCCCAAGAGGTATCATCCAGAATATACTTGGAAGTCTAATTCATCTCATCTGGTTATTTGTTCTCCAGTCTCAGGTGGGAGTAACAGGGACTATCTATCCTCAGCGCCCTGGACAGATTGAATGTGATGTAAGCACTTGCCTTTTTTTTCCCAGTGATATTATTATACTTCATTGCCCAATATCTATTAGGGATCACTTGCCTTTGTTGCTTGTGAAAAATGATGGGGGCTAGGGGATCAGTTTCCGCTTGACAATCTATCTGTTTATTGACGACCACTAACATGCTTTAGGCTGCCAGTAGCTCATTCCATTACTGGTCTTACCCCAAAACCTTGTACTTCTTCCCTTTATCTATTCAAGAACCGATCTGGTTTAAAAAATATTTGATTCTTACAAAATAACACTGTTGTTCAACTTCCCGCAAGCTTATAATTATTTGCTTAACTCTGCATGCAAAGCCAGTCTCTGCATAAAACATCTAATTTCCTTTTACATTTCTATTTAATTATTTTCCATGCAGTTCTATATGAAATCTGGCATATGTAAATTTGGGGAAAGATGCAAGTACCATCACCCAATCGACCGCACAACATCACTGTCAAAACTGCAATCAAATGTTAAACTTACTGCTGCAGGGTTACCAAGAAGAGAGGTATGTTTGTTCATTTTCACATGCATACATGTTACAAAATCGCGAATTCTTTGCATTTCATTTCCATTAACAAATTGATTTTATGTTTCCAAAAAAGTGCATGGTTACTTGGATTTTTACATATTACGTGTGATGGAAAATTTTCAAGTCATTCTTAGTAGATGCTGATTGTTAAATGCTTGAGTAGTTTGTTCAAACAATGTGTCGAAGAAAACAGCTCTTGTGCACTATTCTTGTAGCCATTAACTTCATCAACTTAGCTAGCCTCAAATTTTTATCAGAAATTCATGATACTAGTGATTTCATATTCAATATTAAGTGATGTGTAAAACTATTGACATCTAACTTTTTGTCCTGAAGGGTGTTGAGATCTGTCCATATTATTTGAAAACTGCAACGTGCAAGTTTGGCGCAACATGCAAATTTGACCATCCACCACCCGGAGAAGTGATGGAGATGGCTAAGTCACAAGGAGCTTCTACAACCAATGGAGGAGAAACGGAGACCAACGAAGATGTGCCTGGTTCTGCTCCGGAACAATATTGAGATCATGCTTGAAATTACAGTCTATTTTCGAGTCTTTTTCACCTTGTTTTATTTCATTACATGTCTTGAATAAACTCTATGAGAAGACCTGTTTTACTTTCTTTACTGGCAAATTTCTCTCTGGATTGGTATCAGTGCTTATTTGGATAGTTGACCTATGAAAGTTATGGTCAACTATAGTTTTATAATCATAATCATTAACATAATTTTAGACCATTTGTAAAAATAAAAAAAAAAAATAGTCTAATTTTTTTTTCTAACAAGTTAATGTTCCGAAAAAATAAATAACTGAACATGTTTATCGTGTGTGTGCTTCTAAAATGACATCATGTGTTGCATGGTATTAGAAATGTATAAAGCAATTGGCCTATTATACGTGAATTTGATCAAATTCATGTACAAGAATTCCAATAATACAAGAATTGGAATATCATGTCATAATTCGCATTGCCCAACTTCATATTTCTCATTGCCTAACTAATACAATTGTTTTTTATGATACTTTTTTAAGACGGATTAATATTTTTTATGGGTGGATTCTAAGGTGAGGGAGCAATTAAGTCCCTCGCCGGTGGACCATGTATAATATACCATTAGATCTTTAAAAATTATCTAAAGGTTTAGATTTTGTTAAAAAGAGAGAGACACATATGCCTTTCTCCAGCCAATCCCTACTCTCCTCTTCTTTATTTTTCTTCAGAAAAACGTCATCGTTCTCTTTCTTCTTGAATGTCTTCTTTCTTTTTCTACAAGGCTGAGAAAATCTCAAATCAAAGAAACTTCAAACTTTTTTTAAGGCCAAAAACTTCAAGCATTGTAACAATGGAAAGAGAAAACCCAAATCAAATAAACTTCAAACCTAACAACAGTGGTTCAAGTTTGACAATTTTTAAAAAAAAGCACAATTCAAACGGATTCCATAAGGCTTAACATTTCAGATCTAAAGATTCGTGCAAAAATTTGTTTAATTTTTATTGGCAATTGTTAAAAAAACACAACGATTGGAAATCTTAAAATTTATTCAAAGCATTTTGCCAAAATTTACACTTAAATGTAATGTTTAATATATATGAAGTCATAATTTTTTATTTATTGCAAATATTCTAAACTTGATGATCGTTGATGTGTTCTATTGGCAAGAGACCAGCATCCTCATGTTCATCAACTATGACAAGATATTCAGGATCATCAACTGCAAGAGATCGTTATTTTTTGGTGGTTAGCACCCCATTGAAGAAGCCAATTAGGAGGAGGGATTGGGTGGAAAAAGACATACGTGTTACTCTCTTTGCTTTAATGAAATCTGAACCCTTAAATCATTTTTAAAGATCTAATGGTATAATATACATGGTCCACCGGTGAGGGACTTAATTGCTCCCTCACCTTAGAATCCACCTTTTTTATGACTTTTAAAAAACCAATATTAATATGTTAATTATTAATTTGATAATATTTGTTGGGGTTTAAATGAAACCCGAGACCATCTTATATTCATTAACTTTTTAGCCACAAATAAGAACTTTCCTCGACCAAAAAAAAAACAGAAAATTCCTTTAACTTATCAATCATGCATTTTTTGGTCGAAAGTTAATCCATCACATTAGCAAATTCCAGAGGGTATTGCACTACCCGTTCTAATATGGGTCCCAACAGAAACATAAAACGGGCCTACCCGGTCAAAGGATCAATTTGTCAATAATTAAAAAAAAATCGCCGTTGCCGGGGATCGAACCCGGGTCACCCGCGTGACAGGCGGGAATACTTACCACTATACTACAACGACTCAATTATAACATTCAACATGTTTCAACAACCTTGTTGTATTGTAGGTATGTTAACAACACTTGCCTTTGCTTAGCCTGTGTTGCCACAGGTAATTATGACAGTAACCTTTTAATTACTGAGTTAATTAATTAGACATATTAACAAAGAAAATAACAGTCGTCGCGATGAATTATCCGTAGGTAGCTAAAGCCAATTAAATTAATTAGTCTTGGTAATGAATTAGCCAAAATTGTTTGAGAAGCATTTCGTTTGCTGTCAAATTTTGCCTGCTTTTTGATTTGTCATCAATTGTTGATGATAATAGATATTTCTTTGACCGAATAACACCAAATAAATGGAAATTTCTCTTCTCGCTTTTCAAATTTCTCATAAACATACCTGAACGGCAGTTAATTGCCGTTCGGCTCTCCAACCACAGTTACATCACTTCTTAAAACGGTTCAATCACTTTTCAAACTTCTTATGCGGGAACACTAGAGTCAACTCAAATTTACTTCAGCAACATGTCCACATCTATATATATTTTGTTACACTATCTTAGTCCCCTTTTACCTCAACCAATGCTTGAAAATATCCTTGTAGACACCTCCCCGTGTTCTAGTCATAGAACATTTAAAGGGAGGTCAGTGTCCATTTTCAAACTAGATGTAATTTTCCCAAAATTTAGTTATACATGCATGACCAAAATTTAGTTTAAAGTGCTTATGATTTTAAAAATTTGAGCTCATTAAAGTATTTCAATAGCTATTCCGAGATCTCTATTTCAATCAACCATTTTAATCATTTACGTAATATTGAGACACCAGGGCAGGGTTTACAAGACTTGTTCAATAGCTTCTGGGATGCTTCGAATGAAAGGGAGAACTTGCAGAAACAACTTCAAACATGTTTAAAAGTTGTTTTCGACTTATTTCATAAGCTATCTAAGATAGCTTATGAAAATAGCAGCTTATACAAAAATAGTTTTAACTGTATTTTATCTTTTGTTATACAAATAGCTTATACATAAGCACTTATCATGATAAGCACTTATGCTATAAGATGTTTATCATTTCATGACCTGGATTTCTGGAAAGAAGCTTGTAAAGGGTGGGGAATGTTGCTTTTAAATTTCTAAATATCATTTGGAGAGTGGATAATGGATCTAGAATTAACTTCACTAATCAATGGGTTCCAAAGGAATAAGTGATTGCAGAGAGCTCACTCAACCCCTATATCCATAGTTGAATATACTGCATCACTCAGGAATATGTTACATACCTAGATGAGTGGGACTTGGGTCTTCTATGAAGTCTGCTCCATCAAAAAATTATTTTATTATAGTTTACCCTCCTTCTGAGTGGGACTTAGGTTTTCCAGGATGCTTTGCTGCTTACCCTTCCACACACAAAAAATGACATTGCATTCACTCATGCACCTTTTTCAATGTGTATGATAGCCCAGAAATGATGGTTTCATACACCTTAATAAAGATTGACAAGTGAGAAATTTAAAACTTGTTTCATTAGTCATTTTACTGTGGTCAAGAATCAGCTGAAATATTTCAGAAGAAAAATTCAAAAGACAATGAAAGTGGTTTTTTCCCTGTAAAGTAGAAATGGTTTTTAAATTAAAATTCATCACATTTATTACAGGGAAAAAACCACTATTTTAATCCAATGTAAGAGCCAAAACAAAAATATCATCCATAAGCTTCACCTAATATGCTTAGAAACAAGTTGTTGCACCCAAAATTTGCTTCATGCTGAAACATAAAGCTATGTAGATAAAGCTCAAACTTAACTATCCAACCACTCAAACTGTACAAGCTAACCAAAGACAAAAATGTGTTTGGAGAAAACCAAAGCACAATTGTAAGCTAAAAAGGTTGATGACTAAACTCCCTATTCCACTTAAACACCGTTGCCATTAGGACTTGCACCATTTGCAGAACCATTGGAAGATATGAACCCATTTGCATTTTGTGCTTTCGAAGTTGGAGAGTGTGATTCATGTACTCCATTGGTTAAATTTGCATTTCCTTTGTTATTTGAAACAACTGCCTTCTTACATGCTGCTTCTATTAATCCTGTTGTTACAATAAGGTATTCATTTAGAGTGCATCGATGGAACCAAATTAAAATATCAAAACAACAAAAAAGATTATATGATTCAATGGAGCACATGAAAGGTATTCGAAGAAATATTAACAATTGCACCTTAATGACCATATTTTAATACTTGGCATCATTTTAAGTAAAGAAAATTGACCAACCATCCAAACCTAGGGAATACAGATTCTTCATGATTACATATTTATGTGACACAAGCAAGTGAAAAATTCTACCTCAACACAAGACATTAAAATTTGTGAATGCAAACAATTTTTAAATGACCTTATCAGGATCTATTCCCCAGAACATCATTCGGTGAAATGGGATATGTTTATGTTTGTCACAGTTTTTTTATAAAAAAAAAAAAAAAAAATCACTTTTCTAGAAAGAAAATAAATAAATGATAAGAAGCAGTTTTCATGCATTTGTTACTACTTTTTTTTAAAAAAAAAAAAAAAAAGTTTGAAGAAAAAATGAGAATCTGAAAAAGAGACTAAAAACTGCTTCAAATGTGAAGTTGTTTAATGTAGCTTCTCTTGAAAATCATTTTTGATAAATATTTTTTCTAAAAAAAAGTGATTTTCATTACAGTAAACAAAAACTAAATAGCTTCAGTGATCATTCCATCAAAGTAGAGAAGACCAGGATATAAGATACATGTATAGATGTGTAGAAAACATAAATAATGGAAGCATCGCATTTAACAACTGACGAAAAAGGTGAGGGGATTACAAAGGCATGAACTAGGAGAATGAAAAGTGACACGGAATAACTTTGAAAGAAAAATACCTGAGAATAGTGGAGAAGGTTTCCCTGGTCTCGACTTGAACTCAGGGTGAAACTGAGCACCGATAAAGAAAGGATGACCACGCATTTCAACTATCTGCAATTGTATCATGGAGGACACAATTACAATAAAAAAATCAGTCATAAATGGTCGGTCTCAAGATCGTCGATAAAAGATTTTCAAATTTCAATTTAATGCAAATACACATACCTCCATTCGCCTCCCAGTTTCGTCTTTGCCAACAAAAGTTAGACCAGCAGTCTCAAGTTGTGATATCATGTCAGGATTAACCTGTACAGTACAACCACCATTGCACATGAACAATGTTGATTTTTTCACATAAACAAAGCTTTTTGAATGAAAACACTACTAACCTCGTATCTATGGCGATGTCGCTCATCAATAAAATTTGCATTTCCATACCTGCCCAAAATTAAAATATAGCATCACAAATGAGATATAGATGTCTGGTGAAGATCCATAACACACATTTTAAATAATTTTTTATTATAAATGTGAAAAATGAATCATCTCGTTGCATTAAATTAATGATTAAGAGATATTTTCACATAAATTTAAATGCAAGAGCACATTCATCAGTTGAGTTACCCTCAATAGATGATAACATATGCAACATGTTTGTATATGTACCAATAAACTGGAGTTTAGTTTTTGATTCTTACAACTTGGCTGATTTGCAGTCAGCAACCTGAAAATAAGTTCTCCTTGAACCAAGACGCATGGTTCCACCCATATGTGTCTTTGAACCCTATCAATAGAAAAGCAGTTTAATTAAATTCTAAACTAAAATGAATAACATTATGAAATCGTAACTACAGATATATATTGGAGTATCAGCAAACATACTTCGGGCATAAATATGACACAAGGATTTTTGGTTTCGGGATCAAATTCGGTGCTATTAGCATCGTGAAGACCCAGAACAGATCTTGCAAATTCAACGACAGCAATTTGCATGCCCAAGCAAATGCCCAGAAACGGAACATTGTTTTCTCGAGCATACTTAGCAGCAAGAGTTTTCCCTTGCACTCCTCTATCACCAAAACCTCCCGGAACTAGAATTCCATTAGCACCCTGCAATGAAAACCCATTTAGGTAACATCTGAGGATACAATATCATATTTAAATACAATTAAGTCGGTGTAGTAGTGAAGAAATGCATTTAGTGCATAAAAGTGCAAACAGTAGAAACAATAAAAAAAAAAAAAAAAAACCTCTAGAAGACTCCAAGCAGCTTTATATGCATCAGGATTCTGAAAACAATAAATTAATCATCAGAGGCTTGGAATAAAGTAAAACAAAACAGTTAACATTTGCAGAAACAATAGTAGAAAGTTTAGTTATTACCTCTTTCAAGGTATCATCTTCAAGATCCCCAGCAGGAACCCAGTCCACAACTAGCTTGCGGTTGCAAGCAACAGAAGCGTGCAGAAGTGCCTGCACAAAAGACCAATTTTATATGATGTTTCAATTAAGCATATCATATTACACACAGTACACGCCCAAAGCCATCCATATAAATCATTTGTGAATTATTATATGCATTTTCAAGAATAGAACCTCACTGGCCTATCCTCACAACAAACTTAGTCAGAGTCACTTAATCAGTCACTTAATCCGTTCCCTTGACTACCCATTGACTACGACCGTAACGTCGTGTCTGTACACTTATATAAATATCTATTCGGTTTCAACTTTAAACAGCAAAGAAAAATTCATCACAAGTATCCCTGAAATTTGGATAAAATTCAGGTTTTCATGCATAAGAATTGTAACTAGTCATACGGATACTCAGTACTAATGATATTGGCGCATATCAACAATCCTAAGTGTATCTAAACTCAAGATAATAGCATCAGCACCAAAATCAATAAACTCGTGATTAAACTATTACATGAGAAACAAAATAAAGATGGTGAATTGGACACCATACCATTTTAGATGAGAAATCTCACGCTGCCTTTTCTTAACAAAATAAACTACTAAAACTGCAAGTTGCTGAGAATGAAAAAAAAAAATTATTGATGAGTAATGCACCTTCAATACAGATAGATATGCATCTGAAAGGCCAGTATATTTTCCCACCATTGCAATTCTAACCTGTGAAGAACATAATAGGTGTGAGGTCAATAGATAGCACTGTTCGGCAAGGTGAATATCTAGTACTGTATTATAATTTTTAAAGTATATATCAGAAATATAAAAACCTACAGATTCATGAAATTTGTGATAAACTTTTGTTGTGGTGATCCACGCCTTAAAATCAGGCTCTGTAGCAACACTGCAAATAATAACAAAATCAGTTCGAAGACAATCATTTTTTAAGGTAACTGGTGTCATAACTAACAATAAAATCTCTAAAAATCAACACCGGGATAAGGATTTCTTTATGGGGGTAGGGATAAATGAAGATTACACCAAAACAAGAATGAGTTTGTCAAACAAACCCTTGAAGGTTTAATGTTTTCAGGATTGCCTCATGTGCCTTCTGGTCCTATTCATAACAAAACAATATCAAAAGAAAAACTTCTAGTTAATATATGAATCACGGAACATAAAAAGAAATTCAATTCAACCATCTAGGCAAAAGAGATATTAGAAAAAAGTTTCACAAAGTATCATAGAATTACTTACTCTTAACAGCAAAGGAATGTGCCAGATATTTGGAACATCACAGAGAGTGAGTATGTTTGATAACTGCAGATACATAAGTTTGCATTGAGAATATATGTATACATAAGGCTTTAAGAATAAGTAAAGTGAATAAGTCTTGAAGTTATTTTGTATCAGTTACCGGCACATGACAAAATTGAGAAAGTTTTCCCTTGACATTATCATCAAGTTCCTGGTAAGGAACAAATACAAATATTCCATCATATTATTTCTGAGAACCAGCAGTGCTGAAAAGAAAAACCAAAGATCAAGAGACAGACCTTTGAACTGCGACAAGCAAGAAGATTTGGGATCAACCCTAACCCTCTAAGTTGACGGACACTGTGCTGGGTTGGTTTTGTTTTCTGTAGATTAAGATTCTGAATTAGTAAGAAAAACCTAAAATATACTATTAAATTACAATGTCCATTGATAGAATACAGTTTGCAGTGTACCTGTTCACCAACAACATTAAGAACAGGCACGAGGCTAACATGAACCAAACAGAAGTTGCTAGGGCCTAGAAAAATAAATAAACAATGAGATAAGATTCCTTAGCAAAAGAACAGCCAACCAAAATATGTTGATATAATTCAGTATACTATAAGGTCTCAGGTATGACAAACATTACCTACGCGGTACGAAAATTGGCCAAGTGCTTCAATAAAGGGCATCGACTCGATGTCCCCTACATCAAAGTAAAATCATTTTATATTAGCACTCTAGATTACTACTAAAATAAAGACTTCATGTTTAATGTTTGTCAAGTAGAACAAGCCTGATTTTATGATTCGGAAAGTACTGAAAATCAAATTCAACCTCAGCATTTAGAGAAAACAGGACATGTGTCGTCAGTGTAAACTAATTTTACACTTACGTCCAATGAGAATCCAGTATGTTGCAGTTAGTTTTAAAATGTGGTTACAAAGTGGATTTATGTGGCGATATAGCGAGTTCTCATCGGATGGTGCTGTTAAACTAATTTACACTTACAATGTATCATCACTAAACTCTACTAAGTATTCGAATTTGTTGGAAAAATAAAAATTTACCTATAGTTCCACCCAATTCAATGACACAAACATCAGCAGGGCCTTCTTTTCCATCAACCGGTACCTGTGCTACACGTTCTATCCACTCTTGGATAGCATCTGTGATGTGTGGAACAACCTATGAATACAGCGGAGGTAATCAAAATTCAAAACCAAGGGACAAACAACCATAACAAATAAATTCGGAAGGAAAAATCAGAACCACTAAACATACCTGGACAGTTTTGCCAAGATAATCTCCTCTTCTTTCCTTCTCAACAACAGACTATTAAGCATTCAAAACAATAACCAAAATTAAGAAACCGAAAGCGCTCTTAGTAAACGAAGACAAAATAAAAATAAAACAGTTAATTAGAAGAAACAAATGTTTTGTCCACCTGATAAATTTTTCCAGTTGTGATATTATTGTCGCGAGTTAATTTGATGTCCAAAAAACGTTCATAGTTTCCAAGATCAAGGTCAACCTTCAACCAAGAAAAAAAATTGAAAATAGAACATGAGTAAAAAGGGAATGCTATTACCATTATAACTAAACAAACTACTATTGTGACCTTAAAACAAATAAAGCAACATTTTCAAATGAGCTGCAAAATCAAATACATTAAGTTGAGTTTCACATTAAAATGGCTGATGCCACGTTATCAAAAATTGGAATTCTACAATCTCAAGTCACCAACTTAATGCCTGAAAGGAACAAATAAGATTCATCCCATGACAGGAAAAAAAAAAAAATAGAAGGTTGACTAGTATATTTACCTCACCACCATCATCTAACACAAACACCTCCCCATGCTCAAAAGGAGACATTGTCCCTGCATCAGTGTTCAGGTAGGGATCTGCGAGTAACAGAAACTTTACATTTTAATACATCTAAAATAATTACTAATAAAAAGGAATATTTTGCACAATATCAAAAGATTAGTTTCACAAGAAATAAGACTTTTCTGATTCAAAAACATTCTTCTATTTTCGTTTTAATTATAAAACTATCAATCTGTCACCTTATTTTCAATGTTTCTTGCAATGTTGTCAATTGCAGATTGCGGAAAATAGTGTTTTTTTTTCTTTCAATACTGTTAGACTACAGTACTATAGCAGTTACTTCACAATGTTTTGCAGGTAATTGTGTATGGAGGAGGAACAACAGTGTTTTGTTAAAATTTTGCTACGCAATAGTGCTATAGCCGTTATTTGACAACACTTGTTTCTTGTACTCAAAAACATGTACACTATGTGTGTTTTCACTATTTTCTATACAAATATTCGAAAGCAGGGACAAAATGAAAACAAAATAATTTCATAATCAAAAGCAAAAACACAATAAAACAAAAAAAGTTTTGTTAAACCAAACAGGCCAAGTTTCTACCGACTTTATCGGCTCAAAAAGAGCAAACAGATCCTCTACTTCATACCAGCCGACTTTATCAGCTCAAAAAGAGCAAACACATCCTCTCCTTCACACCAACTCGGATACGTAAAAATGCAATCAACCGTAGTAATTCGCATTGCAATCCATCAAATGTTTATCAAAAGGAAAAAAAAAAGTGAGAATTCAATTCTAAGGGGAAAAATACCAATTTTGATAGAAGTAACTCGAAAGCCACAAGCCTGAAGGAGTACTCCAATGCTGCTAGCAGTCACTCCTTTGCCAAGTCCACTAACAACTCCACCAGTCACCAAAACATACTTCATTTTCTCCTCAATTTATTTACTACAAACGATTCCTCTTTAGCTGCTTATCCTATGCAACATGCACAAAACCATATATCAGTATCATTACAAAAAACAACACAAGAATAAAACACAATGATTTAGTGTCATCTCATCACCTCATTCCTTTTTGGATTAACTTATTGGAACTTATCTACTAATATAAGCATTGTGAGACTGTTTACGAGAACTTAAAGAAACAGGTTATGACATATCTATAAACTATTTTCAGCTTACTTCCATAAACCCTACAATATAGCTCACAAAAACATAGCTCATGAATACAACTTATATCTAATATATAAAAGGTTTAACTTTATTTTATCTTTTGCTATAGAAATAGCTTACACATAAGCATTTATATGGTAAGTACTTATACCACAAGCGCTTAATTAAGTGAATGTTTGGTTCCTCTTCTAAAGGGGTTAACACTGATTCTGGCATGTTTGGTTGCAACACACAAATTGATTATGGCTCTAGAATCGATTCTACTTGAATCTATAGCTTTTGATTCTAGAATTGATTTTTCCACACAAATTTATAATTCAACTCACGTTTACATAAATGTATCCAAAGATAAACCATTTTACCTTCAACTCACTTTTAGTCAGAATCAATTTACATAATCAATTCACCCACAGAACCAAACATACACCCGAAACTAATTATGGAGATTTAGAATTGATTTTGACATGTATGGTTGTTTTCGAGTAGAATTGATTCTAATTGAAGTTCGGATTTGTAAGCTTTGATTCTATAATTGATTTTTACACAAATTTAAAGTTCAATTTGTTTTTACGTGAATGTATCCAAACAGAAATCACTTTATCTCCAACTCACTTTTATTCATAATCAATTTTACAAAATCAATTCACTCAAAATCAACTTTTATCACCACAAAACCAATCATGCACTAAATAGTTAATCCAAAAGGGCATGATTATCTTTGAATAAATTATTATACTTTTAACCTTTTTGAAAAGAGCCTATAAGAAACTGACAAAACCCTATAAGTAGGTTATTTTTTGAGATCCATTTTTCAAAACTAAAACAATAAAACAAATATGAACACATAATAAAATAGATAAAAGGGCAATGAGAAAACACAACATGCAACAGAAAAAAAACGAAACTTTAGAACAAAAGAAAAAATGGGTTGTGAAAAAAAAAATAGCAAAGAAATGAGAATAATGAGAAACCTTGTTGGTAATGGGAGATTATATGAGTGAATGAATGAGAAGCAATGTGCATGCAAGGAAATGGAAAAGAGGGTTGTTGTGTGAATCCAAAAGAAGAAGCGCTTTTCAGAATAATCGCTTTTCAGGTTTCGCTTTTCGGCGCTCTCACTCTCTTCTCCTTGTTTCTTGTTTTCAGGCGGCGGGGAAACAATGAAGCAAAGGTTTCACCTTTCAACTTATACAACAAGCTAAACCCCACAAACAAATTAAATAAAAAAATATAAATATTTTTTATCTTCCTCTAAAAAAAGATTTATTTTATGATGTCGCACTAAAGAGTAAATACTAAACAGGACAGCGCAACACAAACAATGTACGACAAACTTTTATTGTATTGAATAGTTTTTGCTCATATATGATTTTTTATTGATATAATATTATTTTAGTATTTTAGAAAATTTGTACCTTAGCAAAAAGTTGTGCCGTGGTTTAGTAAAAAAACAAAATTTCAATCTTTGTCATCTCCTTTGGCTTTAGTTTGTTTTGTCCTTGTAAAAGTTTTATAAATTAAACACTATACAAATGAAGTTGTTAAGTCTATCATTCGTTTTTTAGTGGATCAAACACATCATTATTGTAGTTGTTTTTAGGTTGTTTATCTTATTGTTACTAGCGGAAAGAGGGGCACGAGTCCGCTCTTTCTACTGCTCTAACGCATGTGATTATTTTATTACGTTTGTTTGTATAATTTTGATTTAAATTTTTAAATTTTTAAATATTAAAGAAAATTATTGATATATTGATTTATAAACAAAATATTGTCAAGGCATATAACAATTATTTATGAACTCAACATATTTTAGTTTGTCTGCATATAAAATAAAGATAAAACAATGATCTTTCATTGTTTATTCTAATAGTAATTAGTAACATCATAACATAAATGTATAAATTACATGTTATGTAAAAGAAACATTGTTGTGATTGTGATAAAAGAATATCTTTAAAAACTAAATTTTTCGTAAAGTCTCCATCTTCTCTTTCTATTTTCCCTTCTTTAATGATAACTTTTGTTGAATTTTGAGAAACTCCTCTTGATAAAGCTACATATAATTGACCATTGCGAAAAACATGTCATGGAAGATAGATTCCGACATTGGGAATGGTCTGCCCTTGTGACTTATTTATGGTAATAGCAAACCTTAGTTTAATGGAAAACTGTTTTCTACTACTCACAAAGTGAAGTTATGAACCCACATTTGTTTTTAATTTAATTATGGGAAAGAATGCTTTTTTCCAGCATTGCTTCCTGTTAGGATTTTCACATCCAACATATTCTTAAATAAACCACGACATAACAATTGTGTCCCATTACACAACCCATATCTAGGGTCTATGTTTCGCAACAACATCAAAGGTGCACCTTTTTTTTACCTTTAAAATATGTGGTGAGATACTTCCTTGAGCAATTGAATTTAAGAATTCATGTTGATATAAGTTATGAGTATCCCCTTCAACCTCGCCAAATGACAACAAAGTACTTTGTTCTCATGGAAACTGAATGATAATTAAAGTCCAATCTTTAACATTATTTTTTGCTCAAGTTTGTTACTAATCTTTCTTTTAGAGGATTTAAAGTTCAATCTTTAACATTATATTTTGCTCATGTTTGTTACTAATCTTTTTTTTAGAGGATTTAAAGTACAATCTTTAACATTATTATTTGCTCACGTTTGTTACTAATCTTTTTTTCAGAGGATTTAAAGTACAATCTTTAACATTATTTTTTGCTCACGTTTGTTACTAATCTTTTTTTAGAGGATTTAAAGTCCGATCTTTAACATTATTTTTTGCTCACGTTTTTGTCACTAATTTTTTTCTAGAGGATTTATAGTCTAATCTTTAGCAATATTTTTTTCTCACGTTTGTCACTAATAACTTTTTAGAGGCTTTAAAGTCCAATCTTTAACAATATTTCTTTGCTCACATTTGTTACTAATCTTTTTTTTAGAGGATTTAAAGTCCAATATTTAACATTATTTTTAGCTCACGTTTGTTACTAATATTTTTTTTGGTGGATTTAAAGTCCAATTTTTACCATTATTTTTTTCTCACGTTTGTTACAATATTTTTTTAGAGGATTTAAAGTCCAATCTTTGACATTATTTTTTGCTCTTTACTAATATTTTTTTTAGAGGATTTATAGTCTAATCTTTAACAATATTTTTTGCTCACGTTTGTTACTAATATTTTTTTAGAGGCTTTAAAGTCCAATCTTTAACAATATTTTTTGCTCACGTTTATTACTAATATTTTTTTAAAGGATTTAAAGTCCAACCTTTAACATTATTTTAAGCTCACGTTTGTTACTAATATTTTTTTTTGTGGATTTAAAGTCCAATCTTTACCATTATTTTTTGTACGTGTTTGTTACAATTGATCAACGGCTAAGGAAGAGTAACTTATATTAATAAAATAATATGGAAATATTGTTTTTTGTGGAAAGGATATGAAAATACTTGGCAATATTTGTAGGTTGTATTGAGGGAAACAACACAGATGTACAATATAAAAGCGGCTGATAAAAAAGTAACATGAGTTTTTGTTTTGTGCTAGTTTTTTGTGAGTTTGATCTTTGGTTAATGGAAGTAAAAGAGGGTTAACGGGGACGATTAGTGACATGGATTACTAATCCACGTGTTATTTTATAATTGGCTATTTGTATTTAAAAGGATTACTAATCCATGTGCTATTTTATAATTGACTATTTGTATTTAAAATTAAGGGTATTTTTGGAAAGAAAATTCCAACCCAAAAGTGTGCTGAAAGGGGTAGTTTTCTTTATATATAGTATAGATAAATGCATTTTTATATATAAATTACAAATACTTATTTTAATTACTGCTAGTATGGTTACCCGTTGGAATACACCAGATCAACTGACGAAGACCTACGATTTAGTCTACATCAATCTCATGTAAGATTTTTTAAATAATGGTTAGATTTTTTTTCAAGTCAGTTTTGATAAGCAAAGCAAGTCTCATTGATCTATTAGTCCGTTGGTTTATTTAAACATAAGCAAAATTACTTGGAGCATGCTTGTTATAGCTTTTTTTAAGGGAAAAATCATTTTTATTTTAATCTGCAACAAACGGACCCTTATTTAAACAAATTCAAATGAAATAGGCTTTTCGATAGGCCGCCAAGCCGACCAGGCTTTATAAAAAGGTCATACACATGCCTAAAAATAAATCGATGTCTTACTACATATTAGACGTAGACCTTGATTTGTTTGAATTCTGCTCTTTACCCAACACATTTTGCTCATTCCCAACTGAAATTCCAAAAATACTCTTGTGTGAGTTAACTCACGCTAGTGTTAATCTCTGCGTGAGTTAACTCACACTAGTTAATAATTCCAAAAGCATGAGAAATTTTCACTTCCATGATGGTTTCCTCCATAATGGTTTCTTCCAATTACATGCTTCTAATAATGGTTTCTTTCAACACATTCACACATGTATACATACTTCCATTGCATCTTTCTTCCACGTATCAATCCATGCATTTTTCCTCTTTCTCATTTTCACTACCCCCCACACACACACACGCACACACATATATATAAGGCAGGATCCGTTGACACCAGGTGTAAGTCTAAAGAGTTACACCAAATCTCAGCCGATAAATTAAGTTAATCCAATGGCTCCCATTTATCGAATTAAAAAAAAAACTAAATGAGTCACATACAATTTTGTTTCCTGTTCTCTTCTCAAAAGGTTAATTGAACCTATGCGCAACGCATCTCAAATTTGCAGACCACTTTGTTGGACATTTTTCCCTCGTAATCATATATTACTTCTTGCTTGATTGCCTTTTTTCCAAATTGCCTACTAAATCAATTGATTGTGATCTGCATAATAAAAAAGATTAAATCGTTATTTTTATCTCAAATTGGGGGTCCTCATATAAACTCACTATGTAGGGATTTTGTACACTCGATCGAACATTATTTTAAGTTAGTGATTTTAATCGTATATCAATGATTTATTCTATTAAGATCTATATGGATCTCAGAATTGTTTACGGTTGCAATCATACTGATCTTTTTTTTTTTTAAGGAAACAATCATACTGATCTTGTTGAAGGCGTTTGCGAAGGTGTATATTATAAGTAAATTTAGATATCAATAACCGTAGGATTAAATAAATCAACGATCGAGATTTGGTCTCAGCCTTCGTAATATAACTAGTGACTCAAAAGTTATCATCTTCCTTTTTCACTGTCACACACAATATAACTAGTGATATAGAGACAGCAAAGACAGTTTTGCATAATATATAAATCATAGAATTTCTGCGTGCTATATACCGTTTGACACTTTTGAATAGTTGGTTACAATTACTTTTGTCAAGCATATAGCAGTTAGTTAGTTATCAACTCTGTTAATAGCTTTAGGTATGGTACCGTACATATTATGTTGCACTAGTATAGTGCCCCAGTGGAAGAATATAAACTCTCCTTCATTCCATCTCATCTAGAATTTTCGGATATTCATCGCTATATTGTCATATTACACCTGGTGTCAACGGATCATGCCTATATATATATATATATATATATGTATATGAGGGCAGGGGGCATATCATGTGAGAATAACAAAGTTATGTGAGAATGATAAGAATGATTATGGGCCTTTGGATTAAAATTGATAGCAGGGATTAAAAGGTCATACTTAATGGCTCACGTGACTGGTTTTCTTATTCTTGGCAACAAAATATCGCTGACGTCATTTTCATGTTTTCCAAGACTACACTGCTGTGAATCTCTTTCTTATCTCTTGCTCACGGCTCATATATCACTATCACCAGCAAGTTCACAACTACACATTTCACCATGATCTTTTCATATTCATTTTTTATCCATAATTCTCTCATGTTTGATATTTTTTCTTCAAAATTCTCTCGCGATTCCAGCCCATAAAATTTGTTGAACCTGTGAATTGAAGCTCGGGAATGACCGTCGGAAAGTCTAGATCGGATGAGTTGAAATATATCCCAAGTTATGCCCATCGACGATGTGGGTATCCATGGCGGTTCATGAAGTTTCGACGTGTGAGGTGGGGACAGATTAGCGTTTGGAGACTGGATAATTTGCATTTGGAAATTATAATTTATTTATATTTTTTTTGGAATAAATTAATTCAACAAACATATAATAATAGAATTAAAGAATACAATAAATCTATGGTGGTGGTGGCTATGGCAGTTTCACGATAATGGTGGAAGTTCTGATTTATTTTTCTTCTTTCAATTCATACAAAATAAACCAATGACAGAGTAAAATGGAACAGAAACAACGATGAGGTGAGAACACAAGTCACGTGAGCAATTAAATATGACCTTTTAATCTCTGCCATCAATTCTAATCCAAAGGCCCATAATCATTCCTATCATTCTCATATAACTTTGTCATTCTCACATGATATGCCCCCTACGAGGGCATATCAAGTGAGAGGAGTAACTTAAATGAGAGATGAGAGGAGCTAATATCATCCGTTGGATCAAAATACACGTTCATGATCAAATTCCATTAAAAAAGGATTGGCACACTTGAATAAACAAAAATACGTTTCCTATGCTCATGAAACGCGATGCTTCCTCTTCTATTTTTCCTGGTTTTCTTCCTCTCACACAAGTCCCACGCATTCGTTTTCCTCTTCAATTTTTTTAATCTGCGATTGGACTTGACAGTTATGCCAACGGCTTCACATGAGACACCATGCATCAACTTCCTATGTATTATTAATTTCTATGTATCAACTTCTCACCAATCCAATTGCTTATTAGCTGTAATGGAATTCTTCAATTTCACCTTTATTGAAGCATGTTCCAATTGGTTATTTGAACTTTATCATGATTACTCAGAAAGAAAAATTAAATTCTAATTGGTTTTTCAAACATTTTTATAATTACTCTGGTTGAAAAATTTCAATTTTTATATTTTGAAAAGCACATGTAGATGTAGTGGCTGAGCTGAGATCGTTGGTAGTGAACGTTATAATGATTTAGATTTAAGGTGGATGACAGATTTGGATTTTTTAATTGGAAGAGAAGGAGATCGAACAAAGGAAGAAGACAATCAAAAGAGCTGTGTATTTTGATACAACGGATGATATTAGCTCCTCTCATCTCTCATTTAAGTTACTCCTCTCACTTGATATGCCCTATATACATATATATATATATATATATATATATGTGTGTGTGTGTGTGTGTGTGTGTGTGTGTGTATACATGTATACATATATATATGTGTACATGTATATGTATACATATACATATGTATATATGAGATTTGCTAGAACACACCTACTAGTTTTTATGTGGAATTTGATCATGAACGTGTATTTTGATCCAACGGATGATATTAGCTCCTCTCATCTCTCATTTAAGTTACTCCTCTCACTTGATATGCCCTATATACATATATGTGTACATGTATACATATATATGTGTACATGTACATATGTGTATATGTATACATATACATATGTATATATGGGATTTGCTAGAACACACCTACTAGTTTTTATGTGGGAGTGTTTTAGCAAGCTACATCTTAAGGTGCATTTAACTACTTTTTAGTTATAACTTGCTAAAACACACCTTCTAAAAAATAAGTTGGTGTATTCTAGCAAATGCCTATAGGAGTTTCTAACACCTACTTATTTTTTAAGAAAGTGTGTTTTAGCAACATTCACCTTAAGATGTATTTAACAACTTTTTAGTTATATATTTGCTAAAACACACCTTAATAAAAACTAGTGGGTGTATCCTAGCAAACATACATACATATATATATATATATATATATATATATATATATATATATATATATATATATATATATGAATAATAACAAGAACCATGTATATCTACCGGAAGATATTTCTAAAAGTCTAAAATAACTTTTGCTTAAGGAGAAGAATTATGCTCTTTACCCAAACGGTTCTGCTCATTCCCAAAGTAAATGACCAAAATGCCCCTGCGTGAGTTAACTCACGCCAGTATAAATTTCCAAATTTTTCACGTGACTTAAGTCACGCTTGCTGAAAAACAACAAACTTCTCCATGCCAACCAGATATGTATTTTAAAGAATTACTTCAAGTCTCTTCTAACAATCGAATCTTCTTTCTCACATTCGTCTTCAACACCCACCTCCGCCCCTTCAATGGCTTCTTTGTTCATTATCCCACCAGCCACAGTGATACCCATACGACCTTGTTCCTTCTGTTTGTGTGTCAAATTGAATTGATGTTGATGAACACTCTTGTCTCAATTCATTGGATTAAATTCAATTTCATTTAATTGAAGATATTTATTTTTTGCAGATTTTGATTTGAATGGCTAAAATTAACTAATAATTACTTGATTTGCATCGTTGAGAGAAGAAAAGAAGGGGCAAGATTTGAATAGCTAAAATTAACTAATAATTACTTGCATCTCTTGTATTACTATCCCTCTTTTTTACCATGCTTTTTCGATTCAGTGTTGTATTACCCCTTTTTGAATTGATGAAGATGACTTTGTTCTTGAAGATGAGCAAAACCATTTGGGTAAAGAGCAGAATTCCAAGGAGAAACCACTTTAATCCCATAAAAAAAAATTGAGACACATCCGAGATCAAAATCTTGTTTATTACACAACTTAACAAAAACTAAAAATTTCAAAGCCATCATCTTGATGTCTTACTATATTACAACATACACAAAGTTGGTGTAGTGTAATGTAGATATACAACACACACAGAGAACAACAAAAAATACGTGGTGTCTTACTATATTACAACATACACAAAGTTGGTGTAGTGTAATGTAGATATACAACACACATAGACAACAACAAAAAATACGTCAGCTCCAAAGATTTGGTATGCACACCCTTCCACTGGATTCTGTTGTTCTTTCCATATTCTTCTTGTGACTCTTAATGTCAGTTCCTTCCTATCACCACCAGAGAAAATGGAGTAGTGAAAATGGGAAAGAGGAAAAATGCATGGATTGATACGTGGAAGAAAGATGGAATGGAAGTATGTATACGTGTGTGATACGTGGAAGAAAGATGGAATGGAAGTATGTATACGTGTGTTAATGTGTTGAAAGAAACCATTATTAGAAGCATGTAAGTGGAAGAAACCATTATGGAGGAAAGTAAAAATTGGAATATGGGTGAAAGAAACCAGTGTGAGTTAACTCAGTGTGTGTTTTCGGCGTGAGTTAAGTCACGCATATTTAACACTAGCGTGAGTTAACTCACACAGGGATATTTTTGGAATTTCAGTTGGGAATGAGTAAAATGTGTTGAGTAAAGAGCAGAATTCGATTTTTTTTTTTATCAAACTAAACTTTGGTCTTGCATACTCTAATTTGGCTCTGCCTATTCAAACCTTCAAACTGCCTAGTATTAGCTGACTCGGGATCAAAATATGTTTACTCATTATCTTAAATAAACCTATATACCCTAGAGCAATGATAAGTGAACACAAAAATATAGACACAAATACGACACCAGGGATAGATTGGTAATTTCCTTTAAAATACAATGGCATAATTGAAATTCTAGCTGAAAAATGAGGGGTATTTTTTAATTGATTTCACTTTTTTTTTATTCTTTTTCAACCATCGCTGCTGTTCACTCACCATCATCCTACCACCCTCACACCATTGTCCAACCATCACACACCATCACCATCCTCCTTGTTGTCGTCGCCGCCGCACCATTAGACTTCTCTGGCGCCGCTCATTTGACCACCGCCTACTGAAACTCACAGATCCGCCGCCCCAAAACAGATCTGCATCGGCGAAGGCGAGGTCTGTGAGATTCTCAGTCGCGAAAACACTGTAAAAGATTGGTCGCCGGTGATGAGGACAGAACGGTAGCCGTTGTTTAGGACAGAACGGTCGCCGGTGAATTTGGTAGATCGGTGCCGGTGAGAGAACGAGAGAAAACTGTGTTTGATTTGATAAGAGTGGAGGAGACATGTACTGGTGTGAGAGGATGAGAAAATAAAAAAAAAAAAACAAAAAAAATAATGTATAAGTGAACAGTGAAATATGGTGTTGTATTTGTGTCTATGTTTTTGTGTTTGTTTATCATTTCTCTATACCCTATATGTTTACTTTTGTTGCTTGTTTTCAGGCGGCGGGGAAACAATGAAGCAAAGGTTTCACCTTTCAACTTATACAACAAGCTAAACCCACAAACAAACAAAGTAAATAAAATAAATAAATATTTTTTATCTTCCTCTAAAAAAGATGGCTTAAATGCAGTTTTTACCCCCTATTTTGATTGAATTTGAATTTTGTTCCTCCTATTTTAAAACTCAGAATTTTACCCCTTTGTTTAAGGTTTTTCAGGATTTTGTCCTCGTGAGCTTAGCTCAGTTTGTAGAGACAATGTATAAAATATGTAAGGTCCGGGGTTTGAACCCTGGCCACCACAAAAAAAAAAGGTTTTTCAGGATTTTCCTCCCCCATCCACCACATTTGAGTTCATTTTGGCTAATGTGGTAGTGCTAACTTGGTTTAAATTATATTATAAAAATATTCACCTAATTAATTATTTATATAAAATGTATATTTTTATTTTTATTTTTCTAATGAAAAA
The DNA here is from genome assembly GCF_051527215.1 of Medicago sativa. Classification (NCBI taxonomy): domain Eukaryota; kingdom Viridiplantae; phylum Streptophyta; class Magnoliopsida; order Fabales; family Fabaceae; genus Medicago; species Medicago sativa. Next base: position 35,224,095 of record NC_140756.1, on the reverse strand, counting down.
TTTAAATAATTTTTTTCTTTAGAAAAAACAAAAAGATATAGGATAAACAAAAAAAAATGTAAGGCTAGAATTTTTTTTAAAAAATAAGAAAATAAAGAAGCAATAAAAAAATATTAATTCAGCAAAAAATAAAAAGGAAACCATTAAACGCAAACAAAAATACTAAAATTCAAGTAAAAATACATGAAAAAACTAGTTTGCACCTCTAAATATTTGCTATTTTCATACTATGCATTTTTATCCTGCTTTTTCTCCAATTTTTTTTATTGCATTGTTTTAGTATTTTTCTGTTTTTTTCTATTTTTTTGAAAAAAATTATTCAAAGTTTTTTCATAAAAAAATAAATAAAAAGAAGAAGAACATTTAATATAAATAATTAATTATGTAAATATTTATATAATATAATTTAAGTCAAAATAAACTCATATGTGGTGGGGGACAAAATCCTGAAAAACATAAAACAGGAGGGGAAAATTCCAAATTTTAAAATAAGGGGGGCAAAATCTGGATTTAATCAAAATAGAGGGGTAAAATTCCGAGTTTTAAAATAGGGGGGCAAAATTCAAATTCAATCAAAACAGGGGGTAAAACTGCACTTAAGCCAAAAAAGATTTATCTTATGATGCCATAGTTAAAGAGTAAGTATTGAATAGAGCAGCACAACACAAACAACTAGGGGTGTACATGGGTCAGTTTGGGTTGAGTTTGGCCAAACCCAAGACCCGAACCATATATGGTACTCCAATTTGGGTGAGTTAAAATAACCACCCGATACATTATTGGGTTGGTAAACCCATTAATTTCTTGTTTGGGTTGGGTTGGGTATTGGGTTACCAAATTTATTTATTTTTTGTGTTTTTGTTAAATTAAATGGTTAAATGATGAGTCCTTGTATATTTTTCATAAAAATTACTCGTTTTTTTTAAAAAATTGTGTAACCCATTTTCACTATATTTTAGCGTCAAAAAATAATAAATGCTAATATCAAATAATAAATTTCATCATAAAATACTTGCAACAAATTAAAGTTGCATGACATAAAATTGCATTAGCATCAAAATAACCAAAAAGTGCACCATCCTAATTGATAACTCTAACATGCTTGAATTTTCAATATAGATGATACCTTGTTTCAATTTTGAAAATTAGACTTGATTTATGACCAAAAGTTTTGGTATTTTCTTCGTTCCCGTGAAAATAAAATTAAAATGTGTGTATTATTGGGTAAGTGGCTTCATTGGGTTTGGGTCTGGTTTTACCCAAAACCCGTTATTTTTTATGGGTTTTACATTTTTGAAAACCATACCCATCCAATGACCCAACCCAACCCACTTTTTTGAGTTTTTTGGGTGGGTTTGACCCGATTTTTTTTGTTGACCCAACCCATGTACACCCTTACAAACAACACAGAACAAATTTTTATTGTATTGATTCGTTTTTGATCTTATACGATTTTTTATTGATAGAATGTTATTTTAGTATCTTAGACAAATTGTACCTCAGTAAAAAGTTGTGTCATGGTTTAGGAAAAGATAAAATTTCAATTTTTATCATATCTTTTGCCTCTAGTTTGTTTTGTCCCTATAAAAGTTTTATAAATCAAACATTATATAACTGAAGTTGTCATGTCATGTCCTTCGTTTTTTAGCGGATCAAACACGTCATTATTATAGTTTTATCTTTTTTTTTGAGCAAAAATTATTATAGTTGTTTTATATATAAATTACAAATACTTATTTTAATTACTGCTAGTATGGTGATTTGTCGGAATAGACCATATCAACCGATAAAGACCTACAATTTAGTCTACATCAATTTTATATAAAGGTTAGATTTTTTTATAGTCAATTTTTTGATAAACAAGTCTCGTTGATCTATTAGCTTGTTAGTTTATTTAAACATAAGCAAAATTACTTATTTAAACAAGTTCAAATGAAATAGGCTTGTCGGTAGGCTGTCAGGCCGATCAGACTTTAAAAATGGTCATTATAGACCTAAAAATAAGTCGATGACATACTAGATATTAGACCTAGACCTTATTTTTTTTTTTTTTTTTATCAAACCAAACTTTGGTTTTGCATACGATAATTTGGCTTTGCCTATTCCAACCTTTCAACATGCCCAGAATTAGGTGACTCGGGATCAAAATATGTTTACTCATTATGTTAAACAAACTTATATACTTAACTAACTTTGTGAATGAAGATTTTTTTATCAATTCAAGTGGTATTCATGATTATGTTATAATTTTTTTTTTTTGAAGGAATGATTATGTTATAATTGTTTTTTAGGGAATTTAATTATACTGCTGAGAACATCCACATTAGAGACATGGCTGATTTAAGGGGGGTTGCAACTAAGGCAAGGGTTTTAGGCGCCTAAATTTTTAAGCCTCATATTAGTCTTCTAGATCTTTTTTGCTTTAAATATGTTTATCTAAGTTAAATTCTTTATACATTATCATGCTTAGACTCGGCTAGTAGTTCAATGGAGAGTTGTAAACTTGTCGTTTATGTTGTAAGTTTGATCCTAAAGGTAGCTATTTTATATGTTATATGTATCTTAATTTTTTTTTCTTTCATATATCTATGAATATGATGTTATTTGTTGGAATTATATTAAGACAAATTGTGTGCAACCAAACTATGCGCACAAACGTTTGTTTTTAAAAAGTTCTCGCACTAACGGGGTTGAGTCTAATAGAATGAGTTAGACTCTCACGACATGATGCATCATTATTCGAATATTGACTAGGAGTGGTATCCATATGTAGTGTTCGAAATGCCTCAAATAAAATTATACATTTAGTATTCTTAATTTTTATGTTTCTCTACCAAACACACTTAAAAGACCCCAATTTAAAACTCGTTTTAGGCCTACAAATGCATTGAATCGTCCCTGAATCGAAATATCCACTTTTGGGTACTTAATTGGGTCTCACTTATACATATCATTCATTTATAATTTTTAAATAGTAATACCTAATAAGCACTCAATCCATCTAACACATCATATTATACAAATTTTTTAAAGGGAACCACTAATTATCTATCATTAACTTATCATTACATTTAATTTTTTTGAATATTTTTAAATTGTGGGACCCACAAAAAGAGGGTATATGCTTAGACCATTTGCAATGGTTGTTTAATCTGTGTTGAAAGCCACAATAAACAAGTGAGTGCCTTGCAATGGCTGTTTAATCTGTGTTGAAAAGGAAAAAATGTTGAGAGAATTAAACCGTTTAAAGCCTGCCACAGAGGGACACGCGTCGCGCTAACTTTGGCCAAGCCAGGCGCGTGTAAGACACGCGCCGACAGTGGCGCGTCAGCGCAGGGAGGGAAGAAAGAGAAAATGAAAAACGGATAATTTGTAACACGTGGCCTGTTTTTATTGGCTGTCCGGATTCTTATCATTTCAATACTTTCACCTCAATTATTTCGTCCAAAATTAATTCAAAAAAAAAAAAAAATACCAAAATTCATGATTTTTTTTTCTCTATAAATAGAGACTTGGTTCATTTGATTTGGACACAGAAAAAAAAACCAAGTTTTTCACTATATTAGTCTTATTATTATCTTTCAATTAGCAAAATTAGTGAAGTTGTTAACTTTTTTTGTTGTGAAATGGAGAACAATAATAACAATTTCAACAACCAGAATTCTTCTAGTTACCCACATGGCTACCAAAATCCCAACAATTTTCAAAATCAAAATCATCAAAAAGGAAGCATCAAAATCAAAATCCCAACAATTATAATTGATATTTTTATTTTTATGTAATTAAAAATATAAAAATATAAAATTAAATAATAAAATTAAATAAGAATATGAATTAAAAAAGTGGTGGGGTAGAGTGTTGGTGGGGTAGATTGTTTAATGTTGTTTAACCATTGGAGAGGGTTATTTGTGAATGTTTGTTTAATGTTTAGGTGGAAGAGAGAGAAAATGATGTGGAGTGTTGGGAAGTGAAAAAGTGGATGTTTAAACAAAAAATGATGTTTAACCATTGTAGATGGTCTTACTTAAGGAGTAATGATATTTTGACATCCATTTGATGACAACTTTGTTGACAACCTTGTTTTTCTCACTTCTTATTGGTCAAAAACAATCGAGAGAGAGAAAAAGGAAGAGAGAGGATAACAACATCATGTGAGTATGAGAGAGAAAGTTGTCAAAAAGTTGTCAAAAAGTGGTTGTCAAAATATCATTTCTCTTACTTAAGACCCTCACCTCATTAAGAACTCAAATTGTTTTCCCCCAGATAATGATACTTAATAAGTACCTACGCTTATGGAGTTGGAGTTACAAGACTAAATTTTTCCATTGACGTAACACCTTATGGATAAATTTATCTAAATTAAAAATAATCATTTAAATTAATTACATGAAAACAACTGCATCTTAAATCAACTTTAAAAAAAGAACTGTAACTGAAATCACATATATTCAAATTTAACATTATTATAATAAATTTTCCCCTAAAAAAATTTTGTAATAAATTTTAAAAGTATTCAAAAAAACTATGATGCTACTTATAAAAAAAAAATTAATATGTTTTTAATCATTATATGTATATCAGTTTTCTTTTTTTAGTTCTTTAAAACATGTCTTTCGAACTTTACTTCCTCTAAATTTTCTGTCACTAATTGTAGTCCCTGTATTTTTATAAAATTTCATGTCACATGTTTCAAATAACTTTTTTATGACACATCATTGATAAGACCTTATAATATCATTAGGTTAATAATTTAATTATATAATCTTTATTAATTTATCTATAACTTCCAATTGAAGATTTCATTGTTAAATTAGAGATTAAATGATTTCTTTTGATTACACGGAAAAGGAAAGAACATAAACAAGCAAAACTAGCTAAATCGTTGCTTCAATTTGCGGAGGGGGATAGACCTACAACTTTAAACTAAAATCCAGTTGAACATTATGTTTAGCCAACCGATCAACACAATCATTTCCTTATCTCAATGTATGATTGAAAAGCAAGGACTAATCTTGTGACATGAAGGTACGAATCCGACCGAGAACAATATCATGAGGGTGGTAAGTAGCATCGATATCAAGAATAAGATCAAGAGCCGATTTAGAATCAGATTCCAAAGTAATGATTCTAAAACCTAAATCCAAAGCCAATTGAAGCCCTAGCATGAAGGCGAAACCAATCATGAATGTCATTGGAGAGAAAACATGAAAAGTTGGGCAAATGACTAGCTATCCAAACTACAAGGGAAATAGGACAATCACGAAGAGTGTGGAGCGTAGTTTCATGTAATTGGTTGCATCTCAAACAATACGAGTTAGTAGTACAGTGGCAAGAACCTGTAACTTTCACAACTAAGATGTCGTATAATTCCCATTTGAAGAACCTTTCCAATGATATAATATGGCCTTAACAATGACATGCCATCAAAACAAAGTCACTTGGAATATGCAGTATCAAATTTTGTAAAAAGTTATAGACTAAACATGGTAAAAGAAAATTTAAAGAGACCAAAACTTGAAAGAAGTTTTCAGACGAACAAAAATAAAAATTAGTATATTTAACTGGTGTAAAAACATATTTAACCAATAAAAATAATTAATTTGGACTGGGTTTTATAATATTTTCTTATGAAATACGAACCAAATTCTAAAACCGTTGCAAAAAAAAAAAAAAAATCTAACCAATGAAAAATATGTTCAATCGAGTTAATAATTTTACAAATTTTAGAAACTTATTTCTAAAAGTCTAAATATAATTAATTTGGTTGAACATTATAGATTTGCATACTAATAAATGAAGCACATAAGCTACAATAAATTATAACTAGATCTTTGACCCGTGCGCCGCACGGGTCTTATCATCCAAGATAATCAGATATACAATAAAACAAAACATGTTGTAATGAATTGTAAAAAAATAAAAAAATATAAACAATTTTTTCGAAGTCACTACAAAATCGAATATAGCATAATATTACATTACAAAATATTAATGTTAAAACTAAAAGATGGAAATAGTTTAAAGACAATGTAGCATATATTAAAGAGAATTATACATTTCGAAATACTTCTTCATACACAACGTTAGATGTCACATCAATGAAACAATGTATAAATTGCATTAAGTTTAAATCACACAAAAAATATATATCTGATAAAGCACACTCTAAATATGTCATATATGTCTTTTAAAAATTGAAAATACGTAACATTATTAAACCATTTATTTGTTCATTTTCCATGATAAACTACAGATTTTAATGAACTTGGGCAAATTATTAGTACAAATTATTCATTAGATTAATTTAAATAATGGAATACAAATCACGTTTATCATATAACTTAATATAAATCACCAATAAAAAAAATAAAATATAAATCACCAACAAAACTATCAAAGTTCCTCAATAGTATATTTGATAAACATGTTTAGCCAATAACTTGATCTCAGTCAAGTTGCATAACTTTCTTTTCTCCTTATTATGTCATGCAGATTATAATTTGAAATTAAGCAAAGTCTATTATAAAAAACGATGGAATAATCAGTTTATGCAGGGATGAATAAGTTTCAATTTTTTTCCATATACTTTGCTGATACATTGCACTATAACATGCATCAATGAAACATGAATATAGCTGACAGATTTCATTCAGTACTATAAAATCGATTGAAAAATAAATAAGGTACTGTCGCATACCAGAAAACCTTTGGTAACATCATATTCAGTCAATCTTTTTGCAAAATCTATATGCATGTCACTGATAATGTGACAATATATGTTATAAGAGAAGTAAAGGGAGGTAGATGGTCATTGAATGCAAGCTGGACACTTGATTTGTCAACAACAAAACGCATTGGAGGGTCAAATACATGACACTTAATTGTCTTCCCAAATCTATCCTCCAATGCCATCGCAAAATGACCTTGGCCAACAAAAACCAGTGTAACCTACGCCCACAATCCTATTTCGTAAAAATCACAGATCGCCGTCCATCCCTTTGAGAAAAAAACGATACCAAAGTTGCAAAGCGAGTAATCTGGTCGCCAAAGTCATCGGCAAACATTTTCGGAAGCTGACAACTCCCTAAGACAAAAACAACTCGAATTAGAATCTTTCATATCAAACAAATGAACATAAAAAATCTGCATGTAAGAAAACATAATAAAAAAAAAATGCTCACTAACATCTTCAACATCATACTCAACCATGTATGACCTATATTTCCTTCTCAGCTTGTTGATTGCCTTGTCTAGATCTGAAATAGGGTTATTCACTAAATGACCGGTCAGGCAGTGTTATGAAAGCAAATTTTCAATATTTCGTAGAGCCATGTTTGGTATTTCAGATTGGATGAATATGAATGGATGCTTTCAAAACCTTTCAGTCTTTCACGTATAAATAGCAGGATGAGAGAGTGAATAGACGCACATAAATGCTTTGGGAATTGCCAAGGGTATTATAAACGTGATATTTACACCCTCCGGTCACTATTATAAGCAAAAAACTACATTTTAGATTCATTCATTAAATGATGTATGTGGTTTATAATAAAGACCACATACATCATTTAATGAATGAATCTAAAATGTAGTTTTTTGCTTGTAATAGTGACCGGAGGGTGTATGTGCATGATAAAAGTGCTATTCCCAAATATCAGTAAGGCACACGCATAGAAAAGGGAAAATAACATCTTTCAAGCCAAAATTTGAAATTCAAATTTACCATGTATTAGGAGGGAAAAATTAGGTTAACTAATTAAGTCATTAGCAATTAATGGCAAGGATTTAGAGGGAAAAAATTAGGTTAACTAATAGCATGACCTAATAAGCTTTAAGAGTAAGTGATGATTTTCTATTACAACAAACATAAACTCAAAACTTTGTAAATGACTCAATAGTAGCAACGAAGTTCTACTTAACAAATTGTTTGGAGTAACATCGACAGCATGCAACTAGTTTGGGAATAACGAGTTTGGTTACAATAAAATTATAGTAATGGTTATTACTATTTATTACAACAAATGGAGAGGATCTCAACTTAAATGTAGCACCCACTTTGAGTTGTGCACTGGTTTAAACATATATGGGTGTTCCTCACTCTCTCTCCATTTTCATTCCATGCTCAACTATTTATCCCAACATAGAAAGGTACTAAGATAAAATAAAAAGATTTGAAAAAGAATATGAAAATAGTCGAGTATGACCAAACATAATTGTGTTTTCTTGCACCTTTCATCTAAAGGTGAACTTTATTAATATATCGATAGAAACAAACTTATGCACCATACAACATTTGCTTCACTTATGCAACATAGAACTAGTTCAAGTTTGTTCACTCAGTTGTTTATGTCTTTGTTACTTAGGTTATTTTTTTTATTGAAATAATTATAGAAGAGGACGAAAGAGAAAAATTACAAATGTAAAAAAGCAAAGACATATAAAGAAAGCAATGATGAAAAAGTTTGACTTTTCATCATTTCCAGCATTGTATTGTTGACCTTCCAAGTCCATATCCACTTTGTGATATTCAGGTTTAGAAGAACTCCCAGCTATATCTGATAACAATAAGAGAATTCAATCAACACAATGATTATAGTAAACACAACATATTAGCAAAAACGTAAAATTAATATCAAAACATCTAAAATTTAAGAAATGAAAGAATAATAACTAACCCTCGTTAAAAAAGTTAAGTATATCTGTTTTATTTGATAAAGGGAGAATTGGAATGCCCTTCAGCATAATCTTGGGAGATCCAAAAGGCTCAATCCACCATGGACAAACCCTCTCAATATTTGGTATGAAATCCCATTGCACCTAAAAGGAGATGTAATTAAATTTATTTAAATCAATCAAGTTAAAAGAAAAATGTATTAACTAAAACATCATGGGTACTAATTCTAAAGCATAGTAAGATATTTGATTTTACCTTGATACATCTCCATTCTGAACCAGGCCACCTAATGGGATCAATATCTTCATTACCAACTATTGTACCATACCTATAAAGTAAAACAAAAATGTAAAAATACAAAATTATTACAAATAGTTACCTTTATAGACTATAAGTATCATAAACAGTTTTGTCATAGATGCATATATTTCAAATCAAAACACGAAAAATGCTAGCAATACACTCTTTTTATTACGTCTTTGTATTTACTAAAATTCATATGGGTCTGACTAACTGACAGAAAGACGAATATTGAAAAATCTATGTTAAAATGTATATTATTCGCACTTCTCATAAAAGTGATAAAACAATCATGAATTAACCATAGTAATTTGACATTATGATCACCTTCTTGGACATCCTTCAACTTCAGACAACATCTGTACCCTCCTTCCAACTGAGTAGTCTTTCTCAATGGACTCAGCATAAGTTTTCAGAGGAATCATAAATTCAAAGGGAGTAACCCTACAAAAGATGTGTATTAGTGCTAACATTCTTTCAAAACAGATTCTCAAAGATCATATATTTACAAATTTGCATTGCTTGAAAAAAAAAATGTTCATAAATATTTCAAATTGTAAAATCATTGGTATCTCACCAAGGGTGGTATTGGACATGGAACAAACTTCCAATAGAAACAGCATGGACAACAGCAGCCAATGCTCCAAGTTGAATGTTTTGACTTGATGATAGTTGAGGCAATTTTGTGCATATATGGCTATGTTGATTCATTGCTCGACGAATCCCAATACCAATTTCACCATTCTCTCCCCTACAATAACATAAGAATTATCCACGTAATTTTCTATGACATAAAATTAATGTGTACAAAATGAATAATAATGTTATTGGTAGATGCATAAATTGTCAATTACAAGAGAATTTATAGATTGAAATGAATTTTTGAATCCCATGGAATACAATGAAATAAAAATGAAGAAAAAAAGAGAGAACCTGACAAAAATGCATGAATCTCCAGGAAGAAGGTTTTTAGAGTTGACAAATGTGCTCCAACCATTAGTAAGAAAGTGTGCTCTCTCATCATCTGCATTTCATGTTATAAGAATATATAACTTAGAAAGAAAAATAAATAAATAATGATTCCATTCTTGAAATAAAATAGTTGTATTTCGGGAGAGAAAAATAAATAAAACTTGGAGAATGGGCAATTGTTATTACAGTGACACTACGATCATTTTACAATTTTCTCTGAAGAAATTTAACGGCTAAATTACATCAAAGGTCCTTTAAGTTATTTAATTATAACAAATTTGTCATTTTAAGTTTTTATTTACTTTTTTTTTTCTGAATCAAGAGCGAGGAAGACATCAAAGAGCCGTTGGACATCCCGACTAGGTCGGCACCTCCAGGGAACTCAAATCCTCTGCCGCTCACCCATAATATATATATAGAATAAAAAAAGGAAAAATATGTATAAGAGGGCGGCCAAACCGAACCCTCAAAAGGAAAAAAAAAACGAAAATAAAATATGGAAAACAAAAGTTAGGTAATCCATAACGGTCCCTAAAAAAATCCCCCCGAACAAAATCATGCATACGTTCCTACCAAACCGTGTCTAAACAGTGTGAAGAAGGTTAGACCAGCCCTAAGTTTTTTTGTACCACTTAGGTCTTTAAGTTAATTAATTGTAATAAGTTAGTTCTTCAAGTTTTTTCCATACCAATTAAGTCGTTTTAAGTTTTAAACTCTCGTAGACATTGGACAACATTAGAGAGACTCAATTATCACCAAACAATACCATCAACCCCAAAACATCCCCCTTTCTATTTATATGAAACAAAGATGATTTTGTGCATGACAAGTAGTTATATATGTCAATCATAAACTCTTTTAGGTTAACAATGAAGGTAATACTAATGTTTAAATAAAACAACTTAAACTTACCACGATAAATATGTCGAAAATTCCATTCAATTCCATGCATGTCCTTCGCCACTAGATCTTGCATTGGTGGTTGAAGGGTCATGTCCTATAACAAAGTAACAAAAACATGAAACTAAAACAAAATTCTTAAAAAAATAAACGAATTTTTTTTGGTAAAAACTTAACACAAGTGTAGATAGATACATACATTCATGGTTTCAATATGTCCCTGCAGATGAGTTCAAGATGTCCGTATAGAATTTATGGTTTTTGATATTTGGTCTCGATATAAAGTTTGTACAACTTTCATCCTTATTTTGCTTTATAAGGACTAAATACTAACAAAATACTAACATTTTTTGTTTAAGAAAACAATTTCAAGTACTAAGATAATTTTTTTGTATAAATTCATAAAAATATGCGAGGACAACATTTGAATAAAACTTATACAAGTGTTAACAAAAAAATTTAATTCTATAGGAACTAAAAATATATTTAACCTTGTATATACGATGAAGGATAGAATGACATTGACAATTGAAAATTATGTCATGTTAATCAAAGAAAATACACAATAACATTATCAAAGGCAATAAAGAATCACAAGCATAAACTAAAACAAACCAGATGGGGGAAGCATCTATCTGCATGTTGCTTTGGAATATAAAGTCCACCATGTGTACTTGTTTCCATTGAAGTGAGCAACTCACTAAAAGAGTAGATTTCATTAGGACCATGAAGTGCATGATTGTCCTCTAATGCATATTCTTGTTGCTGCAATCATCCAGTAATAACCGAAATTATATTCATTTTTTTTTTTTTTTTATCTTTACGCTCACGATATTAGAAGAGTTAAATGTTTTTAATTTAAATAAAGTTATGGATCATTCAAATTGAGTCTCTATATAAAATTTGAGTCATTATATATTTTATAAAAACATGTGGTTTGAGTCCTACGGAGAGAGATTAAAATTAATCGTTTTTATAAAAAAGTATGGACTAAAATCTCACGTTTTATTTAAGATAGTGAAAAAAAGAATATCTATAGTCACTAAACACATATTTACAACCAAATTTGAAATAACTAACCTCGAGCAATGGAAATAATGTAACCAGAGAAAAAATCTCATCTGTATCAACTTTTACCTACAATACCAAATAAGTATATTATTATATTATTTACAACATGCGTTAAATATTTTAAGTTAATAAAAACAATAAACTTATAGAAAGATGACAATACCTTTAATTGAACACCCACAACTACGCATAAAATTTTAGAAGGCAAATGATAGTTAGGAATTTCCATGTTGTGATTTTGCTGATATTGAAGTATTGCGACCTATTCCAAATTTTCATCATTAGACACATAAAAGAAAAATATATTAGACCATAAAATAGTAATCGGTTACATTTTATATAATAATAGAGAACTTATATTTATACACTCTTAATTTTTGTAACTTATTCAACACTTAATTTTCTCTATACCTTTCTTCATATCACAATTTTTGTAACTTATCCAACACTTAATATTCTCAATACCTTTCTTCATATCACATCATCAATATATGGATAATGCGTGGGAGTTTCTGCGCCAGTTAATGAGTCAGGTTACTGGTCTATGGTGTATTATTTGCGACTTTAACGAGATTATGGATGCTAATGAGAAGCGGGGTAGAACTAGTCGTTTAAATTGGTTGATTAACATATTTAGGCAAGCGGTTCTCGACTCTGGTTTGTCTGATGTGCAGGTAGAGGGATATCCGTACACTTGGTTTAAAAGTTTGAGCACCCCCGGAATGTTGAGTAGAGGTTAGATTGTGCCTTGGCTAATTCAGCTTGGTTCAATATGTTTCTTGAAGCAAAGCTTGCAAATTTGGTAGCCTCAATGTCAGATCACTGCCCTATTTTGTTAGGCCATAACCCTGTGCAGTGACCTCATTTGTCTAGACATATCTTTAGATTTGGAAAAGCTTAGAAGCTTGAACCTGGTTTTGATCTATGGTTAAGGTGAGTTGGCAGGGGTATATGGATCGATATGTGCTTCCTAGGCTACATATGTGCGCAGAGGCCATGTCGAGCAGGAAACATTGTAATAAGAGGAAACTCGACATTGAGGATTGTCGTCGCCAGTTGGATCATACTCGTAGCACTAAGTACATGGGAGGTAAATACATTTATATTAGAAAATAAATCCACTAAGTAATACCATAATATTTTTTTCAATAATTCTCAAAATAATTCCTAAAATTAAAATTGTTAAAAATAATACCAAAATAGTAAAAATAATCTATAATATACTATACCCGTTAAAAAAAAGATTTTTTTTGTTGCTTTTAATAGGTTCTCTCAACAAGAGGAAATTCTATTCGAGACGTGTGGTAAAAAAACTAGATTAAATATGATTTTTCTCTAAATTTAAAGATTAAATAAAATGAGTACTTGAATAAATAATGGGTTTTTTTTTGTTGATAAGCAATAAATAATGGGTTGTTGTGAGTTAAACATGTATACTTGTTGGATTTATCTTTTGACTTGAGTCGTTGCATTTATTTGATGTATTCAATTGGTATACCGTAAAAAATTTCTAAGCAAATATACATTTTTTTCCATAAAACAAATCAGTCTTTTTGAAAGAAAATAAAGGAGAGTCAAACACCTTTAATATATTATTATTAGTATTATAGTAGTTTTCTGTATAAATAAAAAGACTAGTAAAAACTTGACCAAAAATAAAATAAAATAAAAGACTAGTAAAACTTTTACCAACAAAAAAAAGACTAGTAAAACAAAAAAAAATATATAACATTGAAAAATTTTGCAATAAAAAATTTATGAAAATTTTATCTAAAATAAAAATTCTGTTTCGGTGTGGCTAATTTATGGTGAATATATATTAAAATCCTTTAACAAATATTCAACTATTTAATCCAATTTTTATTTTTGCTAAAATTTTAACAAGTATTGAAATTATACAAACACAAATTGGATTATTTATGATAATAAAGAAAATATTTTATGGTGTTTGTGAGCATATCTCAATTAGCATGGATAACAAAGCATGCAACGGTCGAAGTTCGAATCTCAAATTTCTCACTTATTCACCCCAATATTTCAAGCTAAGATCTTTTCAATAAAAAGGATTTGACAACGATAGGAAAGTTAACATATTTGTTTTACAACTAAGATAAAAGATCTCGACACAGAAAAAACAGGGCAAGAGTTCAAAATATAATTTTTTTTTGGAGAGAAGACGGAACCTGCTCTGAGTGTCCTTGAGGGAAATAGAAAACCTTCTCCCCAACCGTAGGGATGTACACAGATCCGGAACATGCATGCCACAGTTGAGCACATAGATCATCTTTCACAACAAAATAAAAAAATTAAAAAAATTAAAAGACCAACATGATGGTGAAAAAATAAATGGTTGAACAAAAGTGATAAAAATCCAAAAAAAAATAATGAAAATAAATTTATGTCGTTTACCAGAGACTAAACGAGATGCACCATCTCTTCCTGCAGAATCCATATCTCTCTCTCTCTCTATCTCTCTCTCTCTCTCTCTCTCTCTCTCTCTCTCTCTCTCTCTCTCTCTCTCATTCAATGGTTCTGAATGAAGGTGGAGAAACCAAACCGATATAATATATAGAGAGAGAACAAAAGAAACCTACGATATATAGGAACAAAAATATAATAAAAAAACAAAGAGAACCGAAACACAGCAGAAAATAACAAATGATATTAACGAGTCGCGTGTTTCCAAAGCAGAAATAAACAACAAAAATGTTTCGCAAAATGGGATCAAGTTTCGCAAAATGGGATCAAGTTTCGCAAAATGGGATCAAGTTTATGTGGACCCGCCTTTCCCTGACAACGAAGAGAAAGTCTCATTTACCCTCCTCAATTATTAGGCCAACATGAAGTAAATGTTGAACAATTTGTTTTAAATGTTATTGATGATACGAAAGTGGAAATTAAATGAGTTAATGAGGTGAGTGTTGGAGTGGTTTTAGATACCATGACAAAAATTAATAACAAAAATTTACGAAGAAAAAATATGAAATTTCTCTCTAATTCTCTAACTAAATTTCTCTCTTCATGGTCAGGTTACCATGTCCAAGGAAGATGTGCCTAACTGCCTATCACGCTGCCTATTATTTGTGAGAAGACATAAAAGTTTTGGATGGTTATTGGAAAATTGAGGATGGTCCCACTTATTAAAGGATTCTACGAAATTCTTTCTCATATGAGTAAATATATGTGTAGTGTTTGAAACATTGGCACATCGAGTCTCAAATTGGATTTGATGCAATTACCTTTTTGGACCACAAATTTTAATTCGGACTTAATTAAGAACAATAATGTGTAATTTTGGGACTTATATTACTACAATTAGATATTGAATCAAAATGTACAACTCAAAAAAGCAATGTTTTGCTATGGAGAATTAGTTATTGTTCATCGAACCTTTGTTAACCACCTAAAACACCACCACCTCCACCTGCAACCACTAAATGGCTTCCAAACCATTTCCAATCCGTTCAATTTTCCTTGCTGATTTAGATGAACCTAAGATTGCCCCAAAAACCATACCAAATCCCAAACCCAAATCAAAAAAACCTTTGCTTAAGTTCTGCACAATGTTTGTGATATCCCTCATAGCCAGTTACCTGAAACAGGCATGAAATGAGAAATGTTTTCTATTGCTATACCAGAGGAAGGGTATTAAATAGTCTATTGCTATACCAGAGGAAGATTATTGAATAGGATTGAAGTTCAAGAAATCTCTGTCCAAAGAGTTTTACACCACTAATTGTGGTTGCCTTGTGTGCAAAGTTATGGCCAGTTTGGAAGAACCTAGGAAGATTGGGTATCACCTAAATATGAAAGGGATTTTATGAATTATCTTTTTCCTTTATAGAAGATGCTAACAGTGTTAGATCTGCCGGATCTTGGAACTTAAACCCTGAATTGCTTAAGCTATTTGCATGGACCAAAGAATTTAACCGAAGTATCCAACACAACACTTTAGCTCAAGTATAAATGTACATATATGGCTTATCACATGAATATTGGCGTCTTAAAATCTTATTTTCCATAGATAGTAGTGTAGGGACTGCTTTTTGTTCAGATGCAACTACCAGTAAGCCAAATTTTTATAGAACCGCTGGCCACTTTGTTAGGGCATTTGTTGATATAGATCTCACATTTGAATTGAAATACAAGGTGCTAGTGGAAATAAAACGCTATGTTTTTTTTGTTGAACTTGATTATGATAATTTGCCAGATTTTTATAGCAATTGTAGGATTATTGGACACAATATTAAGAAATGCAGAAGAACTAATAAGAAGGATCATGTAAGAAGACAAGAAAAGCCTGCTATGAAAGAATGGGTTGAAAAGCAAAAGAATGTTGAAATCATCAATATTGAGGAAGAAATCCATCAAGATGGTGCATTGGAGAAGGAAAATCAGGAAAAATATAACTTAGCAAGCAAGGAAGTAGAAGTAGAGAATTTGAATACTGATCTGAACAAGACACCTGTTATGAAATGTGTAAAATGAATATTCTCATTTCTCATGAATGTGAAAGAGTTTACAAGAGGTATTTATAGGAAGAAAGTAAAGTACAACCATCCTATGAACAAGCTAATCCAAGTACAAACTCAATTGTAAAGCTAGCTAACTTCAGACTCTAGTGATTAGAAGCTGTGACTTCAGACTCTAGTGATCAGAAGCTGTAACTTCAGACTCAGGTGATCAGAAGCTGTAACTTCAGACTCTAGTGATCAGAAGCTGTAACTTCAGACTCTGGTGATCAGAAGCTATGTAACGGCATTATTGTCTTCCTCCTTATTCTCTAATAGTCCCCCACAAGCTGGGACATGGTAAATGTCAAGCATTCCCAGCTTGGACAATAAAATATGAAATGGTTGAGGAAGGAGTGGTTTAGTGAAGAAATCTGCCAATTGTTCTTTGGAAGAAACTGGTAGCAACTTCATGATTCCTGCTTGCAATTTTTCCCTAACCAAGTGACAGTCTATCTCAAGGTGCTTTGTCCTTTCATGAAAAACTGGATTAACATCTATATGTAAAGCACTCTGATTATCACAATAGAGCACAGGAGGTTTAATGAGTGAAACATGAAGATCTTTGAGCAGATACAAAAGCCACTGCAGTTCACATGTTGCTGCACCCAAAGCTCTATACTCAGCTTCTGATGAGGATCTTGAAACAGTCAATTGCTTCTTAGTCCTCCATGAAATGAGAGAGTTGCCAAGAAAGAAGCATTGACCAGAGATTGATCTTCTGGAATCTATGCACCCTGCCCAGTTAGCATCTGAAAACCCTGAGAGACATAGAGAAGAAGCTCTAGGGAAGAAGAGGCCTTGACCTAGGCATTTCTTCAGATATCTGAGAACTCTAGTAGCTGCAGCAAAATGTTTCTCTGTTGGAGAAGAAAGAAATTGGCTGAGTCGTTGAGTAGCAAAGGTGATATATGGCCTTGTATTGGTGAGATATATCAGCCTACCAATCAGTCTTCTATAGGAGGGGACATCATTGTAATGTGCACTATTGTCTTGATGAAGCTTACATGCAGGTTCAGAAGGTGTAGATACAGGTTTGCAAGCTAAATGACTTGTATCAGTGAGAAGGTCAAGACAATATTTCCTTTGACACAATGAGATGCCTGTGGAAGAATGTGCCACCTCCAAAGCAAGAAAGTATTTTAGTTGCCCAAGATCTTTAATCTTGAATGCAGAATGCAAGATGGATTTGATGTGTTGAAACTCAAGCAATGAATCACCAGCAATTATCACATCATCAACATACACTAACATAACTGTGAAAGTAGTGGCAGTTTTCTTGATAAACAATGAATGATCAGAGGTTGATTGTTTATATTGATGGGCAAGAAGTAATGAAGTGAGTTTTTCATACCACTTTCTGCTTGCCTGCTTGAGACCATAGAGAGACTTCTGTAATTTGCAGACTTGATTTGGTTTAGAGGTAATGACACCTTGAGGAACAGTCATATATACATCTTCCTGCAAGTCTCCATGGAGAAATGCATTATTCACATTAAGTTGATGTATATGCCAGTTGTTGATAGCTGATAAAGCAATAACAGTTCTGACTGTGGTGAGCTTGGCAACCGGTGAATAAGTATCAAAATAGTCCAGTCCCTCAACTTGATTGTATCCTTTGGCAACCAATCTTGCTTTGTATCTCTCAATAGTACCATTTGCATGATGTTTGATCTTGTATATCCACCTACATCCTATTGGTTTGATGTGTGGTGGTAAATCCACCAGTTTCCAAGTGCCAGTATTCTCAAGAGCTGCAAGTTCAGCCTGCATGGCCTGCTGCCAACAAATGTGTTTGCTTGCCTCATCATATGTGGTTGGCTCAATGTGTGAATCAATGGATTGAGAAAAAGCACAATGAGAAGGAGACACATTACTATAAGAAAGGGAATCATAAATGGGATATTTAACAGTGGCAGATAAAGCATGAAATGAACCACAAGTATTATTGCAGATATAGTCTTGTAAATGAGATGGAGGGTGACTAGTTCTAGTAGATTTTCTGAGAATAGGTGGTGAAATAGGAGTGGTAGGTGGTATAGAGTCATCATGTGGTGGGTCAGGGTCAATAATAGGTGGTGGTGGAGATGAGGAAGTAGGAGGTATAGGGTTGCTTACAGTGCAAGTATCAGAAGAAAAATAGGTCCAGTTAGTAGTTATGGACAAAGGGTTGGATGGATAGGGTAAAATGTGTTCATGAAATTGAACATGTCTAGATATATGAATCTCCCTTGAGTGAATATCTAAAAGAACTGAACCTTTGAAACCAATAGAGTAACCCAGAAAAACACATTTTTTGGCTCTAGCAGATAGTTTGGATCTGTGTGTTTGAAAAATAGAGGAGTAGCATAAAGAACCAAAAACTTTGAATGACTTAATATCAGGGAGTTTATTACGAAGAATGTGGTATGGTGATTTGTTGTGGAGATTAGGGGAAGTTACTCTGTTGATGATAAAGGTAGCATACAAAAGGGCATATGACCAGTATGGAGCAGGTAGTTTGGATTGATATAAAAGAGCTCTACCTACATTGAGGATGTGTTGATGCTTCCTCTCAACCCTACCATTCTGTTGGGGGGTCTCAACACATGACCTATGATGTATGATGCCCTTAGAGGCATAGAAAGAATGAAGTAAAAATTCAGGCCCATTGTTTGGCCTGATGGCTTTAGGGGTTATATGAAACTGGTTTTCAACAAGAGAAATGAAGTTTTTAACATGTTGAGAAACTTCAGACTTAGATTTTAAAAGCACAATCCAAACGTATCTACTGAAATCATCAAGAACAGTAAGAAAATATCTATGATTATGAATAGAATGAGTGGAAATGGGACCCCAAATATCAAAATGCAGAAGCTCAAACTTTCTGGAAGCTACAGATACACTAGAAGGAAAAGACAATTTCTTTTGTTTGGCAAAATGACATATATCACATGTGGCATTGTGATCAAAAGTGAGAGTGGGATACAATTGAGACATATGAATGAGTCTTTTGGGTGAAACATGCCCTAATCTAAAGTGCCACAATGCAGATGAAGGTATGGTTAAATTGGTATGGGTGGAAATGTGATTAACAGACAAACTATTGCACAAAGGCTTATTAAAAGAATCTAAATCTAATCTATATAGACCTTCAATCTGTTCACCCAAACCAATCATCTTCTGGGAGTGAAGATCCTGTAACAAACACTTTTTGTCATGAAAGTTGGCATAGCAATTCAAAGACTCACATATTTTAGAGATAGAAATCAAGTTCATAGTGAATGATGATGAATACAAGACATTTTCAAGCTAAAATTGAGGTGAAAAATGGATAGTTCCAGCATATTGAACTAAAACTGAGGTTCCATTGGGCAAATTAACAGGTTTAGGATCAATTTTGTGATAAGATGTGAACCAGTGTGCAGAGGAAGTGATATGTTCATTGGCTCCTGAATCTAAAATCCATATATCAGACTTAGCAGAAATAGAACAAGAGAATATGGATGATATACCTGACAAGGGAGAAGAGCTGATTTGATTGGCACTGGCAGAAGGTGTGGATGATGAAGGCAACAAATTCACTTGCTGAAGCAAACTTACAAGCTGATCATACTTCTCTTGTGAGATATTGGCATTGGATGAAGATTCTTCATTGCAACTTCCTGATGGTGCTTCATTTGTTTCAAAACTACTTGAAGCATTAATAGAAGGAGTTTGTCGTTGGAAATTATTTGGATATCCATGCTTGGCATAGCAATAATCCACAGTGTGATTGCTTCTTCCACAAAAGGTGCACTAGCGTGGAGGCCTTGAACTAGATGAATGACCTCTCCCTCTGCCAGATGAATAATCTGATTTGTTACGAGAATTAGATGCATTGATCAAAGAAATGGATGCATCAATGCTTGGAGATGCTGAATTATTGTTGCTTTCTTCCTGAATCACCAAAGCATAAACTCTATTGATAGTAGGAAGAGGATCCATCATGAGGATCTGAGTTTTAATAACTCCAAATTTATCATTCAATTCAGTGAGAAACTGGATGATTTGATCTTCTTGTGTGTAATTACGTGCTTCTCTCATAGCAGCACAACGACAAGGATGAAGACAAGTACAATGAGGCATATGCCTATGAGAATTCAGCTCCTCCCATAGAGTACACATCTCTGTGAAGTACTCTAAAACAGATTTTGAACCTTGTTTCAAGCTATTGATATTGGAACGAAGTGTAGCAATTCGAATCCTATCAGCTTTTGCAAAACGATCCTTAAGATCTAACCACACATCAATGGCGGTTTCATGAAAAACCAAAGTCTGAGCAATTGGCGGAGAAACAGAGTTGATGATCCATGACTGTATGAGATGATTGCACTGTTCCCATGCACTACGATTCAAATCCTCTTCATCAGGTACTTCCATGGAACCGTCAACAAACTTCAATTTGTTTTTCGCGCCTAAAGCTCGAATCATGGAGCGACTCCATGAGAGATAATTGGATCCATCCAAGAGAGGAGTAATCTGAACAGAATTCGGACCTTCGCTTGGATGCACATAGAACACAGATTCAGTATCAACTTGATTTTCGCGAGGCATGATTGAAACGAGACGAGACGAGATCAAAGCAAGAAAATGCAAAGAAATAGCAAGGATTCACGAAGGAATCAAAGAATATGCAGAAAAAGGTTGCAAAAAATCAATGGTGAAAGGTTGAAGATGAAGAAGAAGAGTTGTTGTAACTAACTTTGTAACAAACTTTCGTCATGAGGATGAGAGAGAGAAAGGCTCTAGATACCATGTTATGAAAGGCTCATGAATGTGAAAGAGTTTACAAGAGGTATTTATAGGAAGAAAGTAAAGTACAATCATCCTATGAAGAAGCTAATCCAAGTACAAACTCAATTGTAAAACTAGTTAACTTCAGGCTCTAGTGATCAGAAGCTGTAACTTTAGACTCTGGTGATCAGAAGCTGTAACTTCAGACTCTGGTGATCAGAAGCTATGTAACGACATTATTGTCTTCCTCCTTATTCTCTAATAACACCTGCAGGATCCAAGAATATGGATCTTGTAGTTGACCTAAATGAAGAGATATACAACAATGAAGTTGTCAAAGATGGAAATGATGAGGAAAGCTCAAATGTTACTCAGTTTGTTGAAGCTACTCAATACGAGGAGAATTCATCACAACGTTCCAATGACAAAGTTCTAGTGAAAAAACAAAGTATCCCACAAAGAAGACAATATGACATGCAATTTTTATACCAATCATGGGATAATACTGCAGATATGAAGGAGAATAACCCAATGTCGAGGCTTTGAAAGCACACCAAAAAAGTATTGATGAGAAAATTACAAAAGAAATTCAACAAAATTATATGCCCACCAGGAGTATCAGAATCTGATAAACATCTTCGATTGTTTCTCTACTCATTAAGTGGACAGGTGGAAGATTGGTTGGACGCGCTTTCAAATGACACCATTGCTACTTGAGACCAATTGAAGAGACAAGTCCTTTATCGTTTCTTTCCAAACACAAAAAATGATAAAGTACAATAAAGCCCAATCATGTGTTATGCCACTATAAATGATTTTTCAAAAAAACAAATATGATTATATACCAATTCAGCCTTTCAAGTGGTTCTCACTAGAGCTGTCATAACGGGTCGGCTCATATGGACCGGCTCGTTTAGCTCAAATAATTATAGGGTTTGGGCCGTAAATATTGAGCCCAAATTTTTATAGGGCTTTTTAGCTCGGCGCTAAAAAGCCTGGTATCCGTTAGGGTTAGCCCGCATAAAAAAATACTATAAATTATATGTATTTTTCAAATAATTATTTAGTTATTTGATTATAAAAGTAAAAAATAAAAGTGAAAATTCAATGAATTAACACACAAATATAAAAGTAATTTAAAATTATATTTACTCGTTTCATTATTTATAATTATAAAGATCAAATATATAAATATTTATAACCATGACGTATGTTGTTTATTTAAAATTGCTTTCCTCACAATTTTAGTTTACGACGTTTGTACGAAAATGTCTACAATTTATTTTTGTGCTAGGCATTATTTAAATATATTAAAAATATTATTTATAAGAAATTTTATAGGAGTATTTTATAGTACTTTTTTATATAAAAAATGTAATTTTTAATACAGGCCGGGCTCGGGTAGTATATTTCAAGCCCGTTTTTCAACCGGGTTTTTTGTCCCGTCCCGATAAAAGCCCGAAGCCCGTTAGGGGGAACGGGCCGGCTAACCCGTTTCGACAGCTCTAGTTCTTACAATCCATATCTTACTTTATCAGTTTAGTTTTTCATTTGTACCAACCAGCAAGGAAATACCTCAGCAAGAAACAGAAACAACATGTAATATCTTGTCCCAATAAAAAAAAGGATACAAAGTGACTTCTCATATTTCTGGCCCAAATTTATCTTGTTCGACTTAGATATTAGTCGAATATCAAACAAAAAAAATGTAGGGAATCATCACCTAAATAATAAAAAAGATCTATGCAAAGTGACTTCTCATATTTCTAGCCCAAATTTCTTAGAAAAAATTTAACGAAGGTTTCATCATTTGTTCCAGTTAGCAGTCCAGTTTGAAGGTCAAACCTGGATGAGTAGATTGCACATGAGGTTTCACCCGAACAAAGATAAATTTTTATATAAAAAAACGGTGTGGAAAAAAGAAATAATCTTTATTACAGTGACTTTTGGGCCAAAAATCTTATATCCAAAATTGTGGTGGGCCATAGATTTAGTATTACTTTTCCCACCCTGCTGCCTTCTCGAGCGCTAGGGATGGGAATAGGCCAGGCCGACCTACAGGGGCCTACGGCCTAGCCTACGACAGGCCAGACTTTTTTCTTAAATAGAGAAGGCCTAGGCTTTTTTTAAGCCTATTTAGCTTAAAAGGTCAGGCCACAGGCCTCTGAAAAAGCCTCTTAAGCCTATTAGGCCGGTCTATTTAAGTAATATGAATAATATTATTTATTATTATATTATATTTTGTACTTTGAATTAAAATATAAATTTGTAAACTTTTTCAATAATTTAAGCTTTACTAGTATACATAAATTTTTTGCATATATAAATGTATTATTATAAACTAGAATAGAAATATGATACAATATATAGTCGAAATCCTTAAAACCTCGTGTTGATTATCAAAAGAAAGTTTAATCTAATTGAATTATTAGTTTGCTAGTCCATTTAAACTTAGATCACATTGCTTATTTAAAGATGTTAATAAGATATAGGCTTTTAAAGAGGCTAGCAGGACGTATCAGACTTTCAGAAGGTCAGGCTCACGCCTAAAAAGTAGGCCTATGACAGGCCGCAGGCCAGGCTTAGGCTTATAAAAAATATGGCAGGCCAGGCTTAGGCCTTATAAAGCCTAGCTCGGCCTAGCCTATTCCCATCCCTATCGAGCGCCCTGCAAAATTTTCAAAAATACCCCTGGTCCGGATTATACAATCCGGACCAGATTGTTAGTGATATCCGGAAAACAAAATCCGGACCAGATGTTATGCGTTTTTTTGTGTCTTTCTTTGCTGTCA
Source organism: Medicago sativa (assembly GCF_051527215.1). Classification (NCBI taxonomy): domain Eukaryota; kingdom Viridiplantae; phylum Streptophyta; class Magnoliopsida; order Fabales; family Fabaceae; genus Medicago; species Medicago sativa. Next base: position 35,200,120 of record NC_140756.1, on the reverse strand, counting down.
AGGGTCTTTGTTGACCGTTATATGAACCCCACACAAGCTACAATGCTATTGCAGGGTTCATATGAACGGTCAACAATGACCATGACACCACCGACACCCCTAAAAAACTAAAAACATTTGAAGAAAATGGAAGAAAAGAGGTGAAGTGACGAATGAAGGTATTTGTTGAAGATGGAAGCCTATTTATAGCCTAAAACAAGTCCTAGGTCATTAATACAGTCAGTGAAAACGTGTTAGTGGTTGTAACCGTCCAAACCCACATTAATGGCTCTGAATCTTTCCGGATTTTACATTCCGGAACGTCATTAGCCCTACAGGAAGTGCCAACTTTTCCCTCGTTCACCATTATCACATGAATCCGAAAAATATATTCCGAAAAACATATGTGCATTTCGGATTTTATATTCCGGAATGCATCAGTCATGGCCGGTGGTCTGCACCACATGTTTTTGTCGGCGGTCAGGTCAAACAAACGCGTTTTACCACATTTTTTGACTGCAATTATGGCCTCCCAACCGTTTTTGACCACCCCTCCCTATAAATAGCCTTCCAAACCCCACCATTTCTCACACCATCCTCTCCCACCCTCTCCTCCTCTTCTTCCTTCTACAACCATGGTTTTCTATCGTTGGCCTTTCATAGATAAGGGCCTCATTGAAAACTTTCAGGGTTTGTATGAACGGTCAATGAGGATGGAACCGCGCTGCAACGAAGTGCAGTTCATCTGTGGGTCATGTGGGTCAGTGTGGTTCTTAGCTTGGCCTGCCTGGGCGTAAGTTTGAGCACCCCCACCTCCCTTAGGGGCATTGTTTTCTTCTTCCCGCCCTCCTCCTCCCTCCTCCTCCGGTTTTCCTCCAATAGGCAAACTACTGGTATGTCCTATCACATACCAGTGGTTAGGCTCTTAGGAGATTAGAATTAGGTTCTTCAGAGATTAGAAATAGATTTAGGATCTTATGTAATAAGCTTAAAAAGCTTGAAAATTATTGTAATGTATTGTTCATATATTAATAAAATGAATTGCTTTTATGTTTGTGTCTTTTTATTTTTGTTTTTTATTTTATTCGCATTTTATTTTACGAATTGTAAAGCTTAAAATTGCAAAAGTTCTGGTAAAACATTATTCCGGATTTTCAAATCTGGAAACGTCTGCAAAATTCTAACAATACAATCCGGAAAACGAAATTCGGACCATGGGTAAAATTGGAAAAAAAAAGGGCGCGCGAAGAAAGACATAGGGTGGGAAAAGTAATAGTCTTAGTTATTTACATCTGGAAATTTACCCTGTACCCATACCATTATACTTTCACCCCTACAATTTAAAAAAATAAATAAAACATAAATCCAATTTTGCCCTTATTGCCATTTAACATGTTCCACCTTCATTTTACATCCCCACTTTTAAAATTTCTGGATTCAATATGAATTCACCCCACATGCCCTTACATATCTCTCGAAAAACTTTAATATACATATTTTTTAGCACACAACAAAGGACCTTCCAACACCTGAATGCCCCAACTTAGGTCACAAGCTTGCGTTACCAAACCCGGCACTTTAATGTACATTTCCGATTAGCTATTTAATTTGGGAAAACTCATTGACATTTCCCTTTGTTGAATTTTCCAGATTTCAGGTAACACGTATTGATCCTTCGAAAAAAATATAACTCATTGTTCCATCTCACCCAAATCTTAGACTTTCAGTTTCTCAAATTTTCTAGATTTGGATGTTTCCTGCATAGATGTAGGATAAGGCTCCGATGAGCCAACATCAATTCTCTTCATTTTTGCTATTTGTTTATTGAGAATGAGAGGTTCTTTGATTAATTTTATGAGCAAATTAGGTTAATCAGAAAGTGGCCATGACAAGCTTGTCGTTTTTTCTTTTGATCCCAGTTTACATGGAATAGGCCAAACCCAAACTCACATGTTTCTTTCTCTCCTCTTTTAATTTAATTTAATTAAATTAAATTTTGTGTGCATTGCATTTTAGTGTCATTAATCATCAACAAAAATGAATGGATAAATTCAGGGCCGGCCCAGGGGAGGTGCAAACAGCTCTATAGAGCTGGGCCTCCCAAATTTTTGGGCCGATTTTTTTTTTTAATACATAATGCACTGAAAATACTAATATATACACATAACATTGAATCTTTAACACTACTGAAGGCGTGTCCCCGCGAAAATGCACGGTAGAGTTAAGTCTGGTGTCCGTAGTTCAACTCACTGGGGTGGCAGATGTTCATATTTCTTTATTTTGTATTTTTTCCAGCATGCATGATAGGGTCTTTTTGGGCATAGTTTAAATAGATTTGAGGTTTATATGTCCTCAATACACTCTCTTCTTCTTCTAATTCTGTTCAACTAACATATTTACAAATAAAAGAATGACCTTTGTCGTATAAAATCACAAAGTTCTAGCAACAAACATTATAATTATTTTCTAAAAATAAAATAAAAATAACATTGTAATTTTTTTCTCTCTTGTAAAAATATTGTATTTTTTTAGGGGCCTATTTTTACTAAGAGAACTGGGCCTCCAATTTTACAAGAACGACCTTGGATAAATTAAAGCTTGCCAAGTCATTTAATCTTAACTCTCTACATATGAATGAAACAATATTTTTCAAATAGAAAGGAACAAAACAATATACACCAGGACGATGTCCGTTGATTGCGATTGTCGGGAAGAAACTTCAACCAAAAACTTATGGATTGCAGTTTCGGATAACAATCTTCAAAACTGGAAAGAACGATTCCGGTAATCAAGGCAATACCGGAAAATTTTCCAGTACACGCTCATACTCTCTCTCTCTTTTATTTTTTTTATTTCCTATACGAATAGAACAGGGCTTGGAACAAATGAGAATGAATGAAGAATTTTACTATATATAAAAGGGTAAAATGGGTACTTTGAGTAAAATGTTGGGGTGAGGGTATAAATGTAAGAGTGTAAATTTCCTTTACATCTCTAGGGTTTGCCATATATTCATTTACATCTACTAGATTGCCGACCCGTGCGTCGCACGGGTCTTATAAGCTGAACGATTAAATATATAATTGCATGATAACTAAATACAAAGATGAAAAATATAGGTTTTTTTGGAAATATTTTACTTTCAATACTACATACGACAGTAAGAATTCTTGAAATGTCTTAAAACAACATATATTCGATGGATACCTATCGAATATTTCGAGACACTTCTTCATAGATGACGTTGGACATCTCATCTGTATCCTCATCATCTTCGTCAGTTATCAGTATCTTCTGCCCTTCTCTAAATGTAACTCTGTAAACAACCACATATAACTGTCCATGTGAAACGACAGACGGTGGAAGGTATACACCAACGTGTCCTAGTGACTGCCCTTGGTTCTTGTTAATATTTATATGACTTTACACATATTATGATACCAATGTGCAATCAATGTCATACGATGTAGTATTTGTATTACTTTATATACATCTTAGCATTAGTTTACATACTTTGCATATATCACAAAATGATTCATCAAGTATAGTTGGACTATGTTACACGTTTTATATGGCTGCTTGTGTGGTTGTATTTTTTTTTTTTCTTTTCAAACAACATTTCATCATCCTTATTGGTTTGTAACATGGGTCTTTAAAAAGTCAAATGCATTGCCACCTATTAAATTGGTGATTACTAAGCATTCTGTCAAAATGGTTTTGTCAACCGTGACTTATATAACAAAATGACTATACCCCTCTAGCTGGATTTTTTTTTCTTGTAAAGCCATGTTTTTTGTAAACAAAAAAAATGCTTTGGCCATTGTTCGAAATTCTTTATATCTAATTGATATTAACATAAGATCTAGTTATGGATATATCATGGTTTAATATTTGCCTTAACTAAAATCTTTTGATATCACTAATTTTGATATTAATTAGTTTTCACTCTAAACTACAATAATAACTGCAGAAAAATAACAACGGAAAATTACGGTTCGATACATTGCAAAATCCATACATAGTTCATAAACGGTGCATCGCACAGTGACATAACCAAAACATTGAAAGGTACACAATGAACTGAAACTAAAATAACATGCAGAAATGGAAAATTGACAAAAAAAGTAATCAAAGACATCATCACTTGACCAAGGTGTAGTAGAGAATCGCATTATAACCCAAATGACTTGTTCCAAGCCTTATGCCCTGAACAATGTATAGTCGCCGTGCATTGCGGAACAGCCTCCAATCACCTCCAAACCTAACTTCCTTACAGTCATATGTAAATTCCAGTTTCGACGACAAAAAAATGTCCATAATCGTCAATCAAACATGTATCTTTACAGTCCTTGTGGATGATGGCATCAGAAGCCAGCATATGCAAAAGTCTGACGAAAAAAAAAAACATAAGAAATAAACCATGAACAGAAATATAAACAAAGATTATGGGACCTTTCAAGCAAATCAAAGCAAGTAAGCTCTCAAACTCACGTAAAGTCATTTTTTGATACAAAGACGTGATGCTAAGTGAATTTAGAATGAGAATGGCAAGCCTTTCGATAGCACCGCGCCTATATTTATAGTTAGATGACATACTTTATTTGTTGGTGCATGGGAATATCCATGGATAGAGAATAATAGTAGTGCTGAATTAAATGTTGTGAAGAGGGAAAGGGAAAATCAAATGTGCAATCATGATATTTTGAAGAGTACTACGCCATTCTTATTCCATTTAAGCAAGACTATTGATTAAATTAGCTTCAATATCAGCAAATTCCCAAGTTTTTCTAGTTTCAGTGCACTATGATTAATTGTTTACAGCAAAACACAAAATTAATATATACATCTGCAAGAGGAATAAAATCAGGAGAAGATTTTTTTATTTTTATAAAGTTTATGCTGAAAATACAACTTTATTTACGTCACTGCAGCATTAAGTTTTGAACAGGTGAAAGCTTCAGGCACACAAACATGCAAAAGCAAACAACCAAGGACAGTGAAATGTAAAAATCCAACTACATAACAGCCGTCAGATTAGCTTCAACAATGTAAAATAGATTCAACTACATACACACAGCCATCAAATTAGCTTTCTCATTTCTTCCCACGGAGTTTGGCACCAAGAGCGCTCTCTCCAACTTGCCAATTATCTGCTGATTTGGAATGGCTTTACCGGACTCGTACTACTGGATCACTTGAGGCTTCTCATTGATAATTTGACCAAGTTGTGCCTGAGTAAGCTTCTTGTCCATCCTGAGCAAGTTTTGACTGAAATATAAATCATTCTAATGGCAAAAAACAATTTACTGTAATTGAATAGTTCCATATGCTTAGTTCAATTGGATGAGATATTATAAGTGTCCGAACGCAACACTTCACTACCTTAATACGAGTAGAGTTCCAATTTGCCTGGCACGTATATATAATGATAGAAAGAAGTGTAGAGAGCCATGCTTTGGAAACAGCTTGAGGTGTGATGAGTGAGTTTCTGATTAGGTCTGCATGGGATACACAAAAGGTCGTAGTTAATAGCTGCCAAAGCAAAAATTTGAATTTCAAATATAACCATGTATTGAAAGCAAGCGAGCCATAGGGAACTACAATCATCAGAAAATTATTTTGAATTTCAAATAGCAGCCAAATACTTTGGAGCCAAATTATTTTAGGGTTAAGTCATTAGCATTAATTGCTGCTAATTTGGCTCCAAATCTTTAGGGTTAACTTGTTGTCAGACCTAATAAGCTTTAAGAGTAAGTGATAAGTGATGATAGGCAATTATTTACACTAGATCGCCGACCCGTGCGCCGCACGGGTCTTATGAGCTGAAATATGTTGATACTCGCTAAAATGTAATATTTTGGAATGGAACTTAAATAATTAAACTACATAAAGAACAATTATCAAAGTCACAAAATGTATCGTTTGGTCAAATATCATATCGCCAACCAAGAATGTTACAACAAAATACATTATAGTAGGTATTACACATTTCGAAATACTTCTTCATAGACGACGTTAGACGGGGGTACACGGGAAACTTTAGTATTAATTAAATTAAAAATAAAATATTTTATATTTAAATTTATTTGATGAAATTTAAGATAAGATAAGTAAGTATATTATAAACTTGAAATATCAAACACATCATATCAAAATAAGATAATTTTTAAGCTCCATATTGGTGTTCAAAGTTGAAAATACCTAATGCATATAAATTGGAAGGGAGAAAGAATGATCCAAAAGCACAACCGAGAAAATCAAATATACATAATAATCACATATGGGAATATTTATTTATTTATTACATAATAATCACATATGAGAAAATTAAATACATAATAATCAAATACTTATGAGCTGGAAAAGAATTTTATATGGCTTTAAGTCTTTGGAAAACGTTTGGGACAATATTTATTTATTCCGTAGATTAACATGATAGGGAGTGGATCCTCTCCAGTGGAGATACCTCCAGTTTTCTACAGTGTTTAACTATCCACCTTTGATTATACTCTCTCTCCTTTTTATTGTTACAAAAAAATATTCAAACACGCCCACTGTACCATTAATAACATATGGGAATGTGAACAGCCGCAATCATTTATTTTCGTAGTGTTTACAAAGCAAGCAAAAGGCAGTGGGAAATTAAGTTAAACCGATCCCTCTACTGCCTAGTGAAATAAACCTAATGGGCCATTATTTTTATTAAGCGTGAGAATATGTTTAGCCATACCCATTGCATCGGTAGACTATATAATAACACTACTAAATAACTAAATTAAATATACACCTCATATCTCATTAAAAAGAAGTTTATTTAGAGTAAATTTGATTTAATATACAATTGTATATTAGAAGGAATACCTTTTTTTTTTTTATCTTTTCCGAGATGATCTTAACATAATACTCCACTAAACAGAAGATAAAAATTATTGCTTAAGTTTTTTTTTTTTTTTTTTTAAGAATTAAGAAAAAAAAGAAGAGTGACTCTACAGGTTAATTATTGCTTAAGTTTTTTTTTTAAGTGCATTATACCTATAAACTAAAGTTTAAATTGCGACGTCTTTTCAGCGACACAATGTCATTGGTTTTACACATACAAAGATATAAACAACTTCTAATATTAAGGTTTAATAACTTTGCTGAAAATTGTATCAGTTTTTGTTTGTCCACAATCATTACCAAACGTATCCATGAATTTAGAAACTTATCCATGTTCTATATGCACTTGTTTCTTTATACGTTCCACTAAACAATTATGTGAACAAACCATAAAACAATTGACTTAGATAAGTAGCATTCTGCTCACATGTTGGGGTATTGCTCTCAAGATATTGTTAATTAGCATTCTGTGGGTAAATAAAAGTTCAAGCATACAAAAGGCATTGGTCATGATTCGTTTAATTATACACATATCAATGCATTACCCACAGTTAAACATTACATGTATATAATACGATGATTACTTCTTCTATCTTGAAAAAACGCAAAGGAGAATATAATAACCCGGTATTGCTTTACTCTCGAGTCTCAAATGTCATTAGAGGTATAACAGATAGGTAATATAATTGCACAAACCAATTCATTTCAGGATTTTATTGATGAAAAAGATTTTTATCAATGGCCAAATCATATATGCTGGGATTACATAATATGCAGGCTAGATTATATAAAACAATAAAGAAAACAGCGTTGCTGGATTAAAGCAAAACAAATACTTCATTTCATTGAATTTTAGCGATAACTGATAGGTGCCATAACTCATAAACGATTGACAGAAAATGGGTTGTTAAAAACGAAACAATTTTAAAACATCAAAGGACCTGAGACATCAACAGAAGGAAACAACAATCAGACGTGAGGGAATATGTTGTTATAAAACGAAAAAAGATGGGAGATTGAAAATGTTAAGATCAAGCAATGAAACGACAGCAACATCTCAATGTTACGTCCAGCCATGGGAGATTGAAAATAGAGTTGAAATTAAGAGGCAGAATGGAAGTTGAATATAGGATGCATTCTACATATTCCATGCATATCTATCTATCTATATATAGAGGCGTCTGGAAGAGATAAGTGTGCAGAGTTTAAATTTGCCTATTTTCCATGTGGCCATTAAATGGATTGTATTAACTGCATTTAGGATACCAAGCATACAGAATTTTGAGAATATACATGCGAGGAAACCAAACGGTTGTTGTAACACGGTAATTAAACCACAACAATAGGCAATATTATACACATGTGTAAATTCGAATTTCAAATAGTAGGCAATTTGGAGGGAGAAAAATTAGGGCAACAAAATCAGTAGTTAATGCAGGTCATTAGAGGGAAAATTCTAGGTTAAGTAATAGCAATACGTAATAAGCATTAAGAATAAGGGATTTAAAAAGACTAGCAAGGGTTCGTATATATCTGTCGACAGCCTAAAGAATCTCATATGACGGGGAGTTCAACAGCAGAAAGAATATCATTTGGCAGATAGTCAACAAAGCTGCTGAAGATCTAAATCAGATTTCGTGATGATGCACACCCTTGATAGTGTTCGAAACATAGCTCACAAAGTAATATTTATTACTCCAAAGAAGCGTTCAACTATTTATATATTATCCAATAATCACATTTATAAATAATATTTTAAGGAAAAAGGAAGAAATTGATATGAGAAATAGAGATATTTGAACATTATAGACTTGGAAGATCATTATTACAACTTCATGGTTTAGATGAAAAGTCCAACTGTCCATTTTCTTTCTAAACAGTAAGATATCTTATCTATCATATGGTGAGAGAAAATGGTAGAATTTTGCATAAAATGCTGCAAAACCCCTTAACAAAGAGGAATGAAAAGATTCATGCAAGTCAAGAAATTAGCAAATCGATTCACAAGTTTAACTCGAAAAGCACTGAAAACACACATAAAGGCGGATAGCCAAATTAATATTTTGTCAGATAAAGCAAGGAAATACCTAAAGTGGCCTAAAATACCAACCACAGCCGTAGTCATCCCTGCAAAGTATGTATATGTATCACCAACAAAAATTGAAGATGGATACCTAGAACGAGAACAACAGTGAACTGCTCTCAGAGTCTAAGTCATATGTGAGTATAGGGAAATGGCTGCACCAAGTAAATGGAGAATGCATGTGCTAGCTTATATTCCGGATCAGTTGACGCTCCAATTTGCATAATATTGTGTATCAGAATCTGCAGATCCACAGTATGAATCATTTTCTAGGACCAAAATATATCATATTCACTTTTACAAGCTTTTCGACTTACAGCATATGTAATAACCACTGTCTGTCCAAGATCAGGTTTTTCAATTTAATTTTATTGTTGTTGAAAGTTGTATTATTGGTCCTTCATGTATTCTTCCTAATTCCCTTGCAATCTTCCTTCTTTTTTTTTTCTACTGCTACGTCTAAAATCAGGTTGACAAAACAATCCAAATTTATTGCTAGCATTGCTACTTTTGTAACTTCTGAATTACTTCGTTATTTCTGAGACCAGGTTTGAAATTCTCCTTATCGAACTTCTATTGCTACTATCTGCCAACGTTTAAAATTAGAGAGTAACAAATCCTCCTAATTAAACGGGAATACAGACCGTGTTATATATTACCCGTGATATTCATCACGTAGACATGTTATTAACAGAAGTCAGGTTCACTGGGAACCTTCTTTCGAAGGAGTCTATAAAGTTAACGTTGAATCGGTCGCATGATCATATCACTAGTAGTTCGCGTTGTGGATGACTTATTTGTGAGTGTCAAGAGACTTATTTGTGAGTGTCAAGAAAAATTAATCAAATACTTATACAACAACGTAGACATAGCATTCTCTCAAAAAAAAAAAAAAAACATAGACATAACATTATTTGTGCTAAAATGTGTGTGCTCCATATTATCAAGTTGACTTGCAAAATGAATTTATCTCATTCCATTTTTGAAACGGATACCTTGTTAGTGGCGACTTCTGAAAATAGAAGATCAACCTCTATTTCTTAAACCTCTCTTCGAAAAGAGTTTCTCAATCTTCTCTGAGCATTTGATAGGAACACCTCAATTCTACTTTCAATTCTACTAAATAAGTGTACCATGATCCATGGGACAGTTTTGAATGTGAGTCAGACTACTGAAAGCTATATCTTATTCCTGTTTGACTGCTGAAAATGAAAATGCATTTCTCTTGTGATTGTGCCTGATACCCCAACTTGGAAATATCATAGTCAAAATAAATTGATATATTTATTCCCACACCAAATGCATGATTGAGCAGGTTGTACTCCTCTTGACCTTTTCAATTTACCTTCAAAATTATGACCGTCATGGTCATACGGAATCACTGGCCACATGTCTTGCCTCAATCAATTCTGTTATGTCAAGTCTATTTTCTCATATGATGTTTTGAATTATAACACATGATTGAAATATGATAAAGTAAATAATACTATTACTAGGGTGTTACAAGACTAATGATCATATAAAATTTAAAGGTTACTAGGTTATTTGACAACTCCAGACGTTTGTGTATTTGTTGAAGTTGCGATATTTAGCATGCAACATTCAAGTAACAAAATAAATTCCTATATCCAATTACAGTAAAAATGATTTTTCTACAAAAATGATTATACAACAATTCAGCCTCTCAAGTGGTTCTCATGATCCATATCTTACTTTATCAGATTAGTTTTTCATTTGTACCAACCAGCAAGGAAATACCTCAGCAAGAAACAGAAACAGCATGCAATCCCCTGTTCCGAAAAAGAAGAAAAAATGATACAAGTTCAACTTAGATATTAGTCGAATTGAAAACCAAAAAGGTAAAAATAAACAGGAAAGCGGGGAATCATCACCTGAAATATAAGTAGATATATACAAAGTGACTTCTCAGATTTCTGGCCTAAATTTCTTAGAAAGAAGTTAACGAGGGTTCCATCATTTGTTCCGGTCAGCAACCCAGTTTGAGGGTCAAACCTGAATGAGTAGATTACAAATGAGGTTTCGACCAAACAAGATGCATGAAATAAACATTAGGTTACATCCATGCGAAGCCTACCTTGGCAGACGATGACGTGGACATGGAATGTAGCCAGAAAGCTGGAGGAAAATGTATATTCTATGTTAGAAAACATGTTCAGAAGAGATTCAATTTATCGAAAATGGAGATTTCGTTAGTGTCAAACCTGGGGGAGCGACAAGAGAAAGTTCAAAACTTGAGGTAGGAAGAAAATCAAGAGTGTTTCACTGAAGCAAAAAATTGAAAGAGATATCAAAACCAGATTAACACAAATCAAACCAGTATGCAACACACTTTAGAATTCAAAATACCAGTTCATATTAGCTTGATCTCATTTTCTATCTTATGTTCTTGGAAATAACAATTAGAAAATATGAATTACAACATTCCACAACAATATTACACATTATACCAAGATGAAAACTGATCTAAATATTAAAATAATGATTGCAACTTCAAAATTATGCAGTAAAGAAACACATTATAAAAACAGATCAAACAAACAAAAAGCAGAATCAAATGTTTTTTTGGACTTTCAAAAGAAAAAATATAATTTGGGAAAATATAGAATGTACTAGTGTTCCTCTACAGACTTCCATTTGCGTGAAGGTAAGAAAGTTCAGATCTGATTATCGGACCGAAGATTCGCTGTCACGCCAAATAGTCTACTACAATTGGAGAATCCAAAATCGACAGTCTATTTGCAAAGTATGGACTTGGGAGATCATTATTTTAAGTTCATGGTTTAAAAGTTCGTGGTTGAGAAGAAAATTGTAGACTTGGAAGATTATTATTACAACTTCATGGGCGAGATAAAAAATCCAACTGTCCATTTTCTAAACAGTAAGGTATCTTATCTATCGTAGGGAGAGAGAAAATGGTAGAACTTTGCATAAAATGCTGCAAAATCCCTTAACAAAGAGGAATGAAAAGATTCATACAAGTAAAGAAATTAGAAAATTGATTCACAAGTTTTTACTCGAAAAGCACTGAAAACACACATAAAGCGGATAGCCAAATTAATATTTTGTCAGATAAAGCAAGGAAATACCTAAAGTGGCCTAAAATACCAACCACAGCCATAGTCATCCCTGCAAAGTATGTATATGTATCACCAACAAAAACTGAAGATGGATACCTAGAACGAGAACAACAGACTGTCAGCGAACTACTCTCAGTCATATGTGAATATAAGGAAATAAAATGATAGAGATACACTATTAAATACCAATTGTAAGAAAGTAAAGCCAAAGAGGTAGCTAGCAATGGCTGCACCAAGTAAATGGAGAATGCATGTGCTAGCTTATATTCTGGATCAGTTGACGCTCCAATTTGCATAATATTGTGTATCAGAATCTGCAGATCCACAGTATGAATCATTTTCTAGGACCAAAATATATCATATTCACTTTTACAAGCTTTTCGACTTACAGCATATGTAATAACCACTGTTTGTCCAACTTCAAGTCCATTTAGTCCAGCATGTATATTGATTGAATTTGTGCAGAAAACAGCCAATAGTCCCATATATAGTTTATATATCCATCCTGCGTCGTTAAAAAAAAAAAAAAAAAGGTCAAGGTAGTGAGATTTTGTTGTAATCAGTATGTCTTCAAGCGTCATTTGCATAGAGGTATCGAAAACTTACCAAGATCCAAAATCTCTAAGCCGATGTGTGGTACAAGTGGTTTTGGTATAACTATGGTTGTGTGTCCAGCATATGCCATTAACAAAGGGAGTGCAGCAATTGATGGAAGTAGTAATTTTCTGTTCTTTACATTGACATTAAATCAAAAAAGAAACTATTCTATTAGTTGATATGAACAAATCCTAGAAGAAAATAACAAAAACTTGTATACTCACACTCTCCAAGGGACATCAAGGACATCATCAACAAATCCAAGCAATGTCATGAAACAGACGCATGCTAAAGCAGCATTGTACTCTACTAGCCACTGCAAAATCATAATTTCTGACATATATAAATGCTCCATTATTCTATTGATATCATTCTCAAGATATATTGTACTGAGCATGGTTTTAAATTGTGGTACGTAACTGATATTGCGGGCGCAATATAAAGGATTTTGAGGTCTCTGAAACCCCAATTTCAACTGCATTGGTCGAATTTTGTTGCCATATAAAAGTTTGCAGAATAACCACAACCGCAATTTAAAACCATGTTACCAAGTAGTTTGATTTCCATACTTGTTGTTTGTAACTTACAAAATATACTTACGTTGGAATCTGCTGTGAAGTTGAAATACTGAAATAAGATTGCAACAACCAAGAAGACAATACCAACAACTATACCCAATGACTCAGGCCTGCATTCAAAAATGCAGCACAGTCAAAACTTAGTACCAAAAATTTATTTAGTTGAATAGAATTCTATTTCTTGCTACGCATGCATGGCATACATAAACCATATTCACCCTAGCTTAAGTTTTGTTCTCTGATTGAACTTTTTTACTTCAATTTCATAACTTTTACTGAAGAAGATTAATAATATTTCTCCTACTCTCTTCAACTTAATATTTTAACCAAAGGAGATACCCTTTCTTCTACAGTACACCTGAGTGTCTCAATCTCTATGTGCCATGAGTTTCAAGCATATTAGTTGATGATTAAATTAAACCATCAGTTATTGTGACAAGCACGTTCTTATTATTATATGTAAGAAATTAAAATCTAAAATGAAGATGCCACATTCAAGAATTCCAATGATAAAGGGAAAATATAATCATATCAATTCAACGACTCAGTAAAAAAAGTATTCTAACTTCTAAGTGAACAATCTGTATGACTATAATTTACATACCCATGCTTACAGAATTATCAAATAGCATAATTGGTCGGGTAAATAGTAACATCACAAATGTTTTACAATACATGTATCAGAATTCAAAGTTCAAGGAGAGAGAACCCCAAAACGGGAAAGTTTTATTAAAGTGACACTAATGGTCATGTTTTAACTGTCCCAGAGGATATTTAAACTCAGTACCTTGAGGTTACAATGCTAAGCTCTTACCACTGAGAGAACCCCAGACTAATAATCAACATAAAAAAAATCCAAAAGGATATGATGAACAGTTGGTGAAAACAAGCATATGATCAAAAGAGGAGCTTAAACCTCCACATGGAGTTTTCATAAACCTCATATTTTAGTACAGCAATCTCTAAAGTGAAGGAGCACCTATACTTAGGCTTGTTTGGATTGACTTATATGATCTTATCTACTAACATAAGCACTTGTGAGAGTTTATGGAACTAATTTATGACATTTCCATGGGTTTTTTTGAGCTTATTTGCATAAGATCTCCAAAATAACTTCTGAAAACATTATGACTTTATTTTATGTCGTTATAATAGTAGCTCATACATAAATATTTACTAGATACATGCTTATAGCATATTTTAGTTGTTCATTTTGCTTTTGTAAAAAAAAAAAAAAAACAAAGTTGTTTATCCAAACAGGGTCTAAACAAATAAATAGATGCACACTCAATTATAAAAGAGAAAATATACATAAATATAAAACTGAAATTTTGATCTTAACTGAACCTAAAGCCAACCGAAATGCTGAATTTTCAATACATTGAAAACAACAACGATAAAAAAAATGCAGCTAACACATGATTATTAAAAAAAAAAAAAAAGGAAGACCCATATCTTAACTAAAATCTAAGACATACCCACTTCATTAATCAATACAATTAACACAAAAACGATGTAAAGAATTGTAGAAAGACTTACACTTTAATATTACCCTGAGGAGTGCCCTTCTTATTAATATCATAGCCAAAGAGACTCCGTTTAAGAACGTATCTAGAAGCAACAGGGATCATTCTTACAGTAACAAAGAACCCGGCAAGACTCAATCCAGCATTGATGATGATGGATTTTCGAAGGTGGGAATCGATGGTGAAATGGAAAAAGATGAGGTAGAAGTAAGGGATGGAAAAGAGAGAGAGCTTGAAAAGAAAACCCCATTTGGGAGGCACAATTGGTGGGTCGGTGGTTTGTTGTTGTAGAGGTTTGTGCTGTGTGGTGGTTTGTTTTGGATCGGGAGAAGGTTCTGTTGGAGAGATGAGTCTCTTTCGTGTTCCCATCGTTTTTTTTTTCTTCGGAGGTTGTTGTGTCCTGTGTAACCTTAATTGGAGATTTGCATATACTGTTACCAGTGTTTAAAAACCGGTCGGTGGAACCGGTTGAAATCGGTTAACTCAGTTAGTTCGGTTGAATATATGCCTGTAACAGAGAGAAACAGATATCAGCAAAAAAACAAGTGCCTAACCATTGAATATAAACCTAAGGCTGGCCCTGCGTAGGTGCAACCAGGCTCACTGCACAGGGCTTCACAAGATAAGGGGTCTCAAAATTATTTTGCCTTATAGCCCGGCCGAATCATAATCATATCATAATATTAGACAGCAGAAGGAAAACAAAAAAAAAAAAAATGTAAGCACACGTTTTTAGTCCAGCCCAATCAAAAGATCAGGCACTATTGTGTTTCCATTTGGAATTGATTTACTACAGGCAATCCTCCTCCCTATAACTTAAATTTTTTCGATGTGGGACAAGTTATATTTTTTTAGAAAGAATAACCACTGCAGTTAGACTCTTAAAGTTATATAGCTAAATGCATCTTTTTCTTCACTGCTTTTTTTTTTTTTGTTTTTTTGACGCATTTTACTTCACTACTTAGAATGTCCTGAAAACATAAAACCGTAATTAATAACACACATGCTAGAGAACAAATTGAACAAACCAAGAATCTCTTTTGATTTGAGATTTTAAATACCTACCCGGAAAATAAAATATTGGGTTTGATTGTGTAAAGTGTGGTGATTAGAGGAAGTGAAGAAACTTGTAGGTGAATAGTTAGTTACAAGGATAACTATTTTGATAGTTTTTTTTTTTGAATCAGCAAAATTTATTAAGCAATCTAACCATACAAGAAGTATAAGCTCGTGCAAAGAGGAAACAGCAAGAGATGGGCCGGACCAAAACAAGTCCTCCCAGAATACACCCAAATTGCCAAAACAAAGCCAAGAACGATGTCATTGAAGCAAAAAAAGCGCCGGAACACTACACAAAAACACTGCCTCTAGAGACTAAACTGCATCACTCCCAATCCGAAAAGAAAAATGAAACAACAGCAGGCAGCAAGATAAAACTCCACTCCCCTCCACCAAATCAATCACAAACCAAGCCATAATTCCCAAGGCCACAAAGCAAAACAACAATCAAGGCCACCTATTACTCACCACTACCTTATTAGACAATCTTTTGGATTCAAACACCATTCCTAATACAAACACGTTGGAACTTTTAGTCTACTCAAACTCCAACGCCAATAGAGCACTTTGATTTCCTCTACCATGTCCTCCACTTTTCTCAACTCATTTTTAAAAATAATCCCATTTCTAGATTGCCAAATCACCCAAATTGTTGCATGCCAAATTAACCAAAAACCCGAGCGAAATTTCTTATTCCTCCCCTACAAGTTCCAACACTCCCAATGAACAAACAAGTTCGGAGGATTAATGAAAGTGAAGCCCAGCCATTTCATTACCTCCACCCAAATGGCACTTGTCACCTCACAATGGAGAAAATGATGGTTTGACACCTCCTCAGCTTTATCGCACAAAATACATGCAATCAATACAAAATAAGTCACAGATAAGCTAGCTTATAGCTTATTGTACTAGCTTATAAGCTTGTTTGATAAAATTCGATGTGCTTGGTAACAAGCTTTTCTCATTAGCTTATTGCTTTTCTTCATAAACTCAATTGTAAATTATGAAATTATGAATAACATACTAATAACGCCAGAAAAATTAGAAATGAATTAGGTTAACTCTATGCTAATTGCATTGGTGCTAAACAATTTCACAAGTGAATTTTGATTACTAACCTGAAACGCACGGACGAATTGAATTGGTGAGATCCGAATCGGTCACGAAGATTTGGATCTGAGAGTGTTTTTGCTGTTTCTTCCACTTGCAGCAAAGCAAGCATTGTTAATGGAATGAATGAATGCAATTTTGAGAATCCATGAAACAAGCGTTCACTCTGGCTCTGCTGCAGTAAGACGTAGAGAAGATGCAATGCAAGCAAAGAGCAGATCAAATATACGTTCACAAAATAAAATAAAATGAATATTGCTCTTTCCACTTTTCATTTTGCTCATTCTCGCCCCGATTTTCCCTAAATAACCCCGGCGTGAGTTAACTCAACTCACGCTCGGTACCCAGCGTGACTTAAATTTTAACGTGGGTTGCGATCCTTTCCTGTGTGGTTCGTCATTTCTAGAGCCCTGGACATAGTGTGACTTAACTCATGCTGAGGTGCCAACATGAGTTAACTCACGATGAGTGTGAGTTAACTTGCGTGGGGGGTCAGCGTTTGAATTTTAGCACCAATTTTGTTTTTTTTTTGTCCTTATGCTTGTTACATAAGTTATTTATAATTTTCTCCTTTGTAATTTTTTATTTTATAGACATAGTGATGGTTGAAAATGTGCAAAATGATGGTGTTTAGCTGAAACCAGCAATCATTGAAGCTTCTGTTGATATCAAACCTTCATTGAAGCTTCATTGATGCAAATCTTCCATTGAAGCTTACGTTGAAGCGAAACCAACCGGTGTTTCCAAGCTTCGTGATAATGAAGTAAACACTGCGTCATTTTTTTTCACTAAGGATAAATGGTGAGTGCGAGATGATTTGCTTGATTGGGTTCATCAACAAGCGGCAAAGTCAGGATTTATTATATCTATAGATAAATCCAATATAAATAATCCAATGTTGACATGACAATGTGAAAAGAGTGGTGTATACAAAGTTTACAAACCACCAAAGACAATGAAGAAATTGAAACTTGAAGGCACGAGCTCAAGCAAATGTGATTGTCCGATTAGGATGTGTGGTTACTTTAAGAATAAGACAAATGAATGGTGGTTGGCCATTCTTAATGGAGTTCACAACCATGAGTTGGATCCAAGGTTAGACAGCCACCTTCTTGCGGGTAGACTACGAGAGAAGGAGAAGAAAAAAGTTGTTGACATGACAAAGAGCTTAGCGTTGCCTCAGAATATTTTGATAGATTTGAAAGAAAAATATAAAGAAAGTTTAACGAATATAAAACAAGTGTAGAATGCACATTGCAGATATAGAAAGTCAATAAGGAGAAACAAGATGGAGATGCAATACTTGGTTGCGAAGTTGGAGAAGCATAAATATGTCTATTTCACAAGAACAAATTGTGAAGAAAAAAAAAACACTCTTGCAGACATATTTTCTGCTCATCCGAAGTCTATTAATTTGCTCAACACTTTTCCGACCGTTTTGGTCATGGATTCCACTTATAAAACCAACTTGTACATAATGCCATTATTTGAGACAGTTGGTGTTACCTCTACCTACAAGACATATTATGTTGCTTTTGCTTTTCTTACCTCTGAAAAAGAGGGTAACTTTACTTGTGTTCTAGAGATGTTGGTTGGTCTGTTGTCCTCAAAACTCAATATGCCTAAGGCGATTGTCATTGACAGGGACACTGCTCTGAAGAATGTTGTTGCCAAAGTTCTCCTTGAAACTGCCGCTTTACTTTGTCATTTTCATATTGAGAGAAATGTAAGAGCGAAATGCATCACGGAATAAGTCAAACCGAAACAGAAGGATGTAAAAGTTGACGGGAAAGAAGTTAAGGAAGTTAAAGAGGTGAAGGGAAGTGACATAGTTAACAACATCATGAGAGCTTGGGATGATGTGGTTGAATCTCCTACAAATGATTCATTTGCAAATGCGGTAATGCGATTTCGAGATGTATGAAAAAATTCTCAAAGTTCCTTGACTATGTTGAAACTACAATATTGAACACCGATAAGGAAAAATTGTGAGGGCATGGACAAATGGCGTATTGCATCTAGGCTGCAGAACCACCAACCAGATTGAATCGGCTCATGGAAAGTTGAAAAATATTTGAGAAATTGTGTGGGAGATTCGGCAACATGTTGGGGTGCTGTCTGAGATACAAGCAAGTTTTGGGAGGAGTCGTACAGTCTTAGAACACAGATACAAAGACAACTTTTTATAATATGAGTTGGAGGGTTTTCACATTGAGTTTTATCTTTAAGGAAGCAAAACGCTCCAAGACAACCGACATTGTTAAGAAAAATTGTGATTGTGTGATTAAGACATCATATGGGTTGCCTTTTGTGTGTACTCTTGCAATAAAGATCCGAAAAAAATTTCATATTCAATTGGATGAGATAGATCCTCATTGACAAAGGTTACATGTATGTGAAGAAGAAGTTGAAGATGATTTTTCTATGATGAGGGATATAGTGAGTATTCAGAAACGTCTAAAAAAAGTCCCTTACAAAATGAAACTTCGCATCAAAGAGTTAATGCGTCAGCTAGCATTTCCAGAAGACACAATGTTGTCTCCACCTCCAAGAAAGGTGGCAACCAAGGGTGCAAAGATCATGAGACCTTACATTGAAAATATTGTGAATGTTACAGGGGATGGTATACCGAGTTATAGCTAGACACATGGGAATGGATGAGGAAAATCATGTATTGATTTGTAGTGCACTTATTCATGAGTTGAAAGCTAATAAAAGTGATTATTTTTCTGATATTTGGTTCGGAGAAGCATTTTCAATATATAATCAATGGTTTACACCCTCCCACAAATAGTGGTGGAATTGCATACTAGGAGAAGTGATTGACATTACCAGACATAGGTCACATTGTTGCAATTTGTTGCAATAGAGTTGTTGTGATGTTGACAAGTCTCGAAATAAGTATTTGTGAAACTTTTTTCTCAATATGAGGTGTTTCATCACTTAACCCACACACGCATCATGTTGTTTATAGATTATAGGTCATTGATGACTTGGATTGAATCATTTAATGTTGTTATGTTAGCATAGTAATCAAGGGCCACCTTTGAAGAAATGTGTCAAATCCTCACTAAACAAGTGTCCATGAACCATTTTAAAAAACAAAAACAAAATTACACCATACTAGTTGTGATAACTTTTACAAAATGAAAACTTCAATGGTACGTATGTAGTATGTACCAAGAAAAGAGAACAATCTTCAAGGGGGAAAGTGTTTGGAAATGATAATCAATATTCACATTGGTATTCAAATGAAAAAGTTTCCAGCAGCATAACCAAATAAAAACCAAACTAAAACCCCAATAGACAAAACGTCTAAACCAATCAATCTCTTCTCTTTTCTGAATGCATCATTCTTCTGTGTAGTACTTCTTGCTTGGTTGCTTGCTCCATCTACAGCCACATAACATGAATGACACTCTTATTAGCAAAAAATCACAATTAGGGACTGCTGCCCCCACAATTTTATTATTTGTCATTGAATAATCTTATTTTTTATAAAGTTGTTTCCTCTAAAAATTATTGAATATTTTTTTTATAAAGTTGTTTCCTCTAAAATTATTGAGAAATAAATTATTGCATATTTGTTTGGTCACATATACATAAAGAATTTTTTTTTTTATAAAACAGAGAACTATATTTTAAACAGTGTTGAAAATGAAAAAAAAAAATATAAAACAATTTTATAATAGGAAGACATCTAGAGATTATGTATATATAAATTGTAGAGGTTGATGTATTTTCAATTATTTAGTGTATAATAATTAATTTTGTAATCTTAATTTTTTTATAATGATAATAAGCGAAGTTTCATACCTGATGGACTAGGTGCAGCACTTGGACTAATATTGCTGGAGCCATTGTTTAATTGATAAAAAACTTGAGCCTCAGCTGATTTGGGATCCATGTGCAGCAGCTCTAATTCAAAAATTAACAAGAAAAAACCTTTAATGTTATGTTATATCCCATGATCAGTTCTCTTGAGCTTAACTCAGTTGGTAGAAACAATACATAATATATGCAAGGTCCGAGTTCAAACCCCGACTACTAAAAAAAAATCCCATAATCAATTTGACTCATTTCTATATCATAAAAGTATGAAATAAAGTAACATAGAAAAACTTTACCAGGACATTTAGAGATATTGGCAGGGGCATTACAAACTGTTGGAAGATTCAAAGCCAAAGTAACATTAATAACTATACCACCCAAATCAGGATCATTACGATCTTTGATAATTACACACAAACATTTTTTGTTTGTTTTCAGAAGTGTCTTGAGACCATCACAACAATCTGGTGCTGGAGTTTTTCCTTCACCTTCAACATAGGGGAGACATGATGCTAGCCCTGTCAATTGAGCTGTGCATTCTTGTTTGTCTTTGGATGAATCTGACATTCCAATCCCAATTATCATTGATGCTAGTAGTAGAAAATGAGTCATGGCTTTTGTGTTTTGGTAGAACATTTTTGTGTGTGTGGGGATATGTGAAAAAGTGGGAGAGTTAAGTTGTTGAAAGTAATGTGAGATTGGAAGTACTTAAATAAATATTTGTGGAGCAGTATATGTTGTTGGTGAAGAATGTTGGAATATCTTGCATAAGCTATTGTGTAATGTGCATGGTGGAGCCGTATATGTTGTTGGTAAAGAATGTTATTTGTGGAGTAGTGTACATGTATTGTTTTTTTAGCATTGGATCAATAAGTCGCAACATATTATATTTCGTCAAATGGTAAGATTTATTAATCTAACGGTGGAAACAAGTTATTGTGTAATGCAAGACCAATATTAGTTTTGCATTATATATTTTTTTTTGAATCATTACTTTTGCATATTGAATTGGCCATTGTAAAATTTTATAGTTTCTACTTTCTAGACAAACAAAAGTTATGTAAATTTGTATTCTATGTACCACAAAGAGATTAATTGTCAATTTTTTACCTTTTTTTTTCCGAGGGATTTGTCAATTTTTTAGCTATGCATTTAATCAAATCACATCATAGTACCACTTTTATAAATTAATTTCTAAAATATCTTCATAAATATTTATATGTTGTGATTTGATTTGAGGCATGTGTGAAAATATTTTACACCGTCAGTGTGTACAAATTAAATTCATACCACAAATACTTCATACTAAAGACGTATCTGTCTAACAATTGTTGATGTTTGGCATCGTTAATGTTTTATTTTATAAGAAAATATTTAAATGAGTTTAGTATCGGGGACTACTAGGTTAGAACATGCCACAAAATTCAGAGAAACATATGTACGTATATATTACCCACCACCAAAATTCTCACAATATCAAGAATTGAATTCACAACTTTTGTGAGATATTAATCAACTTCTCAATCGTTTCAACCTTTGTAAGCATCTTGTAAGCAAGTCTGGCATGTGATTACATTCGATGTCGGTACGTATTTACGTGTAAGTATAAGTGTCGAATTCAATATCATATATTTGTCATCATTACTTATGCGGTGTTATCTAACTAAAGAAAACAATCTGGCTATGAATTAGGGTGTTTTTTTTTCTTCAATTGAAATTGAAAATGGAAAAGGGAAAGAAAGTAATGGTGTGAACAAAAATGGAAAAGTGCACTAACTGAGTGGGTCACTTCACCAAACCCACTAACAGAAGCAGAGGATATAACAAACAAATTATGGAAAATGATAATTGTAGCTTCCCGTGACATGCATCCATGATGCAAGTGGCTACAAATCGTGACATCATATTACCATCTAATGACTAATTCAGACAAAATTGATCTTCATTCATGTATATGTTTTTTTTTCCTCTATAAATATATCAACTTTTCGTTATAATTCCTTTAAAAAAATTCTTAAACTTTTAGTTATTATAAAAAAAAATTATCACTACTTTTGATTCCTATTTTAAAGTCAATTTTTGTACTTTTTTAATAATAAAATTGTCCATAAATGTGTAGAATATTGTAAAAATCACTATAAAAAAAATTAGTATTTTTTAACAAAACATAAATTAAATATGAATTTTTAACCGTCAAAAATATAAAAATTCATATTTAATTCATTTTTTGTTAAAAAAACTATTTTTTTTAGAGATTCTTATAATATTATAAATTTTTATGCAAAATTTTATTAAAAAATATGAATTTTACATGAGTTTACATTAAAGAATGACCAAAAGTGACGATAAAAAGTTTTGAATGACTAAAAGTTGAATTTTTTTTTAGAGGAAATAAAACGAAAAAAATAACATATTTATAGAGACCAAAAACATATTTAACTCTAAATCATAAACTTTCATTCAAAATTTATAGCCATTTAGAAGCAATTATGTTTTCGACAAAAAAAGAAATTGTGTTTCTTTTAAACTGTCATTTAAGTTGTTGAAAGTGTTATTTTTTTAGGAGTTTTATTTTTCATTTTGAAAATATACCATGAGACTTAATTATTTTAAAAGTTATCGTGAGAATAAAGGACGAAGAGAAAGGGGTGAGCAACATAATATTGCGACAACAAACAAGTTAAGATTGAGGCAGGTTAGCAGTCCGGAGGAGGGAGAGGTAGAATGTTGGTAGGCTCCGTCTCCCGTGCCAATCTTCAAGAAACAAGGCCGCTATGGTGTGGGGATGTGTCTTAGAGGGGGTGAAAGGAGAGTACATAAGCGCAAAAACATGGTATACGGGTTTACCACAATCTCATAAGGCAAAGCAAGAGGATTGAAAAAAGTGATAAAGTGACTTGATAGTAGGGGTTTATTTAAAATGTCCGTCGAACTTGATTGTAAGGAAGTGATTGACGATATTTTCTAGTAAACTCAATACCAATTCCATGTTTGAAACTATTCTTGATATACAAAGCTTCACTTAGATCTTTTCAAAACTTTAAAATAAGTTTCATTAAAAGACAAACAAATAATATTGTTCATTTGTTAATTAGAGCCACATTATATTATGTTAGTTCTCATATTCATGAGTAGATGACTATTTAGGAATTCTTTTTCTTTTTTGTTTCAATTACCTTTGAGAGAGTAAGATCACACACTACAAAGTAGTGAATGCGTGCGTAAACTCTTTAGGATTAATGACCCTAAGACTGCATAGCGCCTTAACTCACGTGTGAATCTGGTGCAACATAACAGCTGGAGGGGCTTAAACACACCCCACAAACTCATCGCTTAAATGGGTACCATTTAACCAATTCCTGAATAACTGATTGATACTTTAATCCAACAAGATAAATAGTGGGTATTCGAAGAATATTAAATACCACTAACATTCTGCAATCAAAACCAGGTTACTAAATTACTGTTGTTCTGTGTAATAGACTTAACTTGTAAAAATTCTCAGCATTTATTTATTATTTTATTTTCTATTTTAAAATAAGTAATGTCAATTGTCTAGTTGGAACAACAACCCTATAAATACCATACCCATTTATCACTTTATTATTCAATAACCATAGTAATATACTTGCCAAAATTGTCATTCAAACATCCTAGTCCAAAGGGATGTTCTTAACTATTTTCGTTTCTTAAGACAATACAATAATTTAAAGGGAAATGCTAACCGGTGTCCCCGGGGCACTTATTAAGGATATGAAAACGGAAATTATATACACCCTCCGGTCACAAATATAAGCAAAAATTCATGTTTTAGATACATTTAATAAATGATGTATGTGGTCTTCATTGTAGACAACATACATCATTTATTGAATGAATCTAAAATATGAATTTTTGCTTATATTTGTAACCGGAGGGTGTAGTAGTTAATGCATTGAAATTGTGTAATTAATTTATAATAAAGTCAAAAACAGTTTCCTTTTATAGTATGCTTAACCAGTGCCCGGAAACACCGGTTAGCGGGATCCTAATTTAAATCTAATCTTTCATTATTTTCAACATATTATTTTCCGGTCATCACACTTCATTTTATATATGGACCTGCTAAGCAATTCAATCTGAGTCTCTTAAAATAAAATAAAAACAAAAAACTAGAGTCTAGACTCTAGAGAGGTGCATAGATTTGAGGAAAAGACGACAGGTATATATAGAATCAAACAAATAGTGACGCGCGTCAATTTTGAAACCAAATAAATGACATAATAATATCACCACCATTCACAAATTTTGCCTCAAATTCAACTTATTCAAATAATCACTTAATCTCATTCACATATTCACAAACACACAGAGAAAAATATGGGAGTGGTAATAATCGACGGCACCACCGTGCGAGATTTCATCGCCGACGACACACATTTCACAAACAGCGTCAACGAACAATTCACCTCTCTCGATCTCAACAACGACGGTGTTCTATCACGCGCCGAGCTTCGCAAAGCTTTTGAATCCATGAGACTAATCGAATCTCATTTCGGCATCGATGTGACAACCCCGCCAGAGCAGCTCACGCGCCTCTACGACTCCGTTTTCGACACTTTCGACGGTGATGGAAGCGGAAGTGTTGATCGTGAAGAGTTTAAGAATGAGATGAAGAAGATTATGCTTGCTATTGCTGATGGATTAGGTTCTTCGCCTATTCAAATGGTTCTTGAAGATGATGATGAGATGAATCTTTTGAAGAAAGCTGCTGATCTTGAAGCTTCTAAAAACGCTGCCGTTTGATCATCATGATCATTCAATGTCGTTTTATATGTTGTGATCATTGTCGTTTTGGTAACCTTTGCTGTATTTGATTTTCTTTTTGCTTTGGATCATTTTATGTTTTTAATTTTTTTTATACTCAAATTTTCCATCTTATACAGCTAAAGATTTTGGACTAGAAACACATTTCTGATACTTACTTACAATCATTTAAATGAATCTCAGTTAAGTTAGCGTGTGTTTGGTTGTCCGGTAAAAAGAATGGATTTTGATAAAAATGATTATGTAGAATTGATTTTGGTTAAAAACAGTTGACTTCAAATAATTTGCGTTTGGGATACATTTACGTAGAAGTGAATTGAACTATAAATGTGTTACAACCGCTAGCTTCAAGTATAATCAATTATGGAGGCTGAATCAATTATATCAGACAACAATCAAACATTCTAGGATCAATTCTACATTTAATTCTGATTCCTCTGGATGTGAAATCAAACACAGACTTATTTTAATGCTATTATGTTCAATGCAAAGATTCTGCACGACACATAATTTTAAAAGTGAAAGTAAAACAGATGTTAGTGTTTTAAAAACAAATTATAAGGAAACTTTAAACTCATTTATTGTTTATCTTATGCCATGAAATCAAATGAATTACTTTTTCAAAATGAAAAACTCTCTCTCAGCAGAACAGTAATGTAATGTTACCAACCTAGGATATGACCAGTTGACCACCACACTATCATATCTGAACCTACACAATCTTAGTTACAAGACACAATCTGAGAGATGAAAAAGCACTTGCTCTAGAAGCTCTATAGTCAATTGCTATCAACTTAAGACCATATCAGTGAGTCAAGAATCAGTATAACCATAGTTGTAAATTTTTCTTGTAAATCCAATAGTACAAGGAACTCATGGCTATCCATCACTCAATGTGCATGTGTACAATTCTCTTGCCCATTTAATGAAAAACAGACATGAACAAGGATATGTTAAGTATCTTTTTGCTTAAGACTTGTGACTTTTACTTCTAATTATGAGTATTTCATGAATTTTTAGTAGATTATTTCATTTTTCAGCAATTAGGTGCATGTCAACATTTTCAGAGGGATATATCTGATCATGATTACAGAGACATATGATATGAGCTACTATCGTGAATTGTATACAAATAATGCAATAATCCATAACCACTAATAGATGATACTATGTAACTAAACTTGTACATTTCTGGCAAAAGGTATGCATGGCTTATCATATGAAACCATATTGAAACCAAGCTACAACTACTGCCTACAAAACATGGAGATCAAATTAAGCATCAAGCAATATAATTTCTCCAAACCTTAATACAAACTGGTTCAAGATTCTACCCTTGATTATATCTCCAAACCTCTCACCATCCTTCTGTTCATACTTTAACTAGACCAGATTATGCTAAAAGATGTGTTTACTCAAGTTGGTGAATGTGTTAGACATTAGTTATACATTCATACAAACTTGGCACTCACAAATTAAGAAATTAAAATACTAACATTAATAATTTCAGCACAAAGAACGGTAACATCAACAAATTTGGCACTTACAAATTCACAATCACATATTACATTGAAGATGTAATTTTAAATAATCAAAAGTAGTATCTTAAATAAACATTTTTTAGTATTGGAAAATCACCTTGATAATGAGCTATGAAGCACGGATACGGACACTGACACGCCAACACCGCTAATAATTTGAGAAAATCACATAATTCAGTGATTAAATGGGCCATTGTCGTGTCGGTGTCACGAGTCTAACACTGGGACACGTCTAATCCGAGAAATGTTCGTGCTTCACCTCATAAAATTAGAACTATATTATTATTAAAAACCAAATTTGTTTTTGATAATTGATATCATACATATTGATTGCACCAGAAGAATGATTATAATGAACAACTCAATTATTTTCCCGATTAGTTGTCATGAGATATGATTTCAACTTGAATAACTAATTAATATTATGAAAACTATTAGAGCTCAGCATGTGCTAGGAGTTTGAAGTACATAAAATAAAAAACACCTAACTGAGAAAGGTTTTACAGAAAAATAAATAGATCAC
Source organism: Medicago sativa (assembly GCF_051527215.1). Taxonomy (NCBI): domain Eukaryota; kingdom Viridiplantae; phylum Streptophyta; class Magnoliopsida; order Fabales; family Fabaceae; genus Medicago; species Medicago sativa. The sequence continues at coordinate 35,172,510 of NC_140756.1, read as the reverse complement.
AAAAGAAAAAGGATTGAAATCAAATAGCCATATGAAACTCCAGAAAGCATTAGATTCCAACAAAATGATTTAGCCTCCTGCCAAATTCTTTCACATTCACAAACTTCCCCTAATGTAGCATGACTCAAAATTCAGTAAAACCAAACCAGAGTTGCATTAGCATCATTAATTCCCATTAAGCACCAGTTTACGTTGAATTCCTGCCATCATATGTCAAAGAAGTAAAAATTTCAATTTAGTTCACAAAACAGATTAAAATTGAGTCTTAAAAACCAATTTAAATCAGAATCGTATTTAAACATCAATAATATTATAATATCAACACCAAACCATAGCAAATGTTCACATCTTACAAGTTGAATCAAAATAGAAATCAAGTTTAACTGCTAAATTGTTATCTTTCCAATTCCAACCAACTTAGAAAATCATATCCATATATATCTACATAATCTAGTTATCAATTCATTAATTCAATTCAGCATTCAACTCTTCAACCATGAATTGCAGGTAAAACCAAGATACTTTAATCGAGGACTTACGGGAAACAACGTTGAGTATTCCGGTTCAGAATAGTATTAAGACTCAAATACCACTTTTGGTCCTTTTAGTTTGACAGAATTCCCAAGTTAGTCCTTTGAGTTTCGAAAGTTTCAATTAAGTCCTTTTAGTTTGACAGAATTCCCAAGTTAGTCCTTTAAGTTTCAAAAGTTTCAAATAGGTCCTTTTAGTTTGACGAAATTCCCAAGTTATTCCTTTAAAGGACTAACTTTTGGGACCCAAATAGGTCCTTTTAGTTTGAAACTTAAAGGACTAACTTGGAAATTTTGTCAAACTAAAATGACCTATTTGAAACTTAAAGGACTAACTTGGGAATTCTGTACAACTAAAAGGACCAAATTGAAACTTGCGAAACTTAAAGGACTAACTTGGGAATTCTGTCAAACTAAAAGGACCAAAAGTGGTATTTAACCTTAAGACTTCAAAGTCGGTGGTCTCTCACGGAGAGAAGAAGCAATACCATCATTGGTTATTTGATTACAGTCAAGTAAGATGGCCTCTTCGAGAAGCTTCCAGTTCTTGAACAAGTGGATAAGCGATTGATCGATGATATAGTGATGACCGGTGAGATCAACCTTTCGGAGTTTGGAAAGTGCTAAAGAAAGAACCTCTACTCCATCGAGTAAGCTTTCATTATCTATTAAGTATCTCGGGGAAGGAATGTTGAGTTCTTCAAGGAAAGGGAAACAGTCCGCAATGAGGAAGAGATAGGTGCTATCGAGACATTGAAGGCCAGAACATGTGAGTGAGGTCAAAGTTGTAATATTTTTGGAGAAAACCCGCAACCCGTCCGTTGGAAAGAGGTTATAGTGACAGAAAAAAATGAAGGGATGTGAGATTCTTCAATGGGAGAGTAGAGGTTTGGCAGAGAAGCATATTGAAGTTAACTTTGAAGTGGTATGTGAGGTGAAGAGAGTGGATGTTGGAGAATCTATTTAAGAGGCTTGATAGAGAAGGAACGAAATGGATATTTATTTGATGGAACCATGCGACTTTGCTGACTTTGAGTGAGAATCGAAGACTGTTGGTGACAGTGAGAAACTGTTTAGAGACAACGAATAGAGATTTCAAGCAGTTACGGTGGTAGTAGTATTCGTCTTCCCCGTCGTAGTCGTTGAGGATGAATTTAAAGATAGATTCCCAACATTCATTGGGTAGATGAATTTCAGCTTCTAGAGTTGCACCCATTCCTGTTTTGTGGAAGAAGTTAGAAATTGTTTGATGGTGTATTAGTTTATTTGCTGTTGATGGATGATGAGTCGTCCTGCGATTTGTGAAGAAGGTAAGGTAGCCGCAAATTTGATTTGAGTTAAGTTGAGAGGGTTTGGTTGAGTTCAGTATAATAATAGGATCATGCAGTTACACGCAATAGGCGACTTAGGTCGTTAGTTTAGGATTGAACGGTTCAAAACACACATTTACACAATTAGTTTTAAACAATCTTGACCGTATAATTGCTTGACATATTTACTGCAACAGATGTTCTAAACAATCTTGACCGTATAATTGCTCGACACATTAACTGCAACAGATCTATTTTCGGAAGGAATGTAGTATGGGAGACTTGAATAATATAATAGTGTTTTTTTAAACAAAAGTGTTATTATTTTTTATCATTGATCAAACAATTTTTTTCTCTCTAATATATGATCCAGTTCCTGCTAATTGACACATACATAAATAACCAGGAATACTGCTTCATTCATCTTCAAAATATTTTTAAATTTCGTAGCTCAATTCAACTTACCTGATCTTATAGTGCATCGATTAGGTCACCGTCACTGCTAGCTGTTTTTTTAATTGTGAAATTTGTATTTGTGATTTTGGTTGAACTTCAATTGTCATGAGATTCGTGATTTGATTGGTTTCTGATCTGCATTTTGTGTGAGTTCATGGCAATTTGACGGGAAGGCTTTGATGTTCTGACTGTGTCTCCAAGCGACCCTCGATGATGACACCAACAACTATGGTGGATACAGTTATCATCACCATTACAATTACACATTCACATTCCTTATTGCACCATGAACTGAACACTAAGACTATGTTAGAAACAGTTAGAAGCCAGTTACTTACACATCAAGTAATCTGCTAAATGGCTCCAATTACTTGGCTTGGAATCATTCTATGCGTTGTGCTTTGGAAGCAAAGAACAAGCTTGCGTTCATTGATGGATCAATACGTGTTCCTGAACTCAAGGATCTGAATCTGCAATATATCTAAGCTACAATACAAGACACTATCTGAGAGATGAGAAAACTCTTGCTCTAGCAGTCCTATAGACTGAAATGGCCATATTTTGTGAATCCAAGGTATAAGGAACTCATTGCTATTTTTACTTCTGAATCGAAGAGTATAAGGGACTCATAGCCATTCGTAACTCACTGTGCATGTGTACAATTCTCATAACAAACAAATTTAGTGTTTTTTTTCTTTCATTACTATGTAAAAATCATAAAACAACTGCCAGAATGGTTACTTAGCTAAATGCTTATAAGGCGACCATTAACAACAGTTTCGGGTACCAAGTAAAAGATGCTTGGTATCAAACCTAGTGCGAATATAAATATTACTTTCTCCATGTCTTTATAATTTTCACACCATAAATTTAACAATGAAGATTATACTTTCGGCCTATCTGGAAATGTGTCAAAGGGAGGACAACAAACAGTAAACTTGAAGCAGGTAGTTATAGCTACATGCAGCGGTGATGCAAAAGTTGTGTATCCAAGCATAAATTTAGTATTTAATAGCTAAAGTACACATTTACCACACTGTTGCTACTTTGGAAGCCATAAGAAATGAAACCTGATTAGTTGACATAAGTTGATTGCAAATAACCAAACTACTTTCTGGCATTCAGAACAATCAACTACTAATTTCGGTTTTTCTGCTGTGTTTGTTGATTGAACTGATTCACAAGATGAATTAAAAAGAATGAGTTTCATCGAACCCTACTACACTAGTTCCAGACTTCCATTCTTGTTTGAATATTAGTACAATATGGCATCTAATTAGTTTGTTGTCCAAAATGATACATATTTTTCACCATTCTAATTTACTTTATCATCTGCACATTGAATTGGGCAGGATTATGGCTTGATTGATGATGGAAAACCACCTTCGATAAGGGATATAAGGTAAGAATAATTTGAAGGAAGCTTACCGGTTTAAGATACTAATCTTGATTATATCTCCAGACCTCTCTTACCATCCTTATGTTCATACTTTAACCAATCCAGATTATGCTAAAAGATGTGTTTCGTCAAGTTAGTGAAGGTATTAGAAATTAGCTCTACATTCATACAGACTTTGGCGCTCAAATTTACAATCACATATTACATGGAAACTGGAATTTTAAATAGTAATCAAAAGTAGTATCTTAAATAAGCATTTTTTTTTGTATTAAAAATGAAGGTAAGACTTAAGAACAAATAAGTTAGGAACAAGTTTTGAGTATTAGAAGATCACATTGATAATGAGGCTCGTCCAAATTAGAAGTTTGACTGGACAAACCGCAGCTCCCGATTTAAAGATAAGGTTTACTAACAATCAATTAGAGCTATATTAACAAGGGTTTGTCTAACTTTCTATTGAAAAACAACAATTATTTATTAAATTCGTTTCTTATAACATATTGATAGCATAACATATCGATAGCACCAGAAGAATGATTTTAATGAGATATGATTTCAACTTGAATAATTAATATTGTAAAAACTAATAGAGCACAACGAGTGTTGGTAGTAGTTTGAAATACATAAATAAATAAAAAACACCTAACTGAGAAAGGTTTCAAAATCAAAATGGTCAAATGAAACGCCAAAGAGCATTAGATGCCAACAAACAATGAATTATCCACCTGCTAAATTCTTTGACATCCACATCTGCAAGATTCCCCTAATGTAGCATGACTCAAAATTCAGCAAAACCAAATCAAAGTTGCATTAGCATCTTTGATTCCCGTTAGGTCCTTCAAATGTCTTCCAACGGATTTTGAATCTCTGCCCTCATGTCAAAGAAGTAAAAATTTCAATTCAGTTCACAAAACAAACTATGAAACACCTCAAAATGAGTCTGACAAACTAGATTTTGACCAGTCTATAATATTAACATGAGTGCACCAACTTAAATAGCCCGGTAAACTAGTCGGGGCACCCCATGGTTTAGTAATAGGGAGGGGATAGCAGCATATTTAAACATCGCCACTGGCAGGCAATGAATGACGACAATAGTGTCAGATTTTAATCTAAATGTCATTTTGTTTTGCACCTTAGTTGTGATATGAGATAAAGCAGGGACTTCAGCTATTCAAGCACACATCCTAAGTTCTAATCTTGAACATGAAATGAGCTCAAAAGCACAGATAATATTTTCTCAAGTCTCTAAAGAAATGGAGAGGATAATAAATAATTCAATTTGTAGAATAATATAAACACCAAACCATAGAAACTATTCACAGCTTGCAAGTTTAATCAAAATAGAAATAAAGTTTGACTGCTAAATTGTTATCTTTACTCCTTTCTCTGTGACATCACAACAGCGTTCCAATAACAGTTGCAAAAGCCTACGACAACTCTTTGAGATAACATAGAGTGCTTCATCATCAACTTTTGTATGTGACAAGTTCAACACCTCCAGTTTGGGAACTTCAAAGTTCATTCCACGCAGCTTCATTCTTGAATCACGAGCTAAGTTCAACTGCCTAATCTCAAAACAACTTCGTAAAACTTGACAAATACCTTCTTCAGGTATGTTATCGCAATAGCTCAAATCAAGCAACTGCAAATTGGGGAAAATGGAAGCAAATATTTTGATGCTTTCATCTCTTAACCATGAATTACAAGTAAAACGGAGAGACTTTAATTGAGGGCTTGCAGCAAACAACGTTGCACGGTCTTCCTGTTCAAAGTAACTGGAAAGGGATAAAGACCTCAAAGTTGGTCTCTCACGGAGAGCAAAAGCAACACCGGCGTTGGTTATTTGATGACAGTAAAATATGATGGCCTCTTCGAGAAGCTTACAGTTCTTGAACAAGTGGAAAAGCAATTGATCGTTGATGTAGTAATGATCAGCGAAATTAACCTTTCGGAGTTTGAAAAGTGCTGATGAAAGAACCTCTATTCCATTGAGTAAGTTTTCATGATTTTTTAACTTTTTGGGGTAACTAAGGTCGAGTTCTTGGAGCAAAGGGAAACAATCAGCAATGAGGAAGAGATCAGTGCCATGGAGAGATTGAATGAAAGAACATGAGAGTGAGGTCAAAGTTGTAATATTTTGGGAGAAAACTCGTAGCCCATTTGCGGGAATGGTTGGTTGACAGGAGAGATCGAGTGATCTGAGTTTCAATGGGAAAAGAGAGATTTGACAGAGAATCGTGTTGAGGTCATCTTCATAGCACGTGAGGTCAAGAGAGTTGAGGCTGGAGAATCTATGGAAGAGGCGAGGAAGAAAAGGACGTGTTGCATTATAGACAGCGAGTGAGAATAGGAGACGGTTGGTGATAGAGAGAAATTGTTTTGGAGACAACCGAGAGAGTTTTCAAGCAGTGGTTGTTGTCATATTCGCCATCATCGTTGATGAGGAATTTGAAGATAGATTCCCAATTCCCAATACAGCATAATATAATATTTTAAGCTATGTTTTTAGTTATTTTATTAGCATTTGAAGATAAATAAGATGACTGTAATATCCCTCCATAAGTTTTTTTTTAAGACAAAGGGCAAAATGGTAATCTTGCCACTCAAGATTTTTTAAGTGGCAAAATCCACATTTTTCTCTATTCTTCCACACACTTCCTCTCACTAGAATCAAAATTTCTCTCCTCCTTCTCTCTACACAAAAATCGGCCTCCAACATCACACCATAACCCTCTCAATTTTTGTCACTCAAATCATCATGGGTCATGCTTTAATGGGTTTCTAGTAGAGTGTTAAGCAAGTATCACATTTCAAAACTACTCCCTAATTCCTTTATCTTTGGTGAAACCGCCCCTCATTATATATTTTGGGAAAAATTGCTCTTGGAGTAAATGTTCCAATTCATGTTTTTAAAGTGTTTTAAATGTTATGGGAATGATGTTTTTAACATGTTTGATGTTATAGGAGCTATTGGAAGGGAAGGCACATAACTAGTGGCTTGGAGTTGGAAGTTTTTGCCACAAAGTGTTCAAGAGGAACCTCCACAAGATTGTGAGTTCCTTTAGTTAGTAAAAACTTCCTTTTGGGTAGTTTAATTATACCTTTAGAATGACAATATATGATTATTATACATTAGGACATAATTAGTGATGTTATAACATTAGGTTAATTCCCCTTGCTAGTATACTCTAAAAATAGCTCTTATGATGTTAAATATGTTTATGGTGGTGTTGAAATTGGAGGAAGGATAATTTAATAAGTTTTAGTGTATGTCTGCACAATTTCGGCTAGAACTCTGGAAAGTAAATTTGTTAGATTTTATAGCTTTGACACAATTCTTTGATAGTGTAAATGAAGCTTTTATGGAAATAAATGGCTTTAGCTTGGTTAAGAATTTTAATACTCATTTTATCGAATTTGTAGCCGAAATGTGTATAATGTCCTATGTGAGTATTAATGGGTAGATTAGATGATTTATTAGAGTTTATTAGTAATGATATCGTTACTTGTGTATTGACATTGATAGTTCATGGATTTAAAGAAGTAAGTGGATGATTAGTAATAAAAAGAACATATAAAGTTATATGATATGTGTATAGATAATTTAAGAACTTGTTTGGAATTGGATTAAGATGGTGATTGATGGAATATCTATGAATTATTAGAATAAGTTGGCATAATTATAGCATGTCTATTATGTCATATGAATGGTACATTTGAAACAAAAATGTGAGATAGTAGAATGATTATTTCTGAATTAGGTATCCTTATTAGTGTATCCAAAAATCTCTTTTATGTTAATAAGTATGTTTATGCTAGTATAAATGTTGGAGGGAAATTCTATCAAGACAATTGATGTATAAAAAATTATAGAAATGATTTGAAAGAAAATTTGAAATGCATCCTATGAGTAATATGCTCACAGTGAATTATAGAAAATTGCAGAAAAATGGAAATGAGGAGAAAATTGAAATGAGTAACATGCTCATAGAAAAAGAAAGAAAGAAAGAAAGAAAGAAAGAAAGAAAGAAAGAAGATATGAGAATATTAAGGCAAAAACTCCGTTTGCTGCAACGAAGAGATAATGCAGCCTATGAGTTGAGTGCTCATAGTATTTTAAAATTTATATCCGTTCGCTGCAACGAAGAGAGAATGCAGCCTATGAGTAACGCACTCATAGTAATTATATTTATATTTCCGTTCGCCACAACGAAGAGATAATGTGGTATATTTCCGTTCGACACAACGAAGAGATAATGTGGTATATTCCGTTTGCTACAACGAAGAGATAATGTAGCCTATGACGTACGGGTCATAGTAACGAATATGAAAATTCCGTTTGCTACAACGAAGAGATAATGTAGCCTATGAGGTACGGCTCATAGTAACGAATGAAATGTATAATTAATGATATGAAATTTTAAGTCAAGAATTATTATGTTAATAATTGAAAGAAAAATATACAATATATTCAGTTATGGAACCAAGGAAAAACTCTAAAGACCCTCTAACATGAATACTAACATAGCATATATATATATATTAACATAAAAGTTATGTTTAGAATGAATTAGCTACGGAGCAATGTTTCATGGGTATTTTATCAATAGTTGGAGATGAGGAATGTTAGTTATGGAACTCCGGCTTAGTTAGCCGAAATTAGTTACTATCGAAAAAGGATCAGAGACATACTCAGATAAATATGCCAAAGTATAAGTTATATCAGAATACGATATATTGGATATATGATTGTAATTGATATAATTGTGGTGATTATGATTAAATTTGTTATATGATTTGTTTATTGTTGCTGAAATAAATTTTAGGATTGGTGCCGAGCGGAGCATTATTTCCTCTGATGCTATAAGGGGAAAGGACTCACTTTATCCTTGCCATTGTTAATGGAATTCATGAGGTTCCATTTTATTATATAGATATTGTCATTAGTTTATATTATTGAAATTGATTAACGGTAATATTGATGCATCTTGATGACATAGGAAATAATTATAGATTAATGTCAAACTTTATATATATGATGTATATGATAGAAAATTTGAATCAGAAGTATTTTTCTGATAGGATGTTTTATTTTGAGTTGTGCAAGTAGTATGAAAATAAAGATGTTATTTGGAGAGTCTGGCTGATAGAACAGATTTTTTTTTTAAAACAGGATTTACATCTTGGAAATGTTGAAAATACAGAGGAAACTTTGTCGAAATTTCAGTGAATATTTCTTTGAAATGAAATTCAAATTGGAAATTATTATTTATTTATTATAGTTGTCAAGTTTGATTAATAGGCTTGCCGAGCTAGAATGATCTAGTTCGTGCGCCGGTCACGATTAGTGTTTTGGGTCGTGACAATGACATTTAGAGAAGCCGTCTATGATTTGAGAAACATTTTGTATTGTTTTCATTCGAGTCATTATAATTTAGTTTCTTCCATAATCATGCAACTTCATATGTGTTTTGAGTGTTTTTATTAATAAATCTTGTAATTTGGCAAATCAAAAGACCTCATGAAGGATCAAAATGTATGAAGAATGAAGATCAATGATACTTTAAAGGTTTTTGACGACTATACAAGTAGAGGAAAATTTATGTCAAGTTTTAAGGCATTTAAAAAAGAGCACTGCTAGAGAACGTGAATGAATGCCTCGTGAAAATTCAAGAATGCATACGTGTATAGCATGAATTGGTGTACAGTCCGGATTTAGTGGAATAAAGGAGGTTGTGGTGCCATTTTTTTTTTTTTGTATTAACAAGCCACACTGATCGGGAAAATTTCGCTATACTTTATTCGGGAAGTTTAGCATTTCCTTTTAAAAAAAAGAGAGGATATAATGACCGAAAGTAATATATATATATATATATATATATATATATATATATATATATATATATATATATATATATATATATATATATATATATATATATAGAGGGCTGTTAACTTGCACCCACCTAAAAACACTAAGGTGCAAGTTAACAAGCTGCACCTACTAGTTATTTACCAAAACACCCATGTTTTTCTATTATAAACAAATATTATTTATGCTATTTACAAAAATGTCCTTTTAATTAAAATAAAGTTTAATAGAGACAAAAGGGTGTTTTAGTAAAGTACAAGTAGGTGCAGCTTGTTAACTTGCACCTTAGTGTTTTTAGGTGGGTGCAAGTTAACAGCCCTCATATATATATATATATATATATATATATATATATATATATATATATATATATATAATGACAAACTTAGCACATGGAACTGAGGATGTTGTTGGAAAACAAATTGACTTTGGTGTTTAAATTTTGTTGAGAAAATGAAAGGTGAGTGACAAAAATCAAAATAATAGATTTAAATGATGTGATTAAATAATTTCTCTTTTAATTTTTTACATTTGTATGTGCGTACCTAAATAAATTTGATTTAGGTTGGTACCCATGTAAGAATTGCTCGATATATAGATGAGAAAAACTTTCCCACATGATATATGTGGTCTTTCCTTACAACACATCAACTATTCAACTCTCGTGATAGAGCCAAAGACAACTCTTTTTTTTTTTTTTAGCAAAGGCAAAATTACTGAATTTCATTCATAAATAGAGAATACAAGGTAGTAGGAACATCATAAAAGACATGGGGGCTAGGATACGATAGAGCAGCTCTATTAATGTTATGAGCCACACTACTTGCTTGCCTCCTAATAAACGACACTACATAGTCGAGATTACTTAACAAGAGAGTTTTGCATTCAGAAACTAAATCACCAATTTCATTAAGAGGAAGATTGGTGTTTCCTAGTACCAAGAGCTTACTATCTGTTTTGAATGCAACATGGCGGAGGTCTTTGGAGATGGCCATTTTGAGAGATTCCAAGAGACATAGCTTCAGCTTCCAAAACAGTGGCCAACAAAAGTTTGAAATCTGACTTACCGAAGAGAAGGTTTCCAGAAGAGTCATGGAAGCATAAACCATAACACATTACCGAATTACCATTGAAGAGGGTTGCGTCGACATTGCACTTGATTGTGTCGTGAGGAGGCTTTTCCCAGGCAGGGGGCTGCTCGACGTGGTGCTCCGGATGTTTGGCTTTTTGGTCGCAACTGATAGACGTTTGGCAAGTGCACCAAAAACTATCGAAGTAGTAAAAATATCGATCCCACGAGGACTGTTTTTAACTTCAATAATTCAATTGCGTTATAAAAATAGGATGTATAAAAGTTTATTTTGTTTTGCCACTAGGCAGTAGATTTGGTTTGATTTTAATTAAATCAAGTAACAAAAAATAAAGATTTGATTAAGAAAATATGAGAGAAAGATGAGATCAGATCCTTCGAATCCTCTAAGTTCCCCTAATTGGTCTACTGCACCTATTTGTTATGAATCCTCTTCTAATTTACGATGATTAACAAAATAGCCCTAATCAATCCCTTGAGTTAGGACCCTCTTCTTAAACTACAGCCCCTAATTCCTTAGGTGGTCTAATAATTCTTGAAGGTTTTACCGAACGTTAACCTATTATCACTAACAAACAATTATCTATTCCTAGACTAACCCTGTTTATTAGAACAATTCAATTAGGTCTAAGTCGAAAGCCATGGTCAGTGGTCATTCGTTCTCACGAAATCAAGTTATATGTGATCAAGATATAAAAAACATTAAGAACAATTGAATTGAATAAACTAGAATTGAATTCATAAACAAAATAGAGTTTCACAGCAACATGTGTCAATTAGGGTTACAAAGATTCATCTCGAATCTAATCTCTAAGAGATTTAGCTACTCATAATTGAGTTTACAAATAGCATAATCAATGAAATAATTAAAACATACATGAATTGGTAAAAGGTTGAAGAAATCGCCCTTCTAGCCGGCTCCGATGTCTCAAAATCGCACTTTGCTCTCCAAAATCGTAACCCTTGTTCTTCAGATTGAGTGCAGTATTTATAGAAGTCATGGGCCTGACCCGTCAAAATCGCGCCGCGCCTATATATTGGCGTGCCGCGATTTGCCTCTAACAGGGATGTTGTAATTTCGCTTCCAAAATCGCGGCACGGCTTGAAATTGGCGTGGCACGATTTGCTTCGAGCAGACTTCAATATTTCAGCCTTTTGCACTCCAGAAAAGTATAAATTGCATGAGAACTCTATCAAAATGTCACAATAAGTCCTAAAAATTACGTAATGATAGCATGTCATCACAACCCCAAACTTAAACCATTCCTTGTCCTCAAGGAATTTGCTTGCAACAGTGACAAACGACAGTAAAATAATAGTTACCTGACAAAACGATAGTACCCAAAAGTTCATTCTCCTTCTAGCTAAAGATGAGCTAGTTTGACTTGTTCGCATCCACCAATTCACAACTCCTCGCATCAAATTGAAATAGGGTTCTACCAGTCGACATGCAGGTCTACATATTACCATACGCTTGAAAAGTTTCTAAACATCAATCAAAGTCAATATCATTACACACTTTTGAGGTCTTTAGGGTTATAACGGGGCTTAGGTGAAGGTGGGATATATTTGGATAAGTAGGCTACACAAAATTTGAGTTAGGCATTCCTACACGTGTAAAACAAGATTAAATCCCCCAATCCCTATTTGAAACTAAACTTAGGTACCTAGAGAACATTTTCAATAACTTTATCAAAAGCTTGGGGCACATCGAGTTTGAAGATACTCGGATATGACATTGTGTGCCCCTTTTTCAATTTCTTTCATCTTTTTTTTTGTTTTGATACACCTATTTTTGTGTGTATGTTTTTCATTCTTTTTCATTTTTCATCACTTGTTCTCTAGTACCCCCACCCCAAACTTAGTAGGTTGCAAATTCCAAAGGCAACCCCAAACTTATTATCAAGCAACATCCTACATAGCCTAACTCAAATTAAAATTTCAAGGTAATCATCCTAAAAAGGCTCTAGGCTTCATTTGTAGTTTGTCACCGAACAAAAAGTTCTAATCCTACCGGCTCACAATTGGTTAAGAAAGGATAAATTCAACAAATGAAAACAGGGTAGGCTTCAAAAAGGCTCACAGGACCAAGCACTTTTGCCTCAGCGTGTAATTAACAAAGACCAATCAATAATAGAGAAACAATGCAAGTTCTAGAAATGTAGTTGCATGGAAAACTAATCTAAATATAAGTAAATTGAAAAACAAAATTTGGCAATGAACCTTATGGCTGAGATTTCTGGGAGTATGTGACTACCTAGCAACGCCGTACACTTCGCCTTTGAATCAAGTCACCCCTCCTTTAGAACTTTTGGAATACCGTTTCATCAAACAACTGTTACTAAACTGGAATAGGTCACATGAAACAAAACAAATTCATTAATAATAAACAAGTGCAGGAGCAATTACAATAGGGAAATAAGTTCAACGGACTTTGACAATACAAGAATATAAAAACAGTACGAAACAGAAACAAAGTACTAAAAAGAAAAGTACAACGAAAACACTAAAACAAGCAAAGCTGAACCCTCAGTGGTCCAGTCCCATGTCCACATCCTCATCACCACCAGTCTCAGGTAACCCATCAAAGAAGGCTGGCGGGATTTGTCAAATCTCTCGAAAGAGCCAGTGATCGGCCTCCTATGCATCTGTGCCTCTGCAGCAAACTCAGTGGAAAACCTTCTCCTCTCTCCATTTGAGGTGGCTGCTGCTGTGGGGGTGCTTCAGGTGCACCACCTTTCTTCCTCATAAACTCCTCATACTTCTTCATAAAGACATCCATGGTCTTGTCGGTGATAGGCTGAACAGTAGGAGTATGCAAATCACCCTCAAACTCTTGCAATAATCGAACCATTCTCTTGCGTCATCAGAAATAAACCGGTTAACATTTGATGGTGGGACAACGTTTCTTTTGCGTTTGTTTTGGCTAGATGAAGGTTGGGTGGTAGTTGTCTTAGGCTTGGTTTGTTGTCTAGTTTGTGGTTTTGAAACATTTTGTGGTTTGGGTGCCATTTGTGTGAAAGTTTGAGAGTGTGTGAAAAAGGGTAGGTTGTTTTGGTTAATTGAAATGGATGAAGATGAAGAATGTTGGATGAATTGGTGTTGGGATATGCTAAGGAGATGAAAAATTGATGAAAAAGGGTTGATTTTCGTGGGTTAGGGTTCCTGGAGAAAATTGGGCAGAGTAACTAGGAAAATGGAAAGAGGTTTATGCTGAAACTGCTGGTTCTTTAATAGGCTGTGGCAAAATCGTGTTACGATTGGGAAATCGTGGTGCGATGGCAGTTTGTAAAGGTTACCTTTTTCAAATTATCACAAGGATCGTATCACGATTGTCACCACCGTGACGCAATTTGGCTGAGGCAGAAAGGAGTGCAAAAATTTTCTGAAATCGTACCACGATCCCCCAATCGTAATACGATTTAAGCGGTCAAGTCCAGGCAGTTTTACTTCAAAATCGTATTACGATTTGACAATCGTAACGTGACTTTGAAGACATAATAAAAATTTTTAAAGTTTGCAATTTTTTCTCGGACTTCCACTTTTTTTAAGAAACAAGAGTTTTTGAAGAGGAGATTGTGACACAACATCAGTATTGTATCACAATCTTCTTGGCAGGGCTTGCACACTAAAACTTTGAAAGAAAAATTCCTGCCTGTTTTGTGTTTCGTTGTTGAAAATATTTTTTTTATATTGAAAACAATAAAAATAAATACTACCTGAAATTAAATCTAGTGGGTTTCCTCCCACCAAGCGCTTTCTTTTACGTCATTGAGCTTGACGCTTCAACCACTGTTAGGGTGGCAAATATGTCAGAAAGAACACATCACCCTTCTTCTTCCTCTTGTTAGGCAGGAAATCCATGAACTTGGCATAAAGAAGTAGATGCTCCCATGCGCTCACAGTTAAACCTTTGGAATTTAAGCTCTCCCACCTTAGAGAAGGACATGCATCCATTTGCACACGAGTGATTTCCTTAACCCCTGTTTGTTCAGACTTCGGGAAAATGTCAGCACTCCTCACTTTTGAATTTTCTTCCACCACAACCTTGTGACACTCAATCTCCATCTGAACCAGCTTCCTCTGAGACTCATGTGCTTTCTCAACAAGATCACCACACTGAACATCAAACTTTTCAAATAAAACTTGATTTGACACCAAGAAATCATCTAAAACATTCTGAAGTTGAGTATTGTAATCGATGTTGATCACCTCTTTCTTCCCTTCACCATCACTACCTGGTTGATTCGCCTCATAATGACCACAACTCGAGATTTTGTTGTCCAAAATTTTGATCTTAAAAGATAGCATATATTTTTCATACTGCAACTTAGCAATCTCTTCTGTGTCATAGAGGAGTACCCTGTCTATCATAGCTGCAAAACTTGGATAAACTTTTCAGTAGCACAGTACAATGAGAAGAAAACAAAGAGCATAATATTTTTTTTTTTAAAATATATATACAAAAATATAAAAGACAGAAATCCAAAATAATAACGTAATTGCCTTGTTGAAATAATTCAACAAGCCCCGGCAACGACGCCAAAAACTTGATAGACGTTTGGCAAGTGCACCAAAAACTATCGAAGTAGTGAAAATATCGATCCCACGAGGACTGTTTTTAACTTCAATAATTCAATTGCGTTATAAAAATAGGATGTATAAAAGTTTATTTTATTTTGCCACTAGGCAGTAGATTTGGTTTGATTTTAATTAAATCAAGTAACAGAAAATAAAGATTTGATTAAGAAAATATGAGAGAAAGATGAGATCAGATCCTTCGAATCCTCTAAGTTCCCCTAATTGGTCTACTGCACCTATTTGTTATGAATCCTCTTCTAATTTACGATGATTAACAAAATAGCCCTAATCAATCCCTTGAGTTAGGACCCTCTTCTTAAACTACAGCCCCTAATTCCTTAGGTGGTCTAATAATTCTTGAAGGTTTTACCGAACGTTAACCTATTATCACTAACAAACGATTATCTATTCCTAGACTAACCCTGTTTATTAGAACAATTCAATTAGGTCTAAGTCGAAAGCCATGGTCAGTGGTCATTCGTTCTCACGAAATCAAGTTATATGTGATCAAGATATAAAAAGCATTAAGAACAATTGAATTGAATAAACAAGAATTGAATTCATAAACAAAATAGAGTTTCACAGCAACATGTGTCAATTAGGGTTACAAAGATTCATCTCGGATCTAATCTCTAAGAGATTTAGCTACTCATAATTGAGTTTACAAATAGCATAATCAATTAAATAATTAAAACATACATGAATTGGTAAAAGGTTGAAGAAATCACCCTTCTAGCCGTCTCCGATGTCTCAAAATCGCACTTTGCTCTCCAAAATCGTAACCCTTGTTCTTCAGATTGAGTGCAGTATTTATAGAAGTCATGGGCCTGACCCGTCAAAATCGCGCCGCGCCTATATATTGGCGTGCCGCGATTTGCCTATAACAGGGATGTTGTAATTTCGCTTCCAAAATCGCAGCACGGCTTGAAATTGGCGTGGCACGATTTGCTTCGAACAGACTTCAATATTTCAGCTTTTTGCACTCCAGAACAGTATAAATTGCATGAGAACTCTATGAAAATGTCACAATAAGTCCTAAAAATTACGTAATGACAGCATGTCATCAGCAACTCCATTCATGAAGGACTTCTTGGGCGCGACTGACTATGTGAGTTGGAGTAGTGTCATTGTCTTCCCAAAGTAGCAAGTTTCGACTCTTCCATAAGCTCCAAATAGTCATAGCTGCTGATGGTCTTTGGTGATCATGAAGTTTGTGCAGCAAGTCAAAAAGCATTTGTTGAAAGAGCCAAAGATAACATACAATTTAGCTTACAGAGTGTAATTATTTTGTGCTTCCTACAGAGCTCATAGCACAAAGAGACACAATACATATACTTTTAAACTGGATTAATACAATATATTAATTAACAATATAATCATTCAATACCATTCTTATTTTCTTACATTTACAATAATAGGCTCAGATGGGTCTTTCGTTCCTGCAAATATAGGCCATTTGAATTTTCGTCCCCGAAGTTATTAATCCTTCCATTCTGCCATTACAAATATTAATCATTTGAAAAATGATCATAATTACATCTGATTAGTAACTTCATGGACAAAAATTCAAATGACCTATATTTGCAGGGACGAAAGACCTATTTAAGCCAACCACCTCGCCCAATCATCACTTGCCACATGGGCACCATGTCGCTAATGACAACCCACCTCAGCAAAAAAACCTAATTAGGACCAAAAGTCAAAAGATTAAATTTTGCAGTGGCAAATTAGAAGGGTTAGTAACTTCATCGACGAAAATTCAAATGGCCTATATTTGTAGGGAAGAAAGACCTATTTAAGCCTAATTAATAAGCAATGACCCTTAACATAAAAAGTTAAAATGAAGCAAAAGATACGGAAAGAGACTTTTGTTAGTTACTTAGTTTGAGAGGAACAATTCGAAGGGGTTGAGCCTTTTGTAGAGTAATCCCAAATTTATCATCCATGTTTGTATCAACATTAACATCCTATTAGCCAACACTAACATCAACATCCTATTAGCGAATTGCAAACCAGGACAAATTCTCCTCCCACCACCAAATGGAGCAAGTTCAAAATTGCTTCCTTTGATATCAATATCCAATTCCTTCCTTCGCTCAAATAGTCTAGGAGAGTAATCATATTTTCGGGTAAAATGATCTCCTTTCCGATCCACTTAAAAATTGAATAACAAATGTCTCCAACAAAGCTACATTTACAAAACAAGTGGTCTTCCACCTCTACCTTTCCCGGACACCACACACAAACCTCAAGATAAATTCTCCCAAGTAGGGATTCTACTAAGAATTAATTGCCAAGAGAAAATTTTAACTTCATGAGGTGCTAAACTATTCCAAATTTCCTTAAGCCCCCTTCTTAATGCTACACTCAATTCCGAAGGAGGAGGAAGTTTTGCGTTCAAACCAACATATAAAGATTTCACCTTAAGCATATTTGATGGATCTATGACCCAATTTCACTTATCAATCTCCTTATTGACTCGATTATTGGAAAGAAGACTCATTAAAGCCGAACACTTGCTCTTCCCTACCAAAAAGTTTCCTCCTTCAAAACAGTAAGTACTGAACAGAACAGTACAAGACAGAACATCACAACACAAGGTAGAACAGCACAGAACAAGTTTTTATAGCATTAAATATATTTTTTGTTTCATATGATTTTTGGGGGACGAGATGCCATTTTGGTATTTTAGACAACTTGTACGTGGGACAATTTTTTTTTTTTTTTGACAAAGCGTGGGACAAAAAGTTGTGTTGTGGTTTGGTGAGGGACAAAATATCAGTTTTTGTCCTGTCCCTTGCCTCCAGTTTGTCCTGTATCTGAAACAGTTTTACAAATCAAACACTGAACAACTGGAGTTGTTCTGTCTTGTCCTTCATTTTTTAGCAAATCAAACACACCCTCAACGTCATTCTTCATCAATCCATTTATCGGGGATGTTGTTGTGATTGTAAGATTAGAATCTCTTTATTTTGAAATATCTCTTTTTCTTTCATTTAAAAAGAAAAAGATACAAAGAAGTTTAAAAAAATTATAATAATTAATAGTATGTATAATTAGTATAATAGTAGAATCCAATGTCTACTTTTATGTCAATCTCTTTTCAAAATAACATCGTCCATTTATTTTGATAAACCGAGATAATCCTAACCTAACTCGTGATGTGGTGTTGTTTATAGGCATATGAAATTTGATTATTTAATTCATCTTATCTTATCTTATTAGAATGGTTTTGGAAAACAAATTTACTTTTGGTGGTTAAATTTCCTCGAGAAAACGAAAGAAGGGTGACAAAATTAGGACTCTTCTTCCTTGCGTTTGTGTACAGATCTGTCGAAATTTACCAATAAGCCCCTATTTCAACGTTGGTGTGAGAGTTGAGACACATGCTAATTTCGTCAAATTCCTTCACCCGCAAGTCACAGTTTCGTTTGGTTTAGGAACATACATAAGTAGTATAGTAGAATTTTGACACGGATAATATAAGGTTAATGTTTTATTTGTGTGTTTTTATAAGAAAATAATAGTAAACAATTTAATTAGTCATCTAATAATTTTTCTTTAAAAAAAATAGTCTCTAATTTTGAAGTGTGCTCTTTAATAAATCTTGAGATTAATTTATGTATCGGTGTATAAAAGTTTTGTACACTAAACTTGCCAATTGTTGATATTATGAATATTTTAAAAAAGTCTATAACTCTAATAAATCTAATTAATTGTTAAATTGATTTTTTTTTTGACAAAAACAAAATGATATTCATTCATTCAAATCGAGAGATTACATCATTCAACACCGCTAAAAACGTAAAGGATGAAACTGCGAACAAACTCACAACATCCAACTTAATAGCATATAACGGCATAATGCCTACAAAAATATATGATAAAACTAAAGTGACCGGAATATCCATGCCTCCGGATCTGCAACATTGACGACCAAATCTTTGATTGAATAATCGATATTTCAATATGAATCAAATGAACACCGCAAGAAAACGGGAAATTCAAACAACGCCGCACAAGACGACGAACAACAAAACACCACACTTAGATGATGAAATCACAAAGAAAAAACCTAGATATATGTGAAAATCACTTATTTAGATTGAAATAGAGAGAAAAAGATGGAGAGGGGTGATTTCGGGTCAAAAATTGACCCAAAACAACCCCCTTAATGAAGAAATTGGAAAAAAAAAACTAGAGAGAAAAAACTAGGGCCGGCTTGTTGGAGAGGGAGAGGATATGTGGTTTATATAGAGAAGATGTTAAATTGATTTCTATATATTTTTTTAACAAATTATTGATTTCTATATTTAACAACTTACTATCAATTATATGTTAAACGTTTCGAATCAATTTAGTCTTTTATAAAACAAAAAAGACAAAATTGATTTTAAATGGTTAACATATATTTAACAATTTACTATCAATTTAATCTTTTACATTCTTATGAAATTTCATCCTGCACTTTTAAAAGACGAATATAAGTAAAATTCGACAAAATCAATAACACTTTAAAAATATTTATTATCTTTTTATTTTTTTTATAGAAAATATTTATCCTATGCACCTATTTAAAAGGGAAAATGTTAAGTAGACACCTATTTTTGTGTGGATGTTAAGAGATGTATTGTCAGATAAGGTTGTCTATGTATCATAACTCATTTAAAAGCGCGTGTCTGTATAAAGCGATAGCCAAATTTGACGGGTTAATGAAAAGAAGAAAAAAACAAACATTATAGACTATACTCAATGGGCTACATATCAATTTACAATATAACGTGAATTTCAGAAAAATTGCACTAAAAAGTAACTGTTGAGTAAAAAAAAATGTGGTTTTATTTTAGATGTGAGGGATTTAGGACCGAACATGTTGAAAGTATTCGGATACACACAAGGTAATAATAGGTGTCTGCAAAATATAAGAACAAGTAATAATCATAGCTTAAAAAACAAAATATAAGAACAAGTAATAATCATAGCTTAAAAAACAAAATATAAGAACAAGTAATAATCATAGCTTAAAAAAACATTCACCACATGTTACTTGTTTATTATATCCACCTGTAACATAACATCCAGATTCCTGTTAACTACCAGTTTCAGGCTTAACCTAGGTTTCACAAATTGGAAGCATATTCGTTGATTTTCTTCATAGCATCATCAGAAAATTCTTTAATCTTTACCATCTCTTTAATTCTTTAATTTGAGTTTGCACAACTTCTGTCATTCAACTCCATCCATGAATCAACCACAACTCTAAGCATCTCAATAGCGGAAGATGAGATTATTATTGAAACCATGGGCAACTAATGATTGATAGCAATTTATAGAGATTCCAAACCCTAACTTAGCCATTAGAACCAAAATTTGGCACACTTGCGGCATTGCGTTGATTTTACAAAAGGAAATGAGAAGGTTGTTAAAGCCATGATTAGTACTAGGATAACAAGACATCCTCAACATGTGGATAAGAACATGAGAAGTATTGGCAATCTCATTATTCAAATGGGAAAGGTGAAAAAATGCAATGTCGAAAGTGAAATAATTAGGGCAATTAATTTGTTTGAAAACATTCAAAGCAACACGGGCTTCACAAGTTCTAAATACAGAATCCAGCAGTAAGTTTGAAGCGAAGGTATTAGGAACAAACCCATGTGATTTTACCATGAGGTGATAAGCATCAACCAGCACATCGTGCATACCTGCATGAGACAAAATCCTTAACAAGTGTAAGGACTCTGAGTCTTTGTATGAATCATCAACGAAAACACCGACAGACTTTAACTTTGCGATAACAGTTTTAATTGATTTGGGACGGGGACCGCCCAATAATCTGTAGATCTTTGGAATCATGCGATCGATAGTTATACCGGGTGGACAGCTATCCTGGATGAAATCGGTTATAATATTAATATCATATTTTTGTGTTATACGTCTGGGGGGTTTACGGAAGAGATAATGCACAAGATGTTTCGGGTATGGAAGTTGGTTGATAAAATCCTCATCTGCAGTTGTACTATTGTAGTATGGACTTTCGGGACTTTGGGGTGGCTCTATAGGGATGATAAAATCCACATGCTCTGTGGTTTTCATCTTGTTGAAGGGAATTTGGGGTCTGTGGGTTTGTGTTGTGATTTTCTTTGAAAAGATATTGAGGATGCGGTGTGATGATGACCGCAATAACATCGATAAACTGGAATTCATGCTTGCGAGATAAAGGAGAAGACAAAGAGACCCTGTGTGTTTTGTTTTAGGGTTAGATTAGATACAAGTACAACCATACATACCGTCGGCTTCACGTTACTAAGATTGCTTTTTAAGCCCCTAAAATCTCCAAAGGCCCCCTAAAATATCGAATTTGCCCTTTTATACAACATATGGTAGATATATATACCGAACCAGTTAGGAAGATAACTACGGAATGCTCAATTACACGATCAGGTAGATATAATCCGGATTCGTTAGGGAGATAACTTCATAACAGCATGTTACGGAAATTGTGGCGTTTGACAATGGTTATTATATAAGACACAACAGTTATATAAGACAATACACAATTTATCAACTCTTATTTCCTTTTTTGCACTCCAATTGAATTTTATTCTAAACTTTGCAATTTTCCATAAGAATCATACCAACTAAACAGTGTTAACTTCACCCAATTGCAATCAATTGGCAGGTAAATCAAATTTCTTCCTATCACATTGAAAGTCTGCATAATTTTCATTCTTTTGACATGAACACATGCTTAATTATAAGAACAAGACTTTTTCTTTCTTTTTTGTTATAAATATTTTCAGAAAGCAATTCATTTGCTAAACATGACATAAACATCATGTTAATTAGCAGTAAAAATAAAGTTAAAGATATATGAATCGTAAGAGTTGCTATGATATGCTAAACATCATAAACATATTGATCGTACCTGACTAGAAGGTGGTTGCCGGCTCTAGGTTGAATGAGGTGGTTCACGGTGGTGATTTATACTTCCGGTGAGCATAAGACCGAATGTGGGGTGTGTACCTGCAGACACTCCGACGCTCAAGTCAGTAGAGTTCAGAATGGGGGGTTTGAGAGTGAAAGAGATTCTACCTTGGAGGCTGCGAGGAGCCTCCTATTTATAGAGGTGGGTGAATGCAGAGCCGTTGTGAGGCACACGTGTGATCGGCGGTTATGAAATCGTAAGAAGTGTAACCGCCAGTGAGATATTCGCAGGAACGTGGGAAAAGAGTTCCGAGCACCTCCCTCACGGGGAAGGGATGTGTTTTGAGTAATTTCGCCAAATGCAGCATTTGGGCTTGGTTTGTTATTGGGCCTAAGCAGTTAAGCTCAGGTATTTGACCGGTCCAGAACAGTAGCCCCCCAAGTTGTTGCTCTGGTATAAGAATGATGACTTAAGCCATGGCGGGGGAGCTGACCGTGGAGGTCTTATATTGTGCTTTGGAATGATGGAACTGGGAAGTCCCGTTGGAGTGCTTGTTTGTTTAGAATTTTATCACGGGCGATCTTCTTACTCGACGTTGGCGGGCATATCATGGGACTTAGTGTTGAAGCAAAATCCTTTTTATTATTTTAAGGATTACAAACATATTTATTTAATTATATATTGTTATCTACTAATGATTTTTTTGTGAAGAAAGTGTTATAAGAATAATCTCAAGAATGATCTTGGCACATAACAAAAACCACCAACATGAAACTCACGCTACTGGACAAGAGCAAACTTTATGAGTAATGGTTTATGTATCATTAAGAGCAAGAAAATTAATATGGAATATTTGTCTCACCAAGTTAAGGAAAAGATCATATGACTTGAGTTAAATGTACATTTATGGGCTTTAAAGGCTTTTTGATCCATTAAGGAAAATGACCCATAAAGAAGAAAGATATTTCTTACATGACATACACATGAGATCACATTGTGACATCATCTAGTCACATCCAAGTAGTTGTTGCAAACTCACAAGTTGCTGGCAAAACGCGTGACTCTCTTCCAAAGCTTGCTGGATTTTCAAGAACGTTCTGGACAGGCTCAAGAGCATTCTGCAAGTATATTTTTTCATACCTTTCCAACAAGCAAAAGTTTGGAGCGCAAATGGGATTTGAATTAAAGCAAGGACAACTGTTTTCTTTCAAGTGTGGGCAGCAAGCATCTCACTTCTATAAATAGAGGAAGGCTTTCATGTTCTAAACCAAGAGTTTGAAATACAAAGCAAACAACTTTCTCAAAGCAAGAAAAGCTAACAATCTCTTCATCATCTTTAGTTCTACATCTTTAGTTCTACAATCACAAAGCAAACTCCATAAGCTTTCACTATATTTATTTTCCTTATCTCTTTGAGATAACATTTTTAGTTTGTGTTTGTAAAAGTCTCTTTTGTTTGAGACATTTAGTTCTAAATCATCATCCTACAAAAGTGTAACTTAGATCTCAAGTCTATTGGGCTTAATAGTTTGAGATAGGTGTTCTGGACTGATCTGGTGTGATCAAGACCTTATAGTGTTGGTTAGAGGTTTCTACCAACTGTATACTATAGTGGATAATATCACACGAGGTGTGTGGGGACTGGAAGTAGCCGGGTTTGGTGAACCAGGATAACTCTCCTGTGTTATTCTTCTTTCTCTCTATCTCTTTTAATTTACACAATATACACACACTATCACACGCATTTATTTTTAACTATCTCCAGAACATTCTGGTCCTAATTAACTATAATCATATTAATCAAGAGTTCTCTGGTCCTAACTTAATTCGTACTTTACAAATTAAACTGCCTCCAGAACATTCTGGTCCAAGATAAAACAACTGCTTAAATATTTAACTAAAGTTTAAATTCAGTCTATTATATTGTTTTATCATTCTCCAGAACAATCTGGTCTTAACTAAATTAACTTTATAATTCAGCTTAATATCATTTTTCTCATTCTGCTTATATTATCACTCTCCTGAACATTCTGGTCCCTTATATAAAATCAATTAATTATCTATCTATTAAACTAATATTCACCAAGAATTTTTTCCTGAGTATAACTTAAAGTTTCAGGAATAATTTTAAAAAGGGTCACAATTCAAACCCCCCCCTTTCTTGTGACGTTTATTGCTACTTCACTTAGCACTTATGGTTACTTTGAACAAAGGTGGGAGAAATGCAATGTTTTTCAAAGGCTCAGCAAGAAGAGTAGAAAACGCACAGTTCAAACTTCACAGTTTTGTTATTTGGAAGAGGTGAGATAAAAAATGGAAGATGAGTCGAAAAATTTGTAGAATGAAACTTATATATAGTAAGGTGCAACTGAAGAGAGTGAACTATTTGGGTGGGAATAAATCTGTTAGTTAGTTAAGTCTGTTAGAGATGGGTCCACGTAGGTTAAAGAATCTGTTCCCACGCTTATTATTATTTTATCAATGTTTTTTTTTAAATAATAATATAAACTACCCGATATAGTGAGAATATATTAGATCGTCCTACAAAGGCATATGATTTGATTTATGTTTAGGTTTTTAATAACTCAAGTTTAGACATATAAATAAGTTTTTCTTTTTGAGAGAGAAATATGAATAAGTAAGATAACTTAGCCTTATATATAACTAAAAATTAATACTAATATTATCAAAACATCTATGTAATTAATATTTTGGTTTAATTGCAGTTTTGGCCTCTTAAGTATCACAATCTTACGATTTTG
This sequence comes from Medicago sativa, assembly GCF_051527215.1. Classification (NCBI taxonomy): domain Eukaryota; kingdom Viridiplantae; phylum Streptophyta; class Magnoliopsida; order Fabales; family Fabaceae; genus Medicago; species Medicago sativa. The sequence continues at coordinate 35,147,579 of NC_140756.1, read as the reverse complement.
GCATCCTATAAATAACAATTCTTGGCCTAAAACCCTCTAAATTTATCCCTTTTGCACTTTTGGCCCCCTAGACCAATTGTGACAAAGTCAACGTATATGTGACACCCAAAAAGGACCTTCTTTTTCTTATACCACACAAGACCAAGAGTAGTATTAATTGTTTTTACTCAGAAATTTCTTTTTGGTGTAATTTTCATAATAAATTGTAAACGTTATGTATGAACCCCGTTGAGTAGTCTAGAAGAGCAACTTCAATGGAGTCTACATTGCTATTTATTTTTTTCTCCAATAGTGTAACTTTAAAATACTAATATTTGGTGCTACAACTTTACCCCATATACTACTACTAGTAGTATTTAGACAATCCAAATGTATCTCTTAAATGAAAGTTAATTATCAATAAAAAATATCTTTCTTTTTTTTTTTTTTACAAATATCAATGGCCAATATTTTAAAATACAAAATTAAAATATTTTCGAACTACATAAATACCCTCGCAAATATTTTTGAAAAGTGATTTGTTATTAGTGCAGTAGCAAATGATGGAACATTTATGGGTATGCTCATAACATAAGCAAAGTTTATAAAAAAAAAAAATTCTCTTCTTTTTGACAACTCTTAATATAAAAAAGAAAAAAAAATCTCCCAAAGACTTCTTATTAATGCAATAGCAAGTGATGAAGCATACATGATTATGCCCATGAACAAAATACCTCCCGGAGGTGCTCTAATGTTTTTTAACACAGACAAAGCAATAACCTTAGATGAAGTGGTAAACCACTAAAATTAAACTCACACACAACTGTGAGGTACCGGATTCGAACCCGGGTCACGACGTCCGGCCTTGCAATTTCAGCATTTGTCAGTTGAGCTAGGACTTTTAGACAAAGCAATAACCTTGGCATGTAATCACGGTGCATTTAAAAGTCCATTCCACGTGTCACAATTTTATATTAGTTATTTATGTGTGATGCTGTAACTTGTGAGTGAGGGTATTTGATGAAGTTTGCATGTTTCTACGACGAACATTGAAACAAGGGTTTATTGGCAATTCAAGCACGAGAGAGAAGAAAAGAATCATAATCGTACACCAATTTTCTCACACATCTTTTCATTTTCTCAGGGAAATTTAAACACCGTTTTTTTTCTTCTTCTTCCCTAATCCATTTCAGCTAAAAATCAACAAAACAATGTTCGCCAACGCTAATGCTAAGAATCACATTTTTTGGGGGGAAACAAGATGATATGAAAAATTATTCCGAATTCCTAATACAATTAAAACTCTATAAATTAATAATGTCAGGACCAGAGAAATTTATTAATTTAGAGAGTTATTAATTTATCGATAAATTAATAATTATTAATTTAAAAAGTTTTTAAGTAATTATACTGTACATACCAAACAAAAAGGCAAATTAGTCTATGCCTCTTAGAATTACGTTGCAGCAAACCTTGAGACTCAACGTAAATTAGTAACTACTGTGTTCATATGCATTAGAAATCAATAATGACTTTTGAATTACAGTAAATGTAAATAAGAGGAACAAATGTGTTCAATGTATTCTTAATATATTTTTTTCAGTTTCTATGAATTATTAATTTATGATTTTCTTGGGACCGAAAATTATAAAGGGATCTCCCGAAAAATTATTATCTTATTATTTTATCTAGTTTTTCAATTTTTTACATTGGCCCAAGTCGGGACCAGACAAATTTATTATTTTAGAGAGTTTATTAATTTACCGAATATTAATTCAAAGAGTTTCTACTGTACTACACCACTGCGTTGTCGTATAATTTATTTGAAGAACTATTCAATCAGTGTTGCGATTTACCATATATTGCAAAAAATTATGGTTAGTTTGTAATTTTGAAATTTGGGCTAAATATATTTGTGTATAAGGAGATGGAAATTTTTGACATGAACAGTTGGCTGCAATTATTAAAACAATAAAAAAAATTTGAAAATTGCATTATTTTCAAAAATGCATCATCTTTCTATCTCAATGATTCAAAATCTCACATCTTCTTATTGTGTCTTTTGTTTTGCAATAGAGATATAGTAAAAAATATTTCAAACACCTAAAATTGATTTCGACATTTGATTCTAACTTGAAGCTAATATTTCTAGCTTTTAACCCCAAAATTAGTTTTTACTCTTAAATCTATTGTTCAACTAATTTTGAAGTAAGTGTAGTAGCTTTGCAGCCTTTCATAGATGGTTGATAGTTATTTTTTTGCTAGAGTAATGCTCTCAACACTCATTTTAACACGTTATTTGTAACATCCATTCTCCATTTTGATGAAATACATGTGGGTCACACAACTTTAAGAATTTGTCTCATATAAAGTGATGAGACCCACATATATTTCATCCAATAAAAAGTGAAGGTTAAACAAAGTGTATTAAAATAAGTGTTACCAACATTATTCTTTTCGCTATGATGCAAGTTACAAACCTAATTCCTTATAAGTGTTGAAATACCCTACATACTCCATTTAAAACTAAATCATGTCACGTTTAACCAGTTTTTTATCGCTGTAAAACCAAACATATACTTAACAAGTTAAATGACATGTGTTCAACAACTTATATGAATTACTAAAGCAACAACATTATATTTCAGGTGTCAAAATTATATTAATTCATTAATAATATATGCTGCTGGAACAAACAATAGTGTGACTTGCGGGTGAAGGAATTTGATGAAGTTAGCATGTTTTTTCTCACACTGTCGCACCAACATTGAAAATAAGGGCATATTGGTAATTTAAATAATATTGTGCACAAACGCAGTGTGAGAACAATATGTAATCATGATCATCGTCGTTGTGCAATATCCGTTTGCACGTACCATAACAGATTTTTTCGTTCCACTAATATCTTTCATTTTCTCAAAAAATTTAAACACCAAAGTCAATTTGTTTTCCAAAATAATTCTCATAAGATGAATTTTATGATCAAATTAATTTCACATGCCTACGAGCAGCACCACCATCACATTCACAACGACATCCCCAGTCCCACGTGCTAAGCATGTCATTAGTTATTTATTCATTTGCTAATATATATTATTTTTAATTGCAAAGAGATATATAAATTATAATAGGTAACAAAATAGTTCACAAGCATTAGTTCAATCAATAAAAATGTCGAAATTGTTAGATTAAATATTGTGATTGAAATTCTAATGGTGGTTCATATGTTTGTGTGTATGAGTTTTCCTTATTTACTATTATCTTTTCGTATATCTACCATAAAAAAATTATCAAATGTATACATTGACTATTGTCATTTCGTATATGTACCATAAAAAAGATAACCAAATACAAGAAAAAAATCAACATCGTTTGACACATGTGGTAGATACTTGGGTGACTTAATTGTTTGATCGAAATTTCGTTTTTAGTTGATGAGTATGAAAAACATTTATAAAATGGCAGCTCGATGCATTAAAGCTCTCGCATACGCAGAGTCCAAGAATGCGCCCCACGATAAAAAAGATAACCAAATATATACATTGATTATTGTCATTTCGTATATCTATGATCATAAAAAAAGATAACCAAGGTCACTTAAATGATCGATCGAAAGTTCGTTTTTTAGCGAGTACGTATGAAAACCATTTATCGAAATACTTTAACCTTTTTAAACGAGCCTCAACTACATCGAACATATTAGTCTTTGTAGTTTCGCGTGAATGCTATTATTCATCACTTCAATTTTCTATTTTTATTTTGTTCACTATTAATAATTTACATGTATTATTTAAACTAATCCATAAATGTCAAAATACAGTCTAATTTTAATAAGTGAAATGTTTTTGACTCCAAAGCCACTACAACTACTACTACTTTTTCTTTCTAGTGCAATTTTCCTAAAATCACGTCATATTGTAAATTTGTAAATGCAAACCATTCAAGTTAGTCTATATATTTTCCCTTAAAAAAAACATAAATAAAGTAATATATGTATATTAGTTTAAATGTTACCAATCAGTGTACGTGAACTTCACGCACCAATCAAAACCCGCCATTCAAAACTCAACTCCACGTGTCACAATTCTATTCGCTATTCACCACAATACTATGACTTGCGAGTGAGAAAATATGAAGTTATCATGTTTCTCATTCCCCCAACATTCTAACAGGGGCATATCCGTCATAATGAAAATATTGCATTTCACACACCCACATGCGTAACGAGAAGAGAATCGTAATCATGAGATATATTTAACGAATCCGTTTGCACGTAACAAATTTTCATTCCTTCATTCCACGCTAATTTTCTCTCTCACTCTTCTTTCTTTCTTTCTCCAATTTTCTCGAGAAAATTTCAAACACACAAGAAAATTCTCTCTCCAAAAAAACAACCTTCTCATCTATTTATTCTTTCAACTTCGATCCATCGATCTTCACTCTTGCATTGTAACGTGTGAAGTTTGTGTTTCTTTTTCTTCATTAAGCTTAATCAAAGTGAGTGTGAAGTTTTTCACTAAGATCTGGTTTTGATTTTTCATCTTCATTTTCAGAAGCATTTAATACTTGTGCAGTTTGTGTTTTTTTCTCTTTTTTCAAAGTTGCACAAATTTGGAGTTTTTTCTTTGCTTCAGTGTTTGTTGTTGAACTTGATTCTGTGCAATTTTTGTTTCCATTTTTGCACAGTACTGTGAAAGTGAAAGCGATTCTCTGTTTTGCATTGATTGATTGAAATTTTTGTTTTCATTTCATCGATTTAGTAACAAAATTATACTTCATTCATTTTTTTTGTCACATTCATTAATTACACTTGCTTGGTTTGAATGAATAAATGAAAGAACGGTACTTGTTAATTATGAATGCAATTTTTGCGATGAAGTTTTTTGATTTTTTTTGGTACAAGTTTTGAGATGAAATTTTTTACAATTGTGAGTGTTGTTGTGCAGATCATGAAGGTACGTGCTTGTGATTTGGTTGCTGCTACCAGTGGTGGTGCTGAAGATTTGGTGTGATTTTCTCTCTCTCTCTCTCATGGATTTTTTGTTCATGCACAAAAAAATACTCACCACTACACACACGCGCTTGATTCTGTTATGACATGTTGAAAAAGTGAATAGTTGAAAAAGTGAAATTACCAATGCCATGCACAATGCGTTCGTTACTTGGTTGAGGATAAATGCAAATATAGCTAACTTTATGATATATAATTTATCTTTTGATTCATAGTATATATTTGTATTTAAATATGAAGAATTTAGTTGACATTCTTAGGAATTTGTTTGACATTTTTTTTATTAAATCTATTAGACATGTGATTATATGATTGATTGATTAAATTAAATAATTGATAAAATGAAATGCTATAAGATTGTATGGAAAAATTAACATGTGGTGAATGTTATTATTTCAAAATTCAAATAAATTATTAAATTATCCCCTAACTTTGCATAACACCTTCAAATAGGTCTTTTTATTATCAATAATTTAAAATGATCCCTAACTCTAGTAAACCACAAAATGTTATTATTTGTTAAATTTCTTTAAATTATTTTGTTTTCAGCCGTGTGACTTGTGTCTAATATGTACTTATTGCTAGTGTACCTCTTTTATTTTATTTTTTTCATATAAAGAGAAGCATCCATTTTATTCCAATTCATTACAAAATTTGCTTACTGAAAAAATATATGATGAAGGGTGTTATTTAGATTTAAATTTCAGTCATCTTTCAGAAATAATATTAATTCATAACATAGATGTACTATATATGATAAAGGCTACTGTTTAAATTTATTCAGAAATAATATTAATTCATAACACAGAAGTACTATATGATAAAGGGCATTGTTTAAATTTAAATTTGTGTCATTTTCAGTAACAATATCAAGTACTATGATGATTTGATTGGGATTTGAATAATTTGTGTCCCTTTTTTTCTATACCAGGAAGAGGACTATGTCCACGTCAACAAGGGGAAAAGCAAAAAAATCTCTTTTTTGGACAAACCAGTCATGCTCTTCCCACCCACCTCTGATTCAACTTATATCTTAGGTAATATCCCTGAAATGGCCATTTTGTATCCTTTTTGCACCATCTAAAAATTGTATCTCTCACATTTTCCAACTTTTTGTTGCTAACAAATGATGACTTTCATTATATGGTAATAATTATATGTAATATAATTACAATTTACATTTGTTTGTATTTGTTAATTTTGTTATGTACATCTATTTACTTTGTCCTTACCCTAAGTTGTTTCCACATTTCTGACCAAGTGTCACTTTTTGCTATAAACTTGAACAAATATTGCAGGGACTCCTGTGGACTTTGAAGTGGGTCGATTTTACCAAATTAATCATTCCTACCTTCCACCAAATTGCCCAGTTCAAATCAAATGTGTGAACCTTGTAATGGTAATATAAAAAAGCTCACTCTTTTTCATTTGATTTTAAGTATTACATGAAAAGCTCTCTCTTTTATTTCAAACACTCTATGAAGTTCTAAAAATGTCATCTTTGTTGGGTTTCATATAGTAGATGTTGATATCTTGTAGGTCAGTGCCAAAGGGGAGCAAAAAGTATATCTAAGGTATCCAAGCCTCAAATCTCTTAGCACTCACTTTAACGATCAAAGCTTTGGAAAGCCAGAGGGGAAGAAAATCCCTACACTTGACGAGAAATACGTGATGGGAATGGAATTTGCAATCAAAACACTTTGTAGAAGAATCTCAGCTAATGAATTTGCAGAGAAAGGAAACTCATGGAGCTTCTGGGCCTCTCCTCCTAAGAGCCCAGTTATCAATGATGCTGCTACTAGTTTGGTTCCCAAGCAGGGTTCATGTTTGTCTGAGATCAAGTTCTCTGGTATGATGCAGTGGGGACAACGCCGGCAAGTTCGGTTCTTGGGCCGTCATGAGGAGCAAAAGGTTGAACCTTTACCTGTGATTCAGAAGGAAAAAGGTGTCATTTTTAAGGCCAGAGTAGGGACTAATGTGAAGAAGAGAAAGAACATTGAAAAAGAAGAAATGGAAGAAGCTGCCAAGGTAGCTCCTTTTGAGGTAAAGAGGATGACTCGTCAATGCAACAAAAATCAACAAGGTGTGAGTAGTAGCAGCGGGGCTAAAAAGTCTAAGAAAAATCACCAAGGTGTGAGCAGTGGCAGTGGGGATAAAAAGCCTGAGAAAGCAGTGAATGACACCAAGAAGCAAGAACTTGTGGTTTATAGCAGAAACAAGCCAAAAATATGGATTGATAGATGGGCTGCTGAGAGGTAAATGGTTATTTGTATTCAAAGATGTAACCTTTTTTTAAGTAAGTTTTCCACTTGGTTTAATAGGTGTTAGTTAGTTAGTGTAGTTATTAATTTGATATTATATACTTATATATGTTACCTTGTACATTTGAAGGTATAAGTTAGCAGAGGAGAACATGTTGAAGGTTATGAAGGAAAAAGGAGCTGTGTATGGAAACTCAATAATGAGGCAAGAGCTGAGATCAGAAGCACGAAAGTATATTGGTGACACAGGTTTACTTGATCATTTGCTGAAACACATGGCTGGAAAAGTGGCACCAGGAGGAGTTGAAAGATTCAGACGGAAACACAATGCTGAAGGTTCAATGGAATACTGGTTAGAGAGTGCTGATCTTGCTGATATTAGAAAGAAATTGGGTGTTCAAGATCCTTACTGGACTCCTCCCCCTGGTTGGAAGCCTGGTGACAGCATTTCACCAGAAAATGTCACTAGTAATGAAATCAGAGTGATAAAGGAGGAAATATTTAAGTTGAAACGGTATTGTCAATTTCATTTTCTTTTTTTATGATTGAATGACTAGTGTTATTGGTTATTCTATTGATTTCAAGTTATTGCTTACTTTTCTTGTTCTGCAAACAGAGAAATGAGGGAGCTCACATCAAAAAGAGAAGAGGAAGCATTTGCTATTGTGACTACTCCTAGTTCTTGTATGTCAAGTTTGAATTTTGAGGACTATGGTTCCCAGGTTTCTAAGCAGGTGAGGGGAAGCATAATAGTCCCAGCTCATTGCTAACGATTAATATGAATAGTAATGTTGGGACTGGGAATTTGGGAGGTTACATGACATATAGACAACAGTAGCTTTTAATAATTCTTCTATCTGTTGTATTGTAGGATATTTATTTGGAGCTGGTTCATAAAAAGGCTAAAATTGAAGAACAGCTAAAAGAAATTTCTTTGGCATTGAATGGCATGGAGGTAACATATATAAACTTTCTTTTATTGAGTGCTCATTGAATGAATGTTTTCATTGCAAAATAATTATGCTACCTACCTTCATCAGAATACAATAAAATAATGATGCTAATGATTGCTTTGTAATATTCTATTAAGAGCTCATAGGATTGAGCGTTTTCATTGCAAAATAATGATGCTAAGATTGCTTTGAATTTTCCCCTTAAAAATCTATATTTATTAGTCCAGCAGAGTGTACCATAGAGTATGAACAGAACTATAAGAAATCCCATTATGATATTGTGTGATGTTACTTGTTATATTTTACTTTATATTCTCATCAATCTATGCCAATAAATGTTGAAGACTGATGAAAATCAATACTGTAATTACTGTCTTTCAACCTATAAATGAAATGGATTTTTCTTGCCACTGATGAAAAGCACTTAATGCAGGATCAAATGGGAATGCTGAAACCAACACTAGTAGAAGAACCACAAATGTCAGAATCATTAACACCACCAGCGTTATTGCTTGGACCAACATCATTGGCAGTAAACATTGGAGAAGAGACAAGGGAGGAAGAGAAAGGTACTAATGTCAAAAAAACAAAATCAGCAGACACACAAATGGTAGTAGGAAGCAGAGCAGCAGAGGACAAAGCAGCAAAGATAGAAAGGCTGAAAAGTGGTTTCAAACTTTGCAAACCAAGAGGGACCTTCATGTGGCCAAACATGAGCTTGTCTCCACATGCTGTAACCAACCTTGATGAACACACTGTGGTCCCAACCCCAACCTCAGCTTCCTCTTCTACCACCTCAGCACCCAAGCTTGTCTCAAATTCCAAAACTAACAACTTGTCACTGTCCATACCTATCCCATCTTCTCCTGTTAAGCCATTAGCTGAGAGGCGCCCTGTGAGCACAACTACTTTGACACATGTCACTGGACCCTTTTCCACTCATCTTTCTCCTCCACTAGAGACCACAAAAACCAAAATCACTACCACCATCACCAAGAATGGTTCATTTATTAACCTTAATGAAACTCCTTTTGGCCAAGAGTAATGTGGCAAAGTCCTGCTACATACATATATACTTATATAGTTATATATATTTGAAAGAAGCCACACCATTTTGAAACTCTGTTGGTAATAGTAGATTGAGCCAACTTTATAGGCAGTGGGGCGACTATTTTTACTTATTTGACATTTCATGATTGAAGTTATATTACAATTATGTTGCAAATGAGATTGCAAATTGAATGTTAACATTAAACAGGTCAATTGCTAATATTATGTTGCAAACTTAATGCCTGGATGTCATTTATGATCAGCTGGTGTCCCTTGGTGTAATGTTAAAACATCATCCAAGTGGAGATTTTAGAAAGGGGCAAAGTTTGTGCAAAGTTTATAATAGTAGTGAAGATAGTATTTTCAATTGCATATATATAATGTGTGTGCTGAAATAGGAATTCGTATAATGTTTACTAGAACTTAATATATTTTACTTAAAAACTCTTTATTACTTGACAAATGGACTGTAATGTTATTTCAAGATTGATATTCTTGTGATATAGAAATGCTGATTCTGCTAGAGGATTTTTTTTTTTTAATGGCAAATCACATATACATTAAATAGAGAAATGAGTATAAGAGATGCTCAGACCTATTTATAAATAAAAGTAGCAGCAATGAAAGCTGGGACCTACAGATAAAGATTAGAGAGGACAACAAAGGACAAAGAAAATAACCCAAAACAAAAGGGACCACAAAAACAACTAAAATCAGAAGCAGGCATTCTACTAGGTTGTAATGAACTTTTTTGATTGAAATCATGTTCTAATAATTTGCTATTTCTAGAAGTTGATATTAAGATGCAGGTGGTTTAAATTGAAATTAACTGTAATTGCAGCCACAATATAAATAGCAATATAAAATATTCACGATATAACAATAACTGCAGTTTAAAAGCATGTTTGCATGTTTATAATCCATATACTAACCTTCAAGGTTCCAAGCTTACACATTATGTTTAAAATTATTTCGATTTTCCTTAACTGGCCAACCGAGCTAGTAAACTACCTATATGGAACCATGGTCCTGAGCTGAACTAAACTATGTAATCCAATCCCACACTCATACACGAACACTTTAAGGTGTGTTTAATCTGCTAAGTACTTGTTAGAACAACACAACTTAAGATAAAACAATACATGGACAAAATTCCATGGTATTGGATAATTTTTGGTCTTGTACGATTTTTTGTGGACAAAGCTATTTTGGTATTTTACTTATACATGAGACAAAAAATTGTGTTATGGTTTAGTGAGCGACACAAATTTTCATCGTTGTCTTGTCCCTTGCATCCAGTTTGTCATGTCTCTGAAACAGTTTTACAAATCAAACAATGTACAATTGAAGTTGTCATGTCCCTCATTTTTTTAACAGATCAAACAAACTTTTAACTGTTATTTTGCAAATTAGTATTCTTCAAAAATAAATAATATACAAATGGTAAACATTTGATGATATTTTTTTGACCAACACTTGTTCTCCACAAAGGTATGTAGTGCTTTTTTAATTAGAAGATTTGTCGATTATGGTTTATCTTTCATACTACATACTAGATAAGGTTCCAAATGGCCTTCAATTTCCAGTTTTACTTATTAATTTAAAAAATAATTCGTTTACCTCTTTTTATAAGAAATGTTGCCTTGCAGATCAGCATTACAACATATAGATCCAGTTTGTTGTTATGTTTTTTTTTTTTATTATTATAATTGTCATTTATTTTTTTGAACGGCCAACGTTAAAAATTTAATTCATGAACTCTGATTCCAACAAATAAACAAGATGATCTACTAAAGAGTTATCTGTAAGACTCGTTCACTAAAAAAATTAAGGTGTTGATTAAAAAACATTAGTACTAGTTAAATACTACTATTAAAGTCTCGTGAGCATGGCTCAGTTGGTAGGACAATGCATTATTATATGCAGGGGCCGGGGTTCGAACCCCAGACACCCCAGTTATTCACCTTATAAGGTGAATTCTAGCCACTAGGCTACCTGACCAAAAAAATAAAAAACTACTATTAAAAAATAATGATCGTAAATATGCTATGTGTACAAACAAAAACAAATTAAATACCTAATGACAATAGGTTTCTTCGATGAGGATGCTCTGATATCATATTCGTCCTTTTTTTTCCCCAAAAAATTATAAATAGTTGTTTCTCTTTGTTGAGATTTAGCTTTAATGCCTTAACGTGGAGCAATGTATATAAGAAAATGTCATATCGTAAAATAATTACTTGAATAAGCAGGCAATTTAGTCCATAAACTATAACTTCTCGCCAAGTTAGTCTTTAAACCATAAAAATCAATTAAAAGATCCTTAAACTATAAAAAATACATCAATTTAGTGCTCAAACTATCATGAAAATCAACCAATATTGTTAACCGAGGGACTACGCAATTGGATAGAAGAATAGGTCAAGGTCGTTTTAATCGATTTTAATAGTTTAGATATTAAATTGGTAAGACTGATAGTTTAAAGACTAAATTGACTATTTGTTCCATAATTATTCTATAAATACACGATTAATGGAAATACATACACATACACATCAAAATCATAACTCAATTTTGGTTTAATAGTCCTTAAAAATAAATACTTTCATCTTTAGTCCATAGTAAATTTATCTTCAACTCTGAAACTCATTTAATATTTATCTTGCACTGTAAAATCAATTATAAATATCTTCACTTTAAGAAATTCTTCTTCAAAATGTAAAAGACGCACTCTTAGCAAGGAATCCAGAAGGTAATGTTACCAACCTAGGATATGGCCACTAATCACTATCATGTATGAACCTGCAGATGCAATATATCTTAGTTTCAAGACACTATCTGAGAGATGAGAAAACACTTTATATAACAGTCATATAGTCAATTGGCCATTACATTCCAAACTATAAACTCAAGACCTTATCAGTGAGTCCAGAACCAGAACCAGTATAATCATAGCTGTAATTTTTCGCTAATCCGGGAGTATAGGAACTCGTAGCTATCCATCATCTACCATTGTACAAGTCTCTTCTTTATTATCAGTTGCAGCACACAAGGCCTTCCAAACATGAACTAGCATTTTAATTGGTGGTCGCAAATTCTAGCAAACAAATTTAGAGATTCTCCATTAATAGGTAAAAAACATAAAACAGTTGTCTGAAATCTGAATGGTATCTCAGTTAAATAAATGCCTTATCATGTTACCATGAAATCTTTATACATTTAGCATTCCAATAATAAGCAATAGTATTCCAGAACCATGTAAAAAGACGCTTAGAATGAAACCTAGTGCGAAAAATATATAGCTTTACCTTGAAAACCAACACCATTTCAGATTCCTCGCAAACAATCAAGGATAGAGTCCAGTAGCATGTCACTGGAGTCACACATTCTAGTAAAACAGGTTTTAGAATCTTGTCAATAGGGACAAAGTTTCGGATGACTTCTCCACTGTAACAAAGCATCAACAACAAAATAAGCACATCATGGAATTGAATATAGGAAAGGCATGCTGGAGTTAGAAGTGTCATTGTGAAAGCCAAACAAAATAACTAGTTAAATGAGCTTAAAAATCTAGAAGAAATTTTCATGACCAACGTATGGATGTGGATTTTATACAAAGTAATTCCACATTCATATAGTGGAGTATTCTTCCACCATTTGATTCACCCAAAGGCCCATATCAAGTCCTTTACTCCTTTTTAGTTTTTAGTTTTGAGCCGAAAAAGCACCATTAAATTTAATGAAGACCCATGATTGAACAAGCATACAGTTCCCATTGACAAATCTGATACAATAAATGGAAATGAACAAATTGAATGAATTTAGCATAAACAAATCTGATACAATTACAAATCTAATACAATTTGAGCTACAGGTGTTGGTAAAGCAGTTGCTTTCCCTTGTGAAAATGGGACCCTTGTACTTCAGATGGCAAATTTATCCATTGAAAGTTGAAACCCCAAAGCAGAGAGCATAGTTTATCACACACTCAAACCTTGGTCTTGAATCTGAAATCCCACCGAACCCAAAAGCACAATTTACTATCCATACACAGGTTGCTTTCTAATAAGACCACAAAGCACAAATTCCTGAATCATTTCAACGTATCCAGCAGAAACTTGAGTCCATGCAAATAATTTGTTGCCATCACAATCACGGGAGAGGAAAATGTTGAAATTTGTCCCAAATACTGGAGCATATGTTCCGCCTATACTCTGCCGTAGATGATGATGGAATCCATAACTGTATATCGGATTTTCTGGAAAAGACCACTACCGGAGATGCAAGGTGTGCTTGAAAGATGGTGCTGTTTTTGTGATCGAACAGAATCCAATCCTAGAGTTGGCCTCAACACGGCCTCATGGGTCGGAGGAAAAAGTTGTGCGTTTGAGTAAATCAAACAACTCCTTTGTGGTTTAAGACTTTGAAGTGAAAAAGAAATAAAGTGGACCTTTGGCTGAATCAAATGGTGGAAGATATGTTGACTGTGTGATTACGGTATTTTCCTTACTTCAAGGAATCCACATCCCACAAACAAACTAAAGAACCCTGAACTAGCAACAGCATTCTAATGTCCCAACCTTTTCTTCAAAAGACAATATTTATTATGAGTGCACAATTCTTTATAAAAAAGCTATATAATTCTACACTAAGCTTTTCATACATCCTAACTTAACGTTGATTGTTGAGTGAGTAACTGATCAATAAAAAGATTACCTCATATAGTGAGTCTCAAGTTGTACTCCAAAACCCGGCATAATCACGACAGACTCTGCAAGCAAATGCTAACCTTTTTAAAATGACTAAAATAAGTTTCAAAACAAAACATACATTAGATTTATTTTCTCTGTTCTACAATGAAAATAACAATTATCTTTCAGAGCATCACATGCCCTGTTAGTCAAGTACTCACCTTTATTAACAGGCTTCCGAAGTAACAACTTGACAAGAAATATGTCAAAAAACAAGCTGTAATACACAAGACTGATCGATTTTTCCTGTTAATAGAAGGGATATAACCAAGCAAAAAAGAAAGAAACAAGGAAAAAGTCACAGAATTTTCAAATTCAACATCCTCAAGTCACAGACAAGGAAAATTTGTTGGAAGACATACCTCAAGATAACACAGATAGATTGCACATGCTAACACAAGAAGTGCTGAGGCATACACAAAAAAATATTTTGAACAATTCCTCCTCAGAACTATATGGTGCATGTCAGCATTTTGAGAGGGATTTTCCTGGTCATGCACATAAGTATATCTAGCGTTACTTACTGAGAACTCAACCATCCTGAAATGCCAATACCTGCAGTTGATATGGTCCCAATGTTATAAAACTCACATCAATCATCAACTCGATCAAAATACAACACTAGAATAATGGGTCATCAGTAGAATTATACTAGAAATTGTTTTCACCGTGCAAATGATGCTTGGTTTTTACCAAATTTTACACGAAAATTAGCAACATATATATATATATATATATATATATATATATATATATATATATATATATATATATATATATATATATATTCCACATGTTTATTTGGATTTCATCCTACTAAAATTTATCTAAAAAAATTCATGCCAACTACTGTCTCAGTCCAGAACTTTCTAGCACCATCTTATTTGCACAACATGCAATCCAGAATTTTTTTCACACACTAAAACTTACAAAAATGCAACCAATTTTTATACACAACATCTCGACACATAGAAACAGCGAATTTTCACAAAATCATCACCAATAAGTACTGAAAATTCACTTGACTTTCAGGTTAAATACAGAAAATTTCCAACATGCATTTTCTAACATGTTCAATATCTTTGAAGGGTGAACAGTCAAATAAAAATCACAAAGGTAAATAGACAAGTCCTAACGTACATATGTTGGAAGATGTGTCCAGTGTCAGACACAAACACAAGACCGACACATGTGATTACGTTCAATTAATTCATTTGATGACTCAATGTATCCGTGTCAGTGTCGTGTCCAGTTTTCGTAGTAGTGTCAGTGCTTCATAGTGCAGCATTAACGATATATACAATTGATTCTAAGAAAAACATATGAATTTGTAAATGAAGTTGAAATTATAAATTTAGGGTTGGATAGAATTTGTGGGAAATGGATTGGTAAAGTAATTAGGTGAGTGTTAACTTACCAGAGCAATGAAAGGGACGACAATGGCAGCTCTATAATCTCCGACACGGCGGAGAATGGCGGAGGGAACAACAAATCACTTACGTTTTGTTATGGTAATTCTGAACAATTTAATATGTGAAGTTTATTAAACTTAATTGTTTGGTTAATTTCTAAACAATATAAATATTTAGGGATTCTTTTTTTTTTGTACAAAAGAGGGCCAAAGGCCCAAAAGAAAACTAAGAAGCTATCCGAACATTCCTAGCATAGAAGCGCCAGAGATGTCATCAAAAAGAAGTCTACAGAGCTCACTGGATGGATTCTCCATTATGATACAATTAAAAGAGTCTAGAGAAAAGCTAAAGTTAGCCAACCAATCAGCACATCGATTACCCTCCCCCCAGGTATTTAGGGATTCTAAACGGTATAAATATTAAAAGTGGCGAACAAAGTATATCAATTATTTTTGTTAAAAAATGTATATCAAGATACCAAAAAAAAATATATATCAATAATCACTTCAAAAATAAAAGTGTATAAATTATGTTAATTTAGCCTTGTCATAAGGGATGATAGACTCCCTCAAAAAAAAAAAAAATAAGGGATGATAGACAAAGAATTAAATTGATACTTTATTTTGTATATATAATTTTTAAATTAATTTCAGACTTATTTATATAGTTTTTTTTGTACTCAGACTTATTTAAATTAATTTCATACTACGAATAATTACTTACTCTTTTCTTTTTGGTTTAAATGTGTCATTGGTCCCTGCACTTTCATCAGATTTTGGCATTGGTCCCTGTACTTTTTTTGGTTTGGCATTGATCCCTGCACTTTGTAAAAATATTGGTATTGGTCCCTCTGTTAACTTTCTGTTAAAAAAACACAAAACTAACGGAGTGCCACGTGGCCCAATCATTTCAAGCCACGTGGCACCAATACCAATATTTGTACAAAGTGCAGGGACCAATACCAATATTTTTACAAAGTGCAGGGACCAATACCAATAGTTTTGTGCTTTTTTTTAACAGAAAATTAACAGAGAGACCAATACCAATATTTTTACAAAGTGCAGGGACCAATTCCAAACAAAAAAAAGTGCAAGGACCAATGCCAAAATCTGATGAAAGTGCATAGACTAAAGACATATTTAAGCCTTTCTTTTTTGAGAGGAAGAGGGTCAAAACCCAAAAAGTTGTCGAAATTTGTTAAGAGATGACAAGTCTAAGTCTCAACACATCAACTAAGTATAAAGACTTAATTTGAGCATGACATTCCTCATAAAACATCAAAATAGGTTTTTGATCATATCTCATATTAGTCCACGCGTTCGCGCACGTATTAGCTGCAAAGTAAGAGAGGTAAAATTTGATTTCTCAATGCATAGCTAACAAACTCTAACTTAGGTTTCTTTTAATTTGGACCAGTGAAGGTTGGGGTCCAACTTGGACCAGTTGAAATGTGGCCTTTGATATAATAATAATTAATATAGACGGTCGTGATTGATAGTCCAGTACCTGATGTATAAGTTAAATAATATTCAAGCCTTGTCTAAGACTAACTGCACAATAGCAATTTTGTCATTTTGTGAAAATGATTTTCTAGGTTAGGTCAATACATAGACTTGTAAAGTCTATAACTTGTATGGATCGGGTCATAACCTTGTCATTTTGTGAAAATCGTATTATGGACCGGGTCATAACCAATTGTATAACATTTTAGTTTTTGTGCAGCTTAAATATTTTTTGGACAAGAACAAGTTAACTATTGGTGCATCCTTAAAAAAAACTTAATTATTGGTGCAGTTTAACTATTGGATTCGATAAATAAAAATTCCCCTTTATTTCATTTTTAAAACTCTTTTAACCAAAAATAAAACTTGACTAACTTAAAATAGATAAGATTTAGTTAATTACTGTTATATACACACACACACACACACAATATATCTGTGTGTGAAAAGATTAATGTGAAAATAACTATGGGTGAAAAAAGTTTCGAAGGAAAAAAATATTTTATCAAATTTTATCGAGTTTGTTTATTTCAACAATTTTTGTATAATGAGCTATTTTGTTTAGAAATAAAACATTACTAGATTGTCTTTTTGTATAATTTCAACCAAAGTTTTGACTAATTGAAATTTAGTTCAAATAGGGTTTGGACTAACTTGATCTTTCTTTCGATTAAGGTTTTCAGTAATTGAAATTTAGTTCAACTAGGGTTTTGACTAACTTGATATTTCTTTCAACTAAGGTTTTCAGTAATTGAGGTTTTGATCAACTAGGGTTTTGACTAACTTAATCTTTAGTTCAACTAAATTTTTGACTAATTGATAGTTAGTTCAAATACGGAATTGACTAACTTAATCTTATTTCAACCAAGGTTTTGACTAATTGAAGTTTAGTTCAACTAGGGTTTTGACTAACTTGACCTTTCTTTCAACTAACTTAATCTTTAGTTCAACTAAGTTTTTGACTATTTGAAGTTTAGTTCAAATACGGGTTTGACTAACTTAATCTCTATTTCAAATAGGGTTTGGACTAATTAAAGTTTAGATCAACTAGGTTTTGACCTAACTTAATCCTTAGTTTAATTAGGATTGAACTAACTTATTTTTTTAGTTCAACTAGGGTTTTGACTAATTGATGTTTAGTTCAACTAGCGTTTGAACTTATTCCAGGAACTCCTAACCATATTTTCACACCTGTCATCATCCGCCCAGCATTTCTCAAACCAGAAGACATGTGGCTTCTTCCGTTGCGCATCCTCTAGACAAACATCCAACTCAAGGGCTATGACAGCATGATCAGAACCAAAACGAGCAAGATGGTTAACTGATAGCGGGGAAAACCTGTTTATGAACTCAGTTGAAGCAAGAAACCGATCCAGTCTGCATTGAATGTTCCCATCTCTCTGTCTACCGTTTGACCAGGTGTATGGATAACCGATATAGCCCAAATCAAGGAGGTTGCAATCTTCAATTGTATTTCTGCTCAGGGACAACTGCGCAAAGCTTCTAAGGTTACCCCCAATTTTTTCCTCATTTGCTAGAATATCGTTAAAATCTCCACAGCAAAGCCACATAGACTCCTCATTCGGATTTAAGCTTCTAATCAACTCCCAAGTAACCTTCTTATTAGGTTCTTCTAAGTGACCATAGATTCCAGAAAAAAAACCAAGATTTGCAACTTTCTACACCTTCAATCCTCCCCATAATATGGTTCAGAGAGTAAGACATAATTGACAGATCCAAACTATCCATCCAAAATAAGGCAATACCACCTGCCCTCTCTCTTCCATTACCAATACAGGGAACAATCAGACCACAGGAAAAACCACATCTGATTCTAACTCTATCCATCTCCTCAAACTTCAACCTAGTTTCCATTAAGAAAACTATCTGGGGATTTAGAATGCGGTTGAGCCTTAACAAGGCTCGAATTGCCCGAGGGTTCCCCAACCCCCCACAATTCCAACTTTAAATTTTCATTAGGGTAGGAGGTGTTGGTCATCCAACACCCCCTCTGGTACATTTATGTCAACCTCCATAGCTACAAGATGTCTCTTCTTCTCAACTCCCCCCAAAACCTCCAGAACATTGTCTGTTTTTGTAAGTTCACCAATCTGCCTCTTCCCACTATCATTTTTCTTTCTAGCTTGGGTTTTTACCTGGTGCATCTTGGGACCCTTCTGCCTACTCCACTTCTTTCGCCCCTTTGGTTCATCTTTCTTGCCATCCACCCCTGCTGCGAACTCATGTGAGATAGAGACCGAGCCTAAGGTTTCTGCCACACCTTCAATAGCTTTACTTGTTGCTTCAACTCCCTTATCACATTTATCAGCTGGTTGTTCCGTCACAGGAGTTTCTTTATCTGCAGTCACCAGCGCTTTGGAAGTTTTTTCCTCACCAGGTTCAGAGCATTTACTTGAGCTAGTTGAGGAGAATAATGTTTTGCTGCAAGTTCCAGAGTTAGGTTCCTTCTTCACCTCCATATGGGCCTTTGGAAGGGGAGAGGCTCTCAGCCATGAGCTATATGCTTGATCCTGCTCTTCAACATCAGTATAACCTTCGCTGTCATTTCCTGCTTCCTCTTCGTACTCTTTCATCTGGTGGCCAATCCTACCACACTTGTAACAAAAATTGGGTAGCCTTTCATATTTAAAATAGACCCACAAGCTCCTACTTTGATACTTCAAGACAGTTCCCCTCTTTAAAGGCTTACACAGATCTATAATGACTTTAATCCTGATCGACTTTCCCATCCTATTGATGTCCCTTGGGTTAACTTCCAAGAACTTCCCTACAAGGTCCCCAAGCTTCTTTGCCATTAAATCTGATCTCATCTTCAGAGGAAGGTCATATATTCTTACCCAGAACGGAACAGAGTGTAGGTCCAACTCCGACGGTTGTTCTTCGCCAGAGATCTTATCAAATATCAGCAGGTTCCGATCGAAGCTCCACGTACCAGACTGAAGGATGTTCTCAGCATCTCTACGTGTAGCGAACTTAGAGAGGAACAAGTTCTTGTTCAGATCTTGAATCTCAACAGTGATCTTCAACCTCCAAGCTTATATCATAGTCTACTTAAAAGCTCTAACATTGTACGGGACATCAGTCCAGATCTTCCCCACTAATGTTCGACCAAAAGCCTCACCTTCAGTGATAACATCTTCCTCCACCGTAATACCTTCTCCTTCCTCTTCCATCAGTAGCACCACCCTCTCTTTATCCATCTTTGAACCAAAACCGAAAGAACACACAGGAAAAACATCACCCACACTAAGGAAAGGAACACAAACCAGTAGTCAAGACTAGAGAGAGGGCCACCAAGGAGATGGGATCAGCCAGAATAGATCTGGGGTTTTCCACCACATAACCCTAGATCTGGTTTGTTGGGTAAAATTAAAGCGATGCAATCCTTGGACTCTGAATTTAAAGAATACAGGACCTCAGAAATTAGAAAGGAAGTGTTGAATATTGAAACTCAACTTAACAACCCTGCTTTGTGGGATGGTTCTGTTGAAAACTTAGCTGAATTCAGGGGCTTGGAAGCTAAACACGCGGAACTGCTCCAAACTGAGGAAACCATGTGGAGGCAGAGAAGTAGAGCGTTGTGGCTTAAAGATGGAGACAAGAATTCTAAATTTTTCCATGCCAAAGCCAAACAACGGGGAAAGGTCAACAATATTAAGAAGCTTAAGGATGATAGGGGAGTTTGGTGGAATGGCAGAGATAAGGTTGAAAAGGTTCTGGTGGATTTCTATGTTGGGCTTTTTACTTCCTCAACCCCAGCTAGAGTTGAACAGACATGTATGGTGGTTAAGGACAGATTATCATCAGAGCATATTGAATGGTGTCAGCGCAGCTTCTCTCCAGGTAAAAGACTAAAAAATCCAGCGGTAGTTAACTGTTGCTGGTGGTTTTCTAGTTATAAGCTAGCAGGAGTTAAATATCGCCGGAGGTATTTTAGTATTTTACTTGTGTTTTTAGGAATATTTTGATGTTAAAAAAACAACTGTCAAGAATCATTGGTGGGGTGGGCTATAGGTTGCTGGCTCAAAATCTAACCTAACCGGGTTTGGCCCAAAACTTGACTTGTTTCCCTGGTTAATAATCTATCTTTGCTTTTACAACTTCATTCATTTTTTTTTGAAGGACAACTTCATTCTTTAATTCTTTCAATTTGATTCCATAGCTAGTTTCAGTATACCGCTCTCCATCCCATCGTCGCTTCAATTTTTCCATTACTGCTTTTCTGAGTTCACATCCCATCTATTTACTTCATTCCTTCAATTTTATTCAACCACCTATCCACCCTATTAACTACCCATTCTTTTGTATAATTTTTCTATATATTTAGTGTCCTCAAACGTATAGATTAATTGAATCTTTGCGCATGGAAAATAACACAACTCCAATTATCAATCCAAAGAAACGACCTGCAAGTTCTTGTGCTTCCAATACATACAAACCAACAAAGAAAAACAAAATTGAAATGGCTGGAGCATCAGGAAGTAAAAAAAGTGCAAGTGTAAGTTTGTCCAAATCTATTTAGTAATTTCATATGAATCTATGGGTTTGTCCAAATCGGACTGAGTCTTAGCCGAGGATCACATCTATGCTAGTATCTCATATGTCTTCTAGATTATGTTTGCTAGTTTTTTTTTTTTTGATATATTTATTTTTGTTAACATGATTTCTTTTGATTTTCCAGTTTAGAGCAAGTTTGGCTGACTTAGTATGGGAAACTGATATTGACATTTTTCTCGTGGACCTGTTTAAAAGAGTCGCACGAAGGTTTCGCAGAGTTGCCCATTTCGATCTCAAAGGACAACAATCTTGGGATGATGCTGATCAGCTTGTGAACGACTATATGATGACTAATGGATTTGGTCATCTTCCTTTGAAAACTGGTACAGATGTGCGGGATAGGATGTTAAAGATCCGAAACAATTATAGACGTGTAAGTTTCTTTTTTGTTTCATTCCTTCATGGCACAAATGACACGCTGTTTTCTGGAATTTAACATTAAGTTTTTTTGGTTTGTTTTATTCTTTTAGGCTCCGAACAGCTGGCCGGTGAAGGCTGCAGCCACAAAATTGTTTTCTAAAGAGGAAGGGAAATTGAAATTTATAATCCCTAAACTTAGAGATGCCCATCCTGAAAGAAGCAGAAGCAGGTCTCCAACCCGAGAAGTTTCTTCACCAGCTAGAACCCGACAAGTTTTTACGGCAATGAATGTATTGATCGCTGTTGGTCCTCAGGCTCCGATGATGATTCAGAATCTAGATGATGGACCTCAGGCTCAAGGTTTGATACCAAAGAATGAGATTTTTTTATAGGCGAAATAGTAAATAAAATAAATAAAACGAAAGTGATACAAAGACCGGGGGGCATGAGACCTGACCCAGGAAAACTCAAACGGGGATACATTGTGAAAAATCAGTCCAAGTGGATCAACTCTAATCTATCCTAACCAAAGTTCACTAATCACAGGCGCAACCCAGCGAACCCGCGTACGGGCGCGAAACCAGGTTACAAAAAAAGAATGAAAAGTGAACCTCCGCACCGGACAGTTAGAGTATAAAAATGGTGAATGGATCGACCGCCAACACGGTAACAAAATCCAAGTGCCAACAGCTCCTTGATTAACAACAAGTTAAAAGGCTCTTTCGAGCCACACAACGCGTAAGAACTAAGATCGAGGGATGAGTCCAATACGTCAATAATCAGACCCTTTCGAGTTAAACGAACCACCAGACCCTTTCAGGTTTTAGAACACACCAAACCCTTGAGGGTTTACGAAAACACTCCACATCAAAAAAATCAAATCCAATCCCACCAGTCTATGATCAACAACGAAACAACATAAATAAATACAACACAAAACAGAAAAAAAAACAAAACAAAAGCAGCTTCCAAACACTCCGGCGTGGTGACCGCGAGACAACAGCCAGGGAAACTGCAGATCTCAACAGATCTGAAACCAACCAGAGCTCCAAGACCGTCCAAAGGTGAAGAAAAAGAAGCCAAACACGGTTCAGCAACGACCCACCACCGAGGAATCTGCAACCACCAACCGGAAAAACTAAGAAAGCAAGGCAAAACAGCGGCGTCGCAGCCGACCACCTTCACGAACCACGCCCTCCTAGCGCTGCCACCTCGAAACAGAAAAGCAAAAAACGGTCAAAGCACAAGATCTAATGTGAAGAACACCAAATCGCGGATCTGACAGTAACATGGCTAAACCGTAAAGAAGGAGAGACGAACAGGAAAAGGGGGGCGCAGGTTACATGGTGAAAAGAAGTTTTGGATTGAGGAGGAAGATGGCTAAGTCGGTTTATGTGTTTTGCTAGAGAGAAGGGAGAGAAACGTGAACCACCAAAGAATGAGATATGATGTCAATTAGTTTAGAAGTAATATTTATTGTTTAATGTTGATTATGTTTAATTTATGTCCTTATGTAATTTTTGTTAAATATGTATTGAAGATGCAAATGTGTTGGTGATGTTGGTTATTATTATCATTATGGACCATTTATTTTATCATTAGTTGTGTTATTATGATTCTGTGTAATTGTAGTTGTACCATTGTTGTAAGCATTAAACGAATGCCATGAGTCAGAGATTCTTTATTTTATCACCATTTGTGTGTGTTGTGATTATGTTTAATTGTTTGAGACTTGATGTAAGTCTTAAACTAAGATCTTGATCCAGAGATCATTTGTATTAATATTTGTCTGTGAATGTTAGGTGTGAAAGTCATGTACATATCAATCCAGTTCATCAACCAAACAACAACATTGTCACTAAACATTTAACCTTAAGGAGTAGACTCTTGTATATTTTGATCCTTCCACCCGAGCTTCTTCGACCTCCAGAAGTTGATTTTTTTTTCCATTAGATGATGTATCATTCCTCTTCTTCTGGCTGGTTGGGGAAAGGCTTTGAAACAGTTTCTTACTTATATGATTAAACTCAACAAAGCTTGAAGTTGATCTCTTAACATTTTAGTTTGATAGAGCCATAACATTTGATTTGTTTTCAAGACCTCTCAAGTTTGTTGTACTTGTCCATTCCTCAAGGTGTGTTGGTTTTTCAAGTGTTGGATTGTTTAGAAACTTATTGTGACCTATAGTTTGGTGCAATCTTTTGTGCACAATGTCCTGTACATTATCAGAAAGGTCAATGTGTTTGAAAATTTTGAGGTCTTCTATATCTCCATGGACATCTGTCTCGGTACACTTTCTTTTTTCATTTAGGTCCATGTGTTCATGATGTTCAATAATGTTCTCCTTCTCTCCAACAACAACTTCAGATACGTCAAAAGTCTTTTTTTTTTTGCATTTTCAGATGTACCTTTGGACGCAAAATTAGTAGAGAAAATAGCCGCTTCTACCAACTTAAGTGAATCTTGGATGCTTTTAATAGAAGATTGGTTCTCAATGAATCTTGGATGCTTTTAATAGAAGATTGGTTCTCAAGCACAATTTGTTGTAGTTCACCAAAAACAACAGAGTTGTTTGACACAATAAAACTATTAAGATCCTAATAAAATAAATATGTAACATATTATAGTTTATTGTTGTGTTAAAGAATAATAAAATAATGTGAAAAGACTATATATA
This sequence comes from Medicago sativa, assembly GCF_051527215.1. Classification (NCBI taxonomy): domain Eukaryota; kingdom Viridiplantae; phylum Streptophyta; class Magnoliopsida; order Fabales; family Fabaceae; genus Medicago; species Medicago sativa. The sequence continues at coordinate 35,123,045 of NC_140756.1, read as the reverse complement.
GATATGTATACTTACTACAATGTTTTTAACTGCAATCTTTACTACATCATTTAGTTGTTTCATTTGTTGAGCAAGGTCATTGATTGAGGTTTTATTTTCAGCAATAACATTATTCTCACTGAGTGATTTACATATTAGTTTGTAAGTATACGCAAAAACTTCAAAATAAATAAATAAAAGAGCTGAAAGTTATAATATAAGGATAAAGAGCCTCACACCATATCTGTTGAGTTGGAGTTGTTTTCACCATTAGGATTTTCCATTTCAGTTGTTTGCTCCATTCTTGAAGACAACTTTTGGTAGACAACCCAATGCTGAGTTGAAAATGAAAGAATGGTTCAACTCTACTACTCTATCAAATTTTCAAAGTGTAGAATTCAGTACCCACTTTGGTAATTCCAACTTTTAAAAAAAAAAAATTGAATAATGCAAATTTGGTGAATGTGTATACTAGATAAACTTTTTGCATGGCAGTCTCACAATGTCCATTTACATGACATAGGATAGTAAAAAAAATGTAAAAATGCAGTATAGTAGGACAAAAAAAATAAATTGACCTATTCTATGATGAAAGGACCTCAAATATGTTATTAAACTTTATTGTTTGATGGATAAATACATTCAAGAAACATTGTCATGGATAAATACACATTCTAGCTTGATGGATTAATACCTCACCTTGTCATTTACGTGACATGCCAGTAATGAATTGTGTCTTGATGGAATTAACATTTAACCCTTAATATTAAAAAAGGTGTAATTTTCCTTTTTTTTTTTTTGTTCCCATTCTGATTTCTATCAATATACATCGGTTTATTGTCATCTGTTGGATACACAAGGAAAACATGGACATTAAGGACAACAAACTTAAGAGCTTTCATTTTTTGAAAAGTTGTTTTGAAGTCTGCCACACATTTTGAAGCCTACCATAGGAAAATACAGTTTGCAAACAAACAAAGTTGTTTTGCAAGAAGATAGAATGTTTCCGCCGTGCCCAATAGAAAAAGAATTCATGACATTTTATGTACTTTTTGTATTGAATAATGACATTTTACGTACTTCTTAAAGTTGTTATGCGACTGTTTGCATTTGTTTTATTAAAGATAAACAATCTTAATTAAATCAGGAATCATTAACAAAAAAATCATTTCATTAATTCATAGTTAACCTGGTTTCGCGCCCGTAAGCGGGTTCGCTGGGTTGCGCCTGTGAAAAAAATAAAAAATAAAAGAATTAGGAAGGTTGTTTTTTTACATTTGAGCACAAATATAAAAAAAAGTATAAAAAAATATGGTTTGAAATTTACACGCAAAATTTCTAGAAAATATTGTTGATAATCTACAAGCGTTAGCCCTATAAAAAAGCGTTTGCTAGTATAATATAGATTTTGTAGCATAGTAAAATAAAAAATAAAAGAATCAGGAAGGTTGCTTTTTTGACATTCAATAGTTTCTAGAAACACATGTAAAAGATTAAAAAATCCAGCGGTAGTTAACTGTTGATGGTGGTTTTCTAGTTATAAGCTAGCAGGAGTTAACTATCGCTGGAGGTATTTTAGTATTTTACTTGTGTTTTTAGGAAGATTTTGATGTTAAAAAAACAATTGTCAAGAATCAGTGGTGGGGCGAGTTATAGGTTGCTGGCTCAAAATCTAATCTAACCGGGCTTGGCCCAAAACTTGACCCGTTTCCCCGGTTAATAATTTATCTTTGTTTTTACAACTTCATTTTTTTTTTTGAAGGACAACTTCATTCTTTCATTCTTTCAATTTGATTCCATAGCTAGTTTCAGTATACCGCTCTCTATCCCATCGCCGCTTCAATTTTTCCAATTCATTACTGCTTTTCTGAGTTCACATCCCATCTATTTACTTCATTCCTTCAATTTTATTCAACCACCTATCCACCCTACTAACTACCCATTCTTTTGTATAATTTTTCTATATATTTAGTGTCCTCAAATGTATAGATTAATTGAATCTTTGCGCATGGAAAACAACACAACACCAATTATCAATCCAAAGAAACGACCTGCAAGTTCTTGTGCTTCCAATACATACAAACCAACAAAGAAAAACAAAACTGAAATGGATGGAGCATCAGGAAGTAAAAAAAGTGCAAGTGTAAGTTTGTCCAAATCTATTTAGTAATTTCATATGCATCTATACGTTTGTCCAAATCGGACTGAGTCTTAGCCGAGGATCACATCTATGCTAGTATCTCATATGTCTTCTAGATTCTGTTTGCTAGTTTTTTTTTATATATATTTATTTTTGTTAACATGATTTCTTTTGATTTTCCAGTTTAGAGCAAGTTTGGCTGACTTAGACTGGGAAACTGATATTGACATTTTTCTCGTGGACCTGTTTAAAAGAGTCGCACGAAGGTTTCGCAGAGTTGCCCATTTCGATCTCAAAGGACAACAATCTTGGGATGATGCTTCTCAGCTTGCGAACGACTATATGATGACTAATGAATTTGGTCATCTTCCCTTGAAAACTGGTACAGATGTGCGGGAGAGGATGTTAAAGATCCGAAACAATTATAGACGTGTAAGTTTCTTTTTTGTTTCTTTCCTTCATGGCACAAATGACACGCTGTTTTCTGGAATTTAACATTAAGTTTTTTTGGTTTGTTTTATTCTTTTAGGCTCCGAACAGCTGGCCGATGAAGACTGCAGCCACGAAATTGTTTTCTAAAGAGGAAGGGAAATTGAAATTTATAATCCCTAAACTTAGAGATGCCCATCCTGAAAGAAGCAGAAGTAGGTCTCCAACCTGAGAAGTTTCTTCACCAGCTAGAACCCGACAAGTTTTTACGGCAATGAATGTATTGATCGCTGTTGGTCCTCAGGCTCCGATGATGATTCAGAATCTGGATGATGGACCTCAGGCTCAAGGTTTGATACCAAAGAATGAGATTTTTTTTATAGGCGAAATAGTAAATAAAATAAATAAAACGAAAGTGATACAAAGACCGGGGGGCATGAGAGCTGACCCAGGAAAACCCAAACGGGAATACAACGAGAAAAATCAGTCCAAGTGGATCAACTCTAATCTATCCTAACCAAAGTTCACTAATCACAGGCGCAACCCAGCGAACCCGCGTACGGGCGCGAAACCAGGTTAAAAAAAAGAATGAAAACTGAACCTCCGCACCGGACAGTTAGAGTATAAAAATGGAGAATGGATCGACCGCCAACACGGTAACAAAATCTAAGTGCCAACAGCTCCCTGATCAACAACAAGCTAAAAGGCTCTTTCGAGCTAAACAACGCGTAAGAACTCAGATCGAGGGATGAGTCCAATACGTCAATAATCAGACCCTTTCGAGTTAAACGAACCACCAGACCCTTTCAGGTTTTAGAACACACCAAACCCTTGAGGGTTTACGAAAACACTCCACAGCAAAAAAATCAAATCCAATCCCACCAATCTATGATCAACAACGAAACAACATAAATAAACACAACACATAACAAAAAAAAACACAACAAAAGCAGCTTCCAAACACTCCGGCGTGGTGACCGCGGGACAACAGCCAGAGACATTGCAGATCTCAACAGATCTGAAACCAACCAGAGCTCCAAGACCGTCCAAAGGTGAAGAAGAAGAAGCCAAACACGGATCAGCAATGACCCACCACCGAGGAATCTGCAACCACCAACCGAAAAAACTGAGAAAGCAAGGCAGAACTGCGGTGTCGCCGTCGACCACCTTCACGAACCATGCCCTCCTAGCACTGCCACCTCGAAATAGAAAAGCAAACAACGGCCAAAGCACAAGATCTAATGTGAAGAACACCAAATCGCAGATCTGACAGTAACAAGGCTAAACCGTAAAGAAGGAGAGACGAACAGGAAAAGGGGGGTGCATGTTACATGGCGAAAAGAAGTTTTGGATCGAGGAGGAAGATGACTAAGTCGGTTTATAGAGAGAAGGGAGAGAAACGTGAACCACCAAAGAATGAGATATGATGTCAATTAGTTTAGAAGTAATATTTATTGTTTAATGTAGATTATGTTTAATTTATGTCCTTATGTAATTTTTGTTAAATATGTATTGAAGATGCAAATGTGTTGGTGATGTTGGTTATTATTATCATTATGGACCATTTATTTTATCATTAGTTGTGTTATTATGATTCTGTGTAATTGTAGTAGTACCATTGTTGTAAGCATTAAATGAATGCCTTGAGTCAGAGATTATTTATTTTATCACCATTTGTGTGTGTTGTGATTATGTTTAATTGTTTGAGACTTGATGTAGGTCTTAAACTAAGATCTTGAGCCAGAGACCATTTGTATTAATATTTGTCTTAAACTAAGATCTCTTAACATTTTAGTTTGATAGAGCCATAACATTTGATTTGTCTTCAAGACCTCTCAAGTTTGTTGTACTTGTCCATTCCTCAAGGTGTGTTGGTTTTTCAAGTGTTGGATTGTTTAGAAACTTATTGTGACCTATAGTTTGGTGCAATCTTTTGCGCACAATATCCTCTACATTATCAGAAAGGTCAAAGTGTTTGAAAATTTTGAGGTCTTCTATATCTCCATGGACATCTGTCTTGGTACACTTTCTTTTTTCATTTAGGTCCATGTGTTCATGATGTTCAATAATGTTCTCCTTCTCTCCAACAACAACATCAGATACGTCAAAAGCCTTTTTTTTTTTTTTTTTTTTGCATTTTCAGATGTACCTTTGGATGCAAAATTAGTAGAGAAAATAGTCGCTTCTACCAACTTAAGTGAATCTTGGATGCTTTTAACAGAAGATTGGTTCTCAAGCACAATTTGTTGTAGTTCACCAAAAACCACAGAGTTGTGTGACACAATAAAACTATTAAGATCCTAATAAAATAAATATGTAACATATTATAGTTTTTTTTTTTTGAAGGAACATATTATAGTTTATTGTTGTGTTAATGAATAATAAAATAACGTGAAAAGACTATATATAGATATGTATACTTACTACAATGTTTTTAACTGCAATCTTTACTACATCATTTAGTTGTTTCATTTGTTGAGCAAGGTCATTGATTGAAGTTTCATTTTCAGCAATAACATTATTCCCACTGAGTCATTTACATATTAGTTTGTAAGTAAACCATACACAAAAACTTCAAAATAAATAAATAAAAGAGCTAAAAGTTATAGTATAAGGATAAGGAGCCTCACACCATATCTGTTGAGTTGGAGTTGTTTTCACCATTAGAATTTTCCATTTCAGTTGTTTGCTCCATTCTTGAAGACAACTTTTGGTAGACAACCCAATGCTGAGTTGAAAATGAAAGAATGGTTCAACTCTACTCTATCAAATTTTCAAAGTGTAGAATTTGGTACCCACTTTGGCAATTCCAACTTCTAAAAAAAAAATTTAAATAATGCAAATTTGGCGAATGTGTATACTAGATAAACTTTTTGCATGGCAGCCTCACAATGTCCATTTATGTGACATATGATAGTAAAAAAATGTAAAAATGCAGTATAGTAGGACAAGAAAAATAAGTTGACCTATTCTATGATGAAAGGACCTCAAATATGTTATTAAACTTTATTGTTTGATGGATAAATATATTCAAAAAACATTGTCATGGATAAATACACATTCTAGCTTGATGGATCAATACCTCACCTTGTCATTTACGTGATATGCCAGTAATGAATTGTGTCTTGATGGAATTAACATTTAACCCTTAATATTAAAAAAGGTGTAATTTTCCATTTTTTTTGTTCCCATTCTGATTTCTATCAATATACATCGGTTTATTGTCATCTGTTGGATACACAAGGAAAACATAGACATTAAGGACAACAAACTTAAGAGCTTTCATTTTTGAAAAGTTGTTTTGAAGTCAGCCACACGTTTTGAAGCCTACCATAGAAAAACACAGTTTGCAAACAAACAAAGTTGTTTTGCAAGAAGATGGAATGTTTCCGCAGAGACCAATTGAAAAAGAATTCATGACATTTTATGTACTTTTTGTTTTGAATAATGACATTTTACGTACTTCTTAAAGTTGTTATGCGACTGTTTGCATTTGTTTTATTAAAGATAAACAATCTTAAATTAAATTAGGAATCATTAACAAAAAAATCATTTCATTAATTCATAGTTAACCTGATTTCTCGCCCGTACGCGGGTTTGCTGGGTTGCGCCTTTGAAAAAAAATAAAAAATAAAAGAATCAGGAAGGTTGTTTTTTTACATTTGAGAGTCACAAATATAAAAAAAAGTATAAAAAAATATCATTTGAAATTTACACGCAAAATTTCTAGAAAATATCGTTGATAATCTACACGCGTTAGCCCTATAAAGAAGCATTAAGTTAGAGATATTAGGACATTAATGTTGTATAATTTAGTCCTTAACGTTGGACACTTAAGTTACAAACGTTATATAATTTAGTCCTTCACGTTGGACACTTAAGTTAGAGATATTAGGACATTTTGGTCCCTGATAAAAAGGACCGAACTGTTTAAAGTTTGTAATTTAAAGGATTAAATTATTTAATAGTTTTATGTTACATGACCAAAATGAAATGAAAAAAACATAAGGGACTAAATCGTCTAACATTTGCAATTTAAATTACTAAAATGAAACGAAAAAACTCAAGGAATCAAAGAAAAACTTAAAATTAACTTAAGGAATCAAAAATATAATTTAGCCGAAAAAGTATATCATTAATGTTTTAATTCTTAGTACAAATAAATCATGGACTATTTAAAGCGAACAATGAAATAGAGTAATTGATGCTGGTTTTAATGATCTTGAGATTATTCCTTTAGGGGCGGACAAGGTTTTTATTCATTCGGTGTCTGGCTTGGATGCTTCTGAAACAGTTGGGAATGCAAAACAATTTTTTGATCACATTTTCTTGCAAACTGTGCGTTGGAATAAAGTGGTTTTACCTTTTCAGAGAGGAGCTTGGCTTCGGGTGTATGGGATTCCATTACATGCTTGGAATGAAAGTTTTTTCCAGATGTGCATCTTAGATTGTGGAAGGTACTTACGTTCGGATAATTGTTCTTTAGAACGTGAAAGATTTGATTTCGCACGAGTATTAATATCAAAGTCTTCGTTGGAGTTGGTGAATGTGACTGACAAAATTTTAATGGATGGTATTATGGTGGAAATTAAGATTGTGGAAGAATGGGGTTTCAACTTAGGTGAGGACGCTTATTTGTTTGAAGAAGATGATAAATCGGTGGTGTCTAGACCGGATTCAGATGAGATGTGCGTGGATCATGAAACAAATAAAAATGTTGGTGATTTGGTTGATAAAATTGTCAAAGATTTAAATACCGATGATGAACAAGACCATCATGTTTTTCAGGAAGAGCGGGATGAGTTGGTAAACTTAGAGACTACAATGCCAAATGTGGAACCCGCATCTGATGTGCCTCATTTTGGTAGGTCGGATAGTCCTAAGATTGTGCCTCAGGTGAATATAACTCAATCTAGTGATGCAGCTTCTCTGGTTAATAACGATTCTCCTATTGCGGACAATGTCTCTGTTTTGAATGGGGCGAGCGTCGCACAATCATTGGAGGGTCTCACTAATGGTGGGGCGGTTTTGTCTAAGAAAAGGGGTATTAAATCGATATCTTGTTCTAACGACAATGCTCGGTCATCGAGGTATGGTCCGTGGAGCGTAGAATGGTTACGTAACATTCAACATGGTGATGTGGGATTGATATCCTCAAAAAATAAGCGTTTGAAGAAGGCTAGAAGAGATAGTAAAGGCAGAGGAGGCTCCCAACTCGGTGGTAAGAAGAAAGCGGAGGGTGTACTTCGACATCCAGTTATCACTCTTAAGAAAGTTGCTAGGTTACCGAGTAAAGATCGTGCAGAGGTAATGAAAGTGTTGAAAAATAGGAAAGCACTGAAAGGGTTGAAAAATAAAATTTGCAAGCGCCAACATCAAAAAGATAAAGTTATAAAATCTTTAGAGGTTGGAAACCAAGGATCGTTAAATGAATCATCTTCGGCGTCAGTAAATAATGATTGGACAAACTGGGTGGCTTTACAAGGGAATGGTGCGGAAGCAATTGATGATATGGTGGGTTTTGGTAAAGCTATAGGTGTTTCTTTCCAAGGTGATACTCAAAACAGGTTCAGTGTGTTGTCTCGCCCTAAACAGCCTTTCAAGGGGCCGATTTTGACACATGTGGACGATGTGGTTGGTGCAGTTGGGGGAGGAGAGTAGGTCTGGCTGGCGGTTTCGTTGCGGGGGTGGGTGGTGTGTGTGTTATGAAGCTGTTATCCTGGAATGTAAGGGGTCTTGGGGGACCTGAGAAGAGAAGGGAGGTGCGGTTGTTAGTGGAGGAGAAACGACCTTTTATTTTGTGTCTTCAAGAAACAAAGTTGATGGATTGTGATATGTCTTTGTGTTCTTCTCTGTGGGGAGATTCAGGTCATGCTTTTTCTTTCAGACCCTCTGTAGGCGCATCGGGGGGGGGGGGGGTTGTTGTCAGTGTGGGATACCTCAGAGGTGGAAGTGTGGTCTACTGTTAGTCGGGAACATGTTCTTTTAATTCATGGTAGATTCATCAAGAAGAATGAGGAGTTCTTTTTGTTTAATGTGTATGCTCCCTGTGACAATAGAGCGAAACAAGAGCTGTGGGTTTCTTTATCAGACCGGTTAGTTCAGTTGAGAGGTCAGAATGTTTGTGTGTGTGGGGATTTTAATGCTGTCAGAAATGTGGGGGAAAGACGTTCGTTGCGGGACACATTTGCTTCACAGGATGCTACTCCGTTTAATCTCTTTATTGAAGATAATTTGTTGATAGATTTGTCGTTATGTGGTCATAGATTCACGTGGTTTAAAGGTGATGGTATTTCAATGAGTAGGTTAGACAGATTCTTATTATCAGAGGAGTGGTGTTTACAGTGGCCTAATTGTCTCCAAATTGCTCTTTTTCGTGGAGTCTCTGATCATTGTCCTCTTCAGTTGTCGGTCGATGAGGAAAATTGGGGTCCGCGTCCTGTCAGAATGTTACAGTGCTGGCATGACATGCCGGGCTATAATCAATTTGTGACTGAAAAATGGAATTCTTTTACTATTGCCGGATGGGGTGGCTTTGTTCTTAAGGAGAAGTTAAAGTTGATCAAGGGGGCCTTAAGAGAGTGACACTTGTCCCACTCAAGCAATATTCCTTCGAAAATTGCCTCTTTGAAGGAGCGGTTAGCTTGGTTAGATGGTAGAGGGGAAGTTGAGCCGCTGTCTGTGGCGGATACTGAGGAAATGTGTTGTATTACATATGAAATTCACTCTTTATCAAGGGTTAATACCAGCATTTGTTGGCAGCAGTCCAGGTTGCTTTGGTTAAAAGATGGTGATGAGAACTCCAAATTTTTTCATAAGGTTCTTGCGAGTCGACGAAGACGTAATTCTATTGTCTCTTTTGTGGAAGATGGGCGTGTTGTCGAAGGAGTTCAACCTATCCGGAATGTCGTGTTCACACATTTTAAAAATCATTTTAAGGCTATTAATAGAACTCGGCCAGGGGTTAATAATCTACAGTTCAAGACGCTCTCGTACTCTGACAGGGGCGGTTTGATCAAACCTTTCTCAATAGAAGAAGTAAAGGTGGCTGTGTGGGATTGCGATAGTTTCAAGAGCTCGGGTTCGGACGGTGTTCATTTTGGTTTCATAAAATAGTTTTGGCTGGTCTTGAAAAATGACATTATGCGTTTCATTTCGGAGTTCCATCGGAACGGAAAATTGGCTAGAGGTATAAATACTACTTTCATTGCTCTCATTCCAAAAGTTGATACTCCGCAGAAGCTAAATGACTTTCGGCCTATATCATTGGTAGGGTGCTTGTATAAGATCCTGGCTAAGGTTTTAGCGAACAGGCTTAGAATGGTGGTTGGTAAGGTGGTGTCGGAGACTCATACATCGTTTGTCAAAATTAGACAGATTCTGGACGGGGTACTTATAGCAAATGAAGTGGTCGGCGAGGCACGGAAATCAAAAAAAGAGCTTCTTTTATTTAAAGTGGATTTTGAAAAAGCCTATGACTCGGTGGATTGGGATTATGTAGATGCTGTGATGGGTAAAATGGCTTTCCCAGTTCTTTGGCGCAAATGGATAAAGGAATGTGTGTCAACTGCGATTGCCTCAGTTCTAGTGAATGGCAGCCCTACAGATGAGTTTTAGATGGAGAGGGGCCTCCGCCAAGGAGATCCTCTTTCCCCTTTTCTTTTTCTTTTGGCCGCGGAGGGACTCAATATTATGATGTCTGCAATGGTGAATTTTAATTTGCTTGAGGGCTACAAGGTTGGAATGACTAACCCCTTAGTCGTTTCCCACCTACAGTTTGCCGATGACACCTTGTTTCTGGGAACGAAGAGTTGGGACAATGTTCGTGCATTACGGGCGGTGTTTTTGTTGTTTGAGGAGATGCCTGGTCTCAAAGTGAATTTCAACAAAAGCCTATTGGTGGAGGTTAATATCTCTGAGTCGTGGTTGGCTGAGGCAGCTTCAATTCTGCAATGTAAAGTGGGTAAGGTTCCTTTTGTGTATTTGGGTCTCTCTATTGGTTGTAATCCTCGAAGGTTAGCATTCTGGGAACCTGTGATTCATTCTATAAAGTCTAGATTGTCTGGGTGGAAAAGTCGTTTTTTGTCTTTCGGGGGCCGCTTGATTTTGCTTAAATCCGTCCTGACCTCTCTTCTTGTCTATGCTCTTTCCTTCTTCAAAGCTCCGTCAGGTATAATCTCTTCCCTTGAATCATTATTTAAGAATTTTTTTTGGGGTGGGAGTGAGGATCATAGAAAAATTTCTTGGATTAATTGGTATACTATTTGTCTTCGTAAGGAGTATGGAGGGTTGGGGGTGAGGCATTTGAGGGAGTTTAACTTATCTCTTTTAGGTAAGTGGTGTTGGAGGATGCTAATTGATAGAGGAGGTTATTGGTATAGAGTGCTGGTTGCTAGGTACGGTGAGAAGGCAGGGAGGTTGGAGGTTGAGGGCCGGAGTGGTTCTTTTTGGTGGAGGGAGGTTGCGAGGATTAGGGACGGTGTTGGCGCGGCTGGTGAGGGTTGGTTTGCAGAGAGGGTGACTCAGAAGGTGGGGAATGGGGCTGATACTTTGTTCTGGTATGATCGGTGGTTAGGAGGAAGCCCTCTTTGTGAGCGTTTTAGCAGGTTGTTTGATCTAGCGGAGGACAAGGCGATTTCGGTTGCGACTTTGTTATCCCTAGGTTGGGAGGAGGGAGGTGAGGCGTGGCAGTGGAGAAGGAGACTGTGGACGTGGGATGAGGAGTTGTTAGTGGAGTGTAGGAACCTATTATCTAATGTTACTTTGCAGGCTAATGTTTCAGATAGTTGGCAGTGGCTTCCTGTTGCGGGAGGTTACACATTGCGTACAAGTTATCAAATGCTCACTACGCAGGTTACCCCTACCTTGGACGACTCAGAAGACTTGATTTAGCATCCTCATGTGCCATTGAAGGTCTCCATTTTTGCTTGGCGATTGCTTCGTGACAGGTTACCGACAAGAACTAATTTACATAACCGTGGCATCATTACGGTAGCAGATACAAATTGTTTGGCTGACTGCGGACATACAGAAAGCGCACAACATCTGTATTTACAGTGCGCCACTTTTGCTAATATTTGGCAGCAGGTTCGATCTTGGATTGGTATTTCAGGTGTTGATCATTATAATCTTCGTAATCATTTTGTTCAGTTCACTAATTGTTTGGGAGTCTCACGGTCGCGAAGATCTTTTCTTCAGTTGCTTTGGTTACTCTCTGTTTGGCTTGTATGAAATGAGCGCAATTCTAGGCTTTTTGATAGTTCTCATACTCCTAATGTGGAGCTTATTGAAAAGGTCAAATTTCATTCATACTGGTGGTTAAAGGCAAATAATGTCTCTTTTGTTTTTGGTTGTCAGCAGTGGTGGTCGAACCCTTTAGTTTGTTTGGGTATTGGCTGACCGACTGGCTTTGCTTTTGGTTTTGTCTGGACAATTGTTTTTGTGACCGTCCTCTTTAGTACGTCTTGTGCTAGAGAGGTGTCTTTCTTAGTGTGAATATATATACCATTTTTTATTCTTCAAAAAAAAAGAGAATTTTTAAGTAAACAATTGTCTTCATTTTTTTTAAAGAAAGAAAATAATAAAAGAATAACTTTTATTGATTTTAAAAAATGCATTATCACTGGCCAGTACTACATCTTCTCTCCATCACATCTTATTATTAGCAAGTTCAGGTGAACCTTTTTTTTTTTTTAAATGACAGTAAAAATATTTTTACAAAATAAACATGCCCTAATGTTTTCATTGGTATATACTTTCTCCGGTCCTATTTATAAGAGAAACTTGGGTCAACAAAAGTTGATGTATCTAGTTAATAATTCAGTCTAAATATTTTAACTTTTGTTGACATAACTTTCTCTTATAAATATGACCGGATGAAGTATATAGTTTTTCAAAGTTCGTGTCAAGCTGAATTTTTTGATTCTCTGATATATGATCACTTGAAGCACATTATATCACAGCATTAGTTGTTTCACTATCGATTCATTTTTGTATACATCAAAGGTCTAGAAAAAAAAAAGAGTGAAAGTTGTATTACTTCTCTCAAAATTCAACATAAAAGTACCAAAGAGTGACAATTATTGTTTTTTTAGGGGAGTTGTCGTTTTTCTTGTTTGTGGTACTTAACATAGTAACAATCATATTCCTAAATAAAACATTTTCAATCATATTCCTAACACAAAAAACATTTTCAGTCATATCGTTGCCTGACATATAATATAACATGGCTTTCTCCCAAAAATGCATAAGATAACTTTCAACATTGACTTTGAAGTTATCCTTATTTATTAATTTTGTTACGTCTGCAGCAACTTAATTTAATTTTTTCCCGCTCATTTGCTTTATTAGGTTTACAATTATTTAACCTAACAAATTTCATCTAAAAAATGCATTGCATACCAATTTCATTCCTATCCGCTTGCCTTTTTTTTAAGAAAATATTTTCTACCATATCAATGATCTTACGGGTTAAAGATTATTTATTGGTCTCTATTATAGTCGAGAAAACCCGTGCGACGCACGGGTCAAAAGTCTAGTTACTTAATATAATTACTTGCCTTTGAAGTTATTACTTAGGTTTTTTTCTAAATTACCTTTGTATTGACATTTTTTGACTCAAATATCACTTATACTTTTTAGTCTATTTTTCCCAAATTCACGGCATATTACAAATTTGTAAGTGCTATGTACCCACAAAAATAGCAATGAAAAACTTTCACCTGTACATTCAGTTATATTGTCATCATATATCACTTTACTATATTATTTTTGAAATATTTCTACAATTTCCTATATGCTCAGATGTGACTGGATAAACGTATAATTTTTTTTAGATTGAGAGTGCATACGAAATAAACTCTTTTCAAATATCATACCAAATAATTATATAAAATTATAGATAGATAGTTACATACATAATTTTCGATGATTCCTGTTTTAAGCTACAAATATACAACAATCTAAGATGATTAATTTAAGATGTTGGGAGATAAAAGAATGGCTGGGATTCAAATTTCTTTTCTATGAAAATCAAAGAAAATCAGTTGTGGGAAGGAGGACGTGTCCTAGGTCTAGAATAATCCGAGTAAAATCCTGGATTTTTACCCTCTTTATTTCTATGAGGCACTGACCAAGAAACTGAAACACCTGAAATTTTTGGATCATGGTCTGAAATCTCTTGCTTTATGCGGTGTACTTCCACAACCTTAATGTCTGTTTTTGTTGCTCCATTTGATTTTAAAGGTAGTTTCTCCACATTCTCTGACTCCTGTTCATAAATAAATCATTTGAAACATTCACAAAGAAATTAGCAAACCTTATAATGATGAAATGAAAAACAGAAAAAAAAAAATATAGACATTAATTTATGTGGTTGCAATGTGTCTTCTTCAACTTGATTTACCACTACTGCATGTGAAAATTAGGTTTTAAAATATAGTTTTTTTCCTTCTTTTTTTATAGAAAAAGATGAAAAAGTTTAAAGCATTTGCATGGTTTTCTTTTTTGGGAGAATACTAAACTTATTAATGATGATAAGTATATATTTTGTATATATAATTATAAGTATGAAACTAACCTTTTCAGAAATGTTGATCTGGGTATATTTAACACCTAAGAGAGTTCGAGAAGTGCAGACATTCAAGGAAAGGAACAAAATAAAAATGCACAATTGAAGGTACATTGAATTTAAATTATCATAAGCTAGCGGGAAGATTAGATGTGAGAAAAATGGAATGTGAGATTTATATGTGAGTAGACCAAAATCTAATACTAATGATTTTAAAGGAACCAATGAGGTAATATTAAAGAGATGCAACTTTGGTTGATCCTTTAGTAGGATGAATTGAAATGATTATGTAGTTTGTGCAACCTTTCAATTCCTTTCTAGCTGGCTGAAAGTACGTTTTGCTAACAAAAATAGGTTTGGGTCCCTATATATATAATAGAACAATAATGAATCCTTAGGTTGTGTGAGTTAGGATGGAAAAAAGAAACTTTGAATTTTGAGAAATATAAGATTGACTACACTTATGGATAATATAAAATGAGATTAAAAATTGAAGGAATATCACCTTTATTGTCTACTATGGATGTACATTCCAAACTTAGGATATAGGAGTAGGACCCTTAATATAATCAACCTTTGTTTCATTGTCATGGTTTCAATCAAGTCAAGGAGTAGAAACAAAAGTAATAAATAACATATTGGGACATTGAAGATGCATGCTTCCGTTCCTTGCGGAAACTATGTTCATTGGCAACACTTTGTGGGGATTTGTGATTGTTTTGAAGACAGCTACATAGATGTTGGTGTAAAATTGTCAAACTAATTCAAAGTGTAATTGTTATTTTACCTTTGAAAATCACAAGGGGTGTTCAAATCCAAGGAATGTATGTATTGATAAATTAATTGAGTATGTGTGAGATTTTTAGGCATGAAAATCACATAAGTACACCTTTTTCGTTGGTGTTAGTATTTTATAGTTTGATTGTGCACTTTTTACTCTTGGGTTGTACGCCACTTGGGGTGCAAGTCACATTCGCATACTTACCGAAGACCGAAAACAAAACTCTGGTAACGACTAACGTGTTACTTCATTCCAAAATTTAAGTGCTACAAGGTTTTTGTACGTATCCAATATATAGGAGGTCCAATTATATATGAAGAGTCACGCTTACATCTAGGATCAAAAAGTGTGAAGAGTGAAAGAGGTGAGAAAGAATGTGAGAATAGAGAGGTGTTGATGTTGGTTGAAAATATACATGTTGAAGAAGTCTTACATTGTTTAAAATATTGTCAAGAAATAAGAAACTCAAGGCTAATATATATATATATATATATATATATATGTATGTATATATATATATATATATATGTATGTATATATATATATGAGAAGGGATCCATTGACTCCAAGAGTAAGTACAAATAGTTACTCCAAATCTTAACCATTGATTATAATATTAATTGATGGTTGTGATTAATCACTAGTGATGACTAGCATAAGGTTTTAATGCTCCTTCTTCCTAAATAACAACTACACGGCAATCTTGATTCTCAAATTAATGGCTTACGGAACATGTCGTTATATGCCTCTACCTCAATAAGAAACAATGAATGAATCACAAGATGAAAACTACATACTATTTGTTGGAAATTGAAATTCTATATACACTTCTATCATAGATTTGGCTTAAAAAATCATGCAATTCCTTGATCATTTTTCTGCATATTTCAATTTTAGGTTATCTATATGAATAGGCAAAAGATCTGATTCAATCAAAATAAAATTGATTTTCTATAGAATAAAAAAAAACTGATTCAATTAAATTCATTTTTTTTACAGGATTCAATAAATTGTATTCTTCATCCTTAAAAAAAAGTTTTATTCTTCAATTCATCTTGCAGAGTTCACGATTGTAAAAGTTCAAGGTTGAATAAGATTTTTTCCTTTAATCTTCTATTGAATAAAACGGCTGGTGATTTACCTTTTTATTTAATTTAACAGCAAAAGTTCAAAATTGCAATAGCCATTATTTGGATTGTTTTCACGTGTATTCAGGTGGGATGTTTAGGAAGAAGGAGTAATAATACCTTATGCTAGGGATTATTGGTGATTAATCACAACCATTAATTAACATTAAAATCAATGGCTAGGATTTGGAGTAACTCTTTATACTTACTCTTGGAGTCAATAGATCCCTCCTCTATATATATATATGTATGTATATATATATATATATATGTATGTATATATATGTATGTATATATGTATGTATATATATATGTATATATATATATATATATAGGGGATGTATCAAATGAGAGGAGTGGTTATAATGAGAGGATGAGAGGGTTAAACCACAACCATCAGATCTAATTAAGTGGCTCAGATTTAATAGCTCTACTCCCTCCGTTTCAAAATATAAGCAAAATTGACTTTTTTGGTTCATTCATTTAATGATGTATGTGGTCCATATTATGAACCACATACATCATTAAATGAATGAATCTAAAAAGTTATTTTTGCTTATATTTAGAAACGGAGGGAGTATTTTAACTCGTCACGTGCCTCCTTCATGTACTTTCCCCACTCACTGAAATCCCCTTTTCAGTTTCCATTCGTCATCTTCATCTAAAAGTTCCAGCCGCCGCCACCTTTATTCATCATGTCAAGTTTAAATTGAACACGCTGATTTTTTTCTCCGATGTTCATTCCTTAATTTAAATTATGTATGAGTGATTTTTTTTATTTGTCAAAATTAAACAACTGAGATTTTTTTCAAATAATATTCGGGATCTACAAATAAATATATATATGTTGGATTAAAGGAACTTTTAATCTTCGCTCGTTTAAGAGACCATTCACCATTAATCTTGAATAATTAAGGGGTTTCATGAATCATTGATGAAGAAAATAACTCCAAAAATTAAGAGACCAATTAATTTTTTATTAAGTAAAAAACTCCATTTATTTCAAGAACCCATTAATCTTTGATATTTGATGAAGAAAAAACTCCAAAATTTAGAAGGGATTTCTTTGAGAGTGGTGATTGCAGGAAGAATCAAGGGGTTTCTCACGATGCTGGAACAAGGAGATATAATTGATGGAGAAATGTTGTATGAAAAGGATCTTAACACACAGATTGAGATAACTAAAACCATTACAATAATTTTGGAAGATATTAGTGTTTTCGTTGATTATCCTAATTTGTTGAGAGGAAGAATCTGGAAGTAGACACAGTCAGGTCTCAGGTATGATGAGAGAATAGAGGAAGGAGAAGCGGTAGAGATGAAAGGAAAGAAAAGCGCCGGAAAGAAAAACAAGAGGCACATGACATTTTAAGTGGAGCTTTTAATCTCTCCCATTCATTTTGATCCTACGGTTAATATTTCATCCTCTCATCCTCTCATTATAATTAACCCTCTCATTTGAAACATCCCCTATATATATATATATATATATATATATATATATAGAGAGAGAGAGAGAGAGAGAGAGAGAGGGGTTAAATAAGTTTTTCGTCCCTATAAATAAGTGTAACAATTTTTCCAAGATCCATATTTTTTGTAAAACCCATCTTTCGATAGTTTTCAAAATACGATAACTTAGATTATAATTGTTTTATGGTAGCGTCAATGCACATAAACTTATATTACAATTTTTTGCAAACCATATCGATAGCAAGCAAAATATTATACCAAAAAAATCTTATGATGCAAAAACTCAACTTTCTAGTGCATTAATCAAACTCTCCATCCCACTCTTTGTCTTTACATCATTATCACATCATAAATTCCGACAAAGCTAATCTTCTTTGGGAACATTAAAATTTAATGACTTTAACACTCTTAATTCAACTTTTTCAATCTTATTTTTTTTTTCGGGTTTAGGTTTTACTTCTATATTTTGTGTTTTGGCAAATGAAATATCAGGGGTGTAAACATAAAAGCGTTGGGGTGTGTAAAAGAAATTTTGCTTAGTTGTTAAAAGGATGGGTGAAAGAGCTACTGGTCTATGTTTGGCCCTCATTGTGCTTTTTGCAATATGCACGCCCTGTAAAAACAAGAATTATTCTATGCACCACCTCTACAAAAACAAAGGCCCTCTACAGGCATGAGCTCTAGGTCGTCGCACACTGAGGCTATGCCTTGGGTCGGGCCCTGGAGATTACAAAATGTAATTGAAATATTGTTCTTCTCCTATTTAAAATTGCTCATTCCTTTAATTCAACTGAAACCTTTGCGTCATTGATCTTTAGCTCTTTTGCGTCATTTTTATTCTTTTATGTAATAAAATCATTTTTGTTTGTCGTGATTTCGTCGTCTTAGTGTGACACTATTTTGTTTGTCGTCTTTGTGCGACATTGCTTGTTTTTCCTGTCTTGTTCAAGTGTTTGTTCAGTTCAAATTGTCGGATCAACTTCGATCCAGGGAAGATCCAACCAATGACTTTGACGTCGTCAATATTGCAGATCCGGAGACATCGCTATTCCGGAGACTTTAATATAGTCATATTTGTAGGCTTTTGTACTTTGCTGCTTTATGTTATTAACATGGATGTTGTAAGTTTGTTCGCAGATTCATTCTTTTTATTTTTACCTTATTTGTATTATATCGATATACTCTATCGATTTGAATGAAAGAATATAGTTTATTTTCTTTGTCACAAAGAAACTTTCATAATTAAAAAATAGATTTATTTGAACGTAGTCTTTTCAAGAACATGATCAAACGATCCACGTGATATATGCTTCTAATAAAGTAAGTTTCTCCAAATCCCTCCAAAATTCATGGAAAAAAAAATGGATTTGACTTCATTTGCACGTACCAAACCCATGAACCACAAATTAAATTGGTGGGTGCATTTTTTCCCTTTTCACAAAACTCATGCCGCAACTTTTCCTTTAGTGGAACTATCGATGGAGAAGTTAAGCCACAACTTTAGGGTTGGACCAGTACAGTGTGTTCATGGTTTAATTGAAGTGATAGATTACTGCTTATTTCAAGTATATGTTGGCTACGCTGCTTCAGGAAGGTCGTGAAAATACTTCAAAAGCACACGTTGACAAAGATGTATATATGGACCATCACTTGAAATAATTAGTAGAGTATATATATGAGAAATTTTTACTTGAACAACTTTGTTGTTTTTTCAAGATTGAATATGTATACGGTGTAGAAACGATTTTGTTGTATAATTACTATTTTATAGTTACGTTAAATGATGTGCTTTTATACGTATCGAAATACAATATCAAATTTTTTCACATGGAATGGGAAAAGCATTATAACACAAATGGATTCCTATATGGGTAATGTTCTATTTGCCTTTTTCTTTTTTAAAAAGAAATTCATTTATGAGAAAAGAAAAAAAAAAGACCGCAAGGCATAAAACTAAGGGTTAATTATGTTTCTAGTCCCTATAAAATAGCGACCTTGTAAGTTTAGTCCTTACTTAATTTTAATAGCATTTTTAGTCCCTATAAAAGAAATTTACTTATAATTTTAGTCCCTGCTAAAACAAAGTTTGATTAATTATCCTTAAACTCTTAAATTTTTGAACGATTTTTTTGAGACAAGATTAGAACACTATGAAAGGTTCGTTTACTAAAATTTAGAATTTTCTGACATGAAATGAATTAAATATGAATTTTTTAAAACGACAAAAGTTAAAGATAAAAAGTAATAAAATCTGGATGTAGAAATCAAATTTTGCGATAATTTTTTGCGGAGGAACTTTTAGTAATGTTCTAAACATGTCTGCAAAAAATTGTTCAAAAATTTAAGAGTTTAAGCATAAATTAAACAAATTTGAATTGAGTAGGGACTAATACTCAGTGCAGAAAAACAAAATTAGGGACTAAAAATGCTATTAAAATTAAGTAAGGACTAAACTTACAAGGTCGCTATTTTATAGGGACTAGAAACATAATTAACCCTAAAACTAATCCAGTCGAGTGAAAAAGACGAGACCAATAAAATGGAAATTTAAAAAGATCTTTATATAAAGATGTCATTTATATATTTTCAAATATATTATTTCTTTGTTACTATATAACTTCAAGAACCAATAACACACATATCAGAAAATATATTTTATCTTTAGTTATTCCAATAACAAATATTTAGATACTTCAAATAAGTTTAATTGACAAAAGTTAAAAGAAATAAGATATTCAAAAGACTACCACTTGTTTGATAAATTTTTTTGTCTTGTTTTGTTACTTCTTCTGATATCTTCAACCAACTATAAAGAGAGTTTTATTAGCAATGAAAATTAAAAAGACGAAACTCAAATATGGTTGTTTTTCACTGTTTTTATTTTTGGTTGTTTTTTAGGGTTTTGACCTAGTCTTTCCCTCTTGTACAATTTTTTCCTTTTTTAATAAAATTTTCGAGCAGGTGGTATAGGATGAGAGTTGTTCTTGGGTGTCAACTTAGTTGAGATATATAGCTTTTCCTCGATGTCTTCCCTTCTCTCTTGATTCATAAAAAAGTACTAAACAACCTTATTAGTTATAGTTAGTGGAGTAGTTAAGTTGGATAAATTTAATAAATAAATGTATATTAGTGAAAAAATAATAAAAGCAGTATTGATATTCTAAAATGACAATTATTTCGGAACATAAACAAAAAAAATGTTAAAGTAACAGTTAAAATAAGAAAGTGTCAACTTAGTTGAGATATATAGCTTTTCCTCGATGTCTTCCCTTCTCTCTTGATTCATAAAAAAGTACTAAACAACCTTATTAGTTATAGTTAGTGGAGTAGTTAAGTTGGATGAATTTAATAAATAAATGTATATTAGTGAAAAAATAATAAAAGCAGTATTGATATTCTAAAATGACAATTATTTCAGAACATAAACAAAAAAAATGTTAAAGTAACAGTTAAAATGAGAAAGAGAGTATAAGTTGAAGGCATTTCTCACGTAGGTTGATTTTGAGCTTAAGCTAAATTTGTACCATTTAGGGAAGGGCTCTAGAGGATCCTAGATCAATGGATCCATTGAGAAAGTGATTCTAACAAGTATCGAGGTTGATTTGGAGCTTAAGCAGCCAGGTACAGTGCTACTTTCTTTTTTGGAGAATTTAAGGTGGGGTTGTGAAAACTAAACGTAATTAAAAAGGGAAATGAAGGATAATGGTTGTAAGAGCTAGGACAAAAGTTCTGTATGGCTGTCAGGTTTTCTGCTTTTTAACGAATTCTTTTTTTTACCTCCATGCAAGTTGGTTCAAATGTGGCTCTTCGTTATCCATTGAGAAAGATTGATTGTTGGTTGGTGCAAGATATATACTTGTATGGGTGATGTGAAAGACTGTGACCATCGTACAAATACGACCTTTCAAATAAAAAGTTCATACTTTGTATTTTATGCCATTTTTCCTCCGGAAATTATATTCTTTTATATCATTAAAAAAAGCTTCTTTTGGCCACTATTCCTTTCCACAACCTCATTGAAACTTCACAATCAATGTGGGGGTCTAAAGTCATTTGAGTGATTGTTCTTAGTTCAATGTGGATACACTCTGGTACTTTAGACTCCACATAAATCTCAACGATGGTATTCGAGTCTGATTCGATATCAAGGATTCACATATATCACATTTGATGTAGAAAATGTTGATATGTCAAGTGTGCTATATATATGTTAAGCAAAATATGAGTAATATGTTTAATAATTTTTTGCTTACATTCAATAGAAAACAGTTGAGCAAAATATAATTGTAATATGTCTAATATTTTAAAGTTTTGGATGAAGATGTGAAGTCTACAGTCCTATGAAGCCCGGATACTCCAAAACAGAGACGTACCCATATCGGATACGTATCGGATACCGATACTCCACGGATACTCGCGGATATGCACCCACAAAGTATGAAAATTAATTATTTAAATTTTTAAAAAATATTTTAACGGATACTTATACGATACTTCGCAGATACACAAGGATACTTATAAGATACTCCACAGATACGTATCCTAGAAAAAGATGAAAAGTAAAAAAGTGAGACAATGTTGTAAACATTCAATAGAGATGTATATGATTCAATTTTAGATATGCATCACTAGAATTGTTTCTCGATGAATCACTTAAAATTATACTTCTTGTGCACGAAGGTAAGGAGAGAGGTGATTCAGTTAATCAACATTCGATAAAATTTGTGAGTTCTTTTAATCAATGTTTATTTTCTTCAAGTATTTTACATACATATAAGTTTTAATATAAAATTGTTGTTAACATATCTTAGCCGTATCGTATCCTAAATTTTAAAAAATTCGTGTATCTGCGTACCTGTATCGTATTGTATTCACACCCGTATCTGTATCCAGGTTTCATAGCTCACTTGCGTAGTTGCTTTTAGTCTAATATAATGACACCCTAAAGTTTTAGGCTACCCTCAACAATCATGGTTCATTGTTTATTACATGGATTTATTCGTAACATGGAATGCGATATTGCCAAAAAATAATAAAAAATTGAGTTCAATATATAATTTAACATATATAGACAAAAAAAATAGTCATATTTTATCATTTACTAAATTATAAAATTATTTCTTAAAATATAGGATTAAATTTATTTCCGGTCTTTATAAAATTACAAGTTTTTTACTTTAGACCCTACAAATATTGTTCAATTTTAGTCCACATTTGTATTAATTTTCGACAAAAAAAATAAGTACTTTTAGTGCTCATATTCATTCTCTATGAAAGCTAAAAAATAATTAAAGTAGAACAAATTTTTTGTATGGACTCAAATTGAAAGATCATGAATTTCATAATGACTAGAAATATACGATTAAGGTCACTAGCAAGCTTATAAGAATTTAATCTAATCAACCAACTTGTCAGCTATCAAATACCTTATTCACGAAAAACTCATATGCTACTAGCAAGCTTATATGTAATCCACTAGTTTTTACTAAGGAGATTCTAAATGTAGGGTCATGAGATTGTTTGACATAAGATTGTTCCATTGAATGGTTTTCTATTTGATTGGAAGTTTTTGAATAATATGTGACCAACAAAACATGTTTTGAACGTGCAGTGCTTTTCTAAATGAAGATATCTCAGGTATGTGCATGTGAATGGTCGTGGTGTGATGGAATTGCTTCACCATCTCTTTTTTTTTTTTACTGTCCTTTTCTTGAAAAAGTGTGTACGACGTCTTATATTGGTTATAGGGATTTCAAGATACTGTCAAATGAGAGAATTTACCACATGTTCATCAATTTGTTGGTTTGTTTTTGTGTAGTACATTTTTGAGCGAGAGATTATAAGTTGTTATTTGGTGGACAATGCTTTGGTCAAATGTGAAAGAAAAAAAAATTGAGTAATTTTTGTGGGGTTGACTAAAATCTCATGTGAAAGGTTTTAATTTTGAATTTCATCAATGTTGTGCTCACTCTCATCGGTTTTTAGGAACTTTAGATCCTTGATTGTTATCGATTGTCTGATATTTTGTACCAAAAAAATACAAATGTGATTACGAAACCATAAGAAACCAAAAAAATTAAAAATACAAAATATCAGACAATAGATAACAATCAAGGATCTAAAGTTCCTAAGAACCGATAGGAACTTTAGATCTTTGATTGTTATCGATTGTCTGATATTTTGTAATGTGATTACGTTCTCGTGAGCATGGCTCAGTTGGTATGGACAACGCATAAATTTGTAATGTGATTACGTTCTCGTGAGCATGGCTCAGTTGGTATGGACAACGCATAAAATATGCAAGGTAATTTTTTTGGTTTCTTATGGTTTCATAATCACATTTGTAATTTTTTGGTTGTGGCCGGGGTTTGAAACCCAGACCTTGCATATTTTATGCATTGTCCATACCAACTGAGCTATGCTCACGAGGACATAATCACATTTGTATCTTCCTATTTGCAGCACATCTTGTGCGATTATAATTTATACTCCCTCCGGTCACATTTATAAGCAAAAAAACACTTTTTAGGTTCATTGAATACATAATGTATTTGGTCTATATATTGACCAAATACATTAAGTATTGAATGAATCTAAAAAGTGTTTTTTTGCTTATAAATGTGACTGGAGGGAGTAGTAAATAAGATATGCTTAATTGATTTTCACATAGATCTAGGTTTTTTCTTTGTGATTTCATCATCTAAGTGTGGTGGTTTGTTGTCCGTCGTCTTGTGCGGCGTTGTTTGATTTCCCGTCTTATTGCGGTGTTCATTTGATTCATATTGAAAGGTCGATTATTCAATCAAAGTGAAAGATTTGGGCGTAAACGTTGCAAATCCGGAGGCCATAGATATTCCGGTTACTTTAATTTTATCATATATTTTTGTAGGCATTATGCCGTTATATGCTATTAACATGGATGTTGTGAGTTTGTTCGCAGATTGTTCGGTCGGTCCGCTTAATGGTTTGGTTTTTTTTGGACGAATTTTTTTTTTTGGACAAGGAACAGCGTGATATATTTATTTTCTAAAAAAATTCCACTTTTGCTGGGAGAGGGAATCGAACCAGAGGGAATCGAACCGGAAACATCACTCTGGGAGAGGGAATCGAATCACAGGGAATCGAACCGACAACATCACTTAAATTGTTTAGTGCTCCAACATTGTTTTGCTTCTTATTTATTATATTAAATTCAATTGCCAAAAATCACTATAACTCACATTTCTTTCTTATAAAAATTGGAATTCAAAATTATTTTTAACGATATAGTCTATAATTGTGCTACTGTCTTACTTCTTATTTTTAATGGTTCAATGATATTATTCATAATTTTAGTTTAATGATATATTGCAATTTATACTTAAAATTATATACAATTATCTTTAACACAAAAAAAAAAAAACTTGCTTCTAAATATTTTTGTGATTAATAGCATATTTCTTTTGTCAAAAATAAAATAGTGTAATTTTTTTCTTTTATGAAAATCATTTTTGTGCTTAAAATTAATTTTTGTATTTGATTGATAATTGTATCATAGTCAATAGATTAAATTTGAAAAATAAACTTGTGAAATTACTTTTTATAAGTGTAATAAATTTTTTAGTGAACAGAATTATCCAATGTAACATGAGATTTTTATTATAAAGACCGAGTGACACAATCAAGTCAACTGATTTAATCTGATTCTTTCATGCGGTTCGACCAGTGACCCAGTGGTTCGACCATTGACTCAGTGACCCAATACCCTTACCGAGTCGATTACCGGTCCGAGTTTTAAAACTATGTTTTTGGCGGTGTTGAATGCTCTCGATTTGAATGAATGAATATCATTTTGTTTTTGTCATAAAAAAAAAAGTTATGCTTAATTGAGAGTGTTGTTGACAATATATTTGAATTAAATTCTATATTTTAATATTGATTACTTAGTACATATACATATCGTATGTTAAAATAAAATGGTTTGTCAATAAGTTTTTTTTTTAGGGAAGTTTGTCAATAAGTTTTAATTTATTCCTTAAAAAAGTTTTAATTTAAATTAATAAATTTATAAATAAAGTTACACATATATTCAATCAAAACACATTTTTTAAGAGAAAAATGTTATAAAGCGAATGACATTCTCACAAATCCATGACGACCTTTATTCCAACCAACGACTTTTTTTGACTTCCACCTTTCACTTTGTCTTTCCTGTGAATTTCGACCGTATGCAATTTTTATTGGTTAGTTTCAAATTCAGAATACTCTAAAGATAGTCCACTCCCTCCCTGTGTTTAATTAGCCATGCTCAAAATAAAATACCTCTAAAAATATCTATTTAATTGTGATTTGATTAAATGCACAGTATACACTATCGTGCAAGAAAATTAATCCTTTAGTTTAAAACTAACAAAAGAACAAATGACAAGCACAATGGACAACCCAAATAAGACAAACACGTACTCCTTTCATAATAATCTGCAAATTATTTCTGCACAATTTCTCATACAATCGATTCCATGCATGAGTAAAGTGGTTATCATGAACTAATCATCAAGAGTGGTCACGCAAAAAAAAAAAAAAAAAAAAAGTCGTTACGAATTTTTTTGTTGAATTTTTTTAGCGGCGATCAAATGTCTGCCTAACTAAAGGGAAATGCCTATTCCCACGAAGCATGAGTCAACGAAAATCAAGAATTATGTAACCACCCACCCATGTTTTCCGTCAAAAAACATTTTAAAGAAAAAAAATTCTGATGTGAGCGCTTTTCATGTAGCCACGTACAACATTTCGTGGTTTTCGTTGCTTTTGATTCGTGGTATATAGCACCACTGCTAACTAAAATAGGATCAGAACCTTTTTTGTCAAAAAATAAAATAAAATAGGATCAAAACCTAGAGAAAGAAAATGTGGGAAGGTAATTGTCTGTATGTTCAACGTGGCTCCCCATAATCCTTACTAAACTTTATTTTCTAAAACTCTTAGTAAATTTACAATCATTTATCTTATTTCTACCATTCTTAATAAAAAAGAGTGAAGAACTTGATCAAAAAAATGTTTTATACGATTTAATTCATACACACACATATATCGTTAGTTGTTTAACTTTTGTTTTTAGCTAGGTACGGTTTGGACAACAGACATCGTCAACCTCAATCCCGGTGTCCTTCATCTTTTTCAACAGAGAAAGGATTTCAGCTATCACACTCAGCAACAGACAAATGTTTAAATTTGAATTACATTCATGGAGCTGTCTAATATGAATACCTCCCTCAATTTTGTAATAATTGTCACATCATTGGTCATAGTATCTCAAATTATAAGTAGTTGCACTCCAAAAAGGAAAAGGAAAAGATTCATCATGGTAAGAAACCTTTAGTCATTGAGCAAGCTTCCCTAGACAAAAGAATAGCCCAAAAACGGCATCCTCATGAGAAGAAGGTTGAGGCGAGTACTTCCATGCCCATAGAAGCTGAACCTATCAATGAAAATGGAACATGAAATTCAACTTAATTCATAATCAATTGCAAGTTAACATGTCATAATTGCATAATTTAATTGCTCTTACACATGCAATTTATACTCCTAATAATCAATTAAGGCATTTGGGACTTATTCACATGCATTGGATACCTTAGAAAGTCAAAAAAAAATGAGTTTCCTCTACACTGAAGGGGCGCATGGTCGTGGGGTTGCACACTCGTGCTCCCTAGATGTGAGCCACAGGGGTGCACGGTCATGCGTGTTTGACAGGATAGGGATTCTGCATTTTTTTTTTCCGCGGAAAATACCATTTTCAACACCATTTTTCGATCCAATTCACATCAAATTCATCCCAAATCTTTAAACCACTTATATGTAATCACTTATACATTAATTCCACCTTAGCGAATTTAATTCCACTCCTTTTCAACATCAATTAACCTGATAATTATCTATTACAACTTATCACTTCAAAAATCCACTTTTCACTTAATAAACAACTTATCACTTCAAAAACCCATTTTTCACTTTAATAACTCACACCCAAACTTAGCAATAACAATAACAACAACCTAATTCCACGAATTTCACATACCCAATGTTATAACAAGGAAGATAAAACATAGATTAACATAATTCATCAACAGCTTCATAAATTTCATTCAATTAAGCTAAAAAACTCATAAACACCAACTTATCCTAATCAAACATGGATTCTCATACAACAACAACAACGACGACAACATGTTATTACCACTTTTCACATATTCAAACTAACCACAATAAATAGAGCACAAAATTCAACTTTTTTTTTTAGGCAAAACACAAAATATAATAAATAAAAAGAAAGAGATACAAAGACTGGGGGGACATTAGACCTGACCCAGGAATAACCCAAACGGGAATACATCGTGATAAAACAGTCCACGTGGATCAACTATAATCTATCCTAATAAAAATTCACTAATCACATGCGCAACCCAGCGAACCCGCGTACGGGTGCGAAACCAAATTACAAAGAAAGAATGAAAAGTGAACATCTGCATAGGACAAATAAAGTTTAAAAATGGCGAAAGGATTGACCGCCAACACGGTATCAGAATCCCAGTGCCAACAGCTCCCTGTCATCAGCAAGCATAAGCTCTTTCGAGCAATAACCAGAGTGAAAGTAGACATGACCCCTCGAAACCTGCAGATCTCAACAAATCTGGAATATCAGAGAGTCGAAAAATCATACCACCGAACACAGAAGGTTCAAACAACGCGTAAGAACGCAGATCGAGGGATGAGTCCAATATATCAGTAACAAACCCTTTTGGGTTAACAAACCAGACCCTTTCGGGTTTTAGAATCACACACCCTTCCGGGTTTTTTAAATCACGCAACCACCGCAAAATGAGAAAAGTCTAAATCCACCCAATCTCTAAACGAACAACAAAATAAACACAAACGAACCGACGTCGGAGAACAGCAACAGCGTCGACCCAACAAACAAAACACACCAACACCACCAAAACCCAACAAACACAAACCACCAATCCGATCCGGTGACAAAACAGAGACAACACTACCATCAACGGCGGCGCCACCACTGACCAGCCCCACGATCAGGAAGAACACCAACCAAAACGTACGCAATCCCCGACCGAAAGAGGAACAAGAAGCCAATCCAGAACAAAAAATCAAGTTCCAAATCAAGAGATCCAGACTTAGAACCGAATCTGGAGTGGGATTGAACGAGAAAACCAACGCAACCACCGCCGTATGAGCAGGAACAACCCATAACAGAAACAGAAGGAGGGAGCGACGGTTGACAGGAGAGGGTGGTGCGGCGTTCAATCACGGCGAGAGCACCACCACCATATGATTTCTACATCTTGACCTTAAAGTTTGGATTGGGGAGGAGAAGGCAGTGAAAGGCGGTGAAGCACTACTAAAAAAACAAAAATTAGTGAGGGAAATTTAGTGAGGGAAAACACGAAATCCCTCTCAAATTCCGTCATTAAATTTTGCGACCAAAGAATTTGTGAGGGATTTTATTTTTTCCGTCACTAATTTCCCTCTCTAATTTTGCTTTTTCTAGTAGTGAAGCTTTTTTAGAGAGAAGGCAGAGTGTTTTAGTTTAGAGAGAGAAAAAAGTCCGCACATTAAGTGAAACCGCACAAAATTCAACTTAATTCAACAACAATTTCATGAAAATGTAAGAACACACATAACCCAAAACTACACAATTGCTCATAAGTTCTAGATGGTGAAAATAACCTTCCATCTTACCTCTTAATCCAATTAAGCTTACCTCCTAAGTTTCAATCTACCTCTTCACTTTAGTCATCCAAGCTTTCTCTTCTTTTTCCCTTTAGATCTTCTTTCTCTTCTATTTTGTTCTATTTTCTCTCTTGTGTCTCTATTTGTAAAACTTACCAAATGATTTAACCCTAAATTGTGAAGACTATCACTCTTATATATCCACACCAATTGGGTTTGGTTCAATTAACTTTTATTGGGATTTAGACACTATTCTTACTCATAAAAATAGCACTACCTATTTTTTTTGACACAAAACAAACGACATTCATTCATTCATTCATTCAAATTGATAGAGTATATCGATGCAATATAAATTCGCTAAAAACAAAAAGGATGAATCTGTGAACAAACTCACAACATTCATGTTAATAGCATAAAACGACAAAGTACATAAGCCTACAAATATGACTATATTAAAATCTCCGAAATAGCCATGCATTCGGATCTGCAACGTTGATGACGCCAAAGTCATTGGTTGAATTTGCACTTGATCGAAGCTGATCTGACAATCTGAACTGAACAAACACCTGAACAAGAGGGAAAAGACAGACAACGCCGCACAAAGATGACAAACAAAACAACGTCGCACTAAGACGGCGAAATTACGAAAGAAAACCCTAATTCAATGTGAAAATCACTTATTTAAATAAAAGGGAATGAGAAAAACGATATAGAGGGGTGTTTTAGAGTAAAAAATTGACCCTAAACCACCCATTTTTGGTGGATGAAGAAGAAGAAATTTGGGTTTTAGCTGCTCACAAAAGAGAGAGGGGGGAGAGATTCATAACACTACCTATTTATTTCACTTAAAACCCTTTCTTTACTATTTACTTCTATTCTATTAATTCTTCAAAGTTATTACTAACCACATTAAATAATCCTGAACTTCCCAAAATACATTTTTTCTCCTAAATCTTTAATAAAACCAACTATCCCAATAATTCAAACACATCAAATAAACAAATAAATAATAAAAATTCCTCAAAAAAAAATAATAAAAATCAAAATAATAACATCCTAAAAAATGGAATGTTACAACAAATGTACCAAATCGTACACAAGTAATAAAATAGTAAGTTATTGTCACTAGACGTATTCTCTTTCAATTTGGTGTTTAGCAGAACTAGTTTATTTACCCGGCGTTGCCCGGGTTAGACATATAATTAAGGATGAGTGAAATTCGTTATGTATGGTATTCAAATTATTTGCTACAAAATTACTTTCATCTTTTTGGTGGTTGCCGGGATTTGAACCCCGGACCTTGCATATTTTATGTTTATGCATTGTCCAAATCAACTGAGCTAAGTTCATGACGACAAATTACTTTCATCTTTTGATACTTATTTTCTCCCCCCTCCCATAAAAAACATAATCTTAATATCTTTGAATTTGAAATTGTTTTTAGACTTTTTTTTTAGATCCTGGTTTAAAAAAAAACAATAACAAAGAGAAATAATGCTCTTAAAAGTGATCTTTTTTAAAAGTTATAACGAACAACCCCATAGACCATGTTTGTAACAAATTTAAATAAAAATGATTTTGATATACAATAATTTAGAGATTTTTTTTACTATTAATTAACATTAAAAAATAATCCGAGCATGTTTGACATTCAAAAACAAAGAAGGAAGAGAGAAAGGTTTAATGGGAACGAACCTCAAGAAAAATCATGGATAGGTAAAGAAAAAAAAAGAGGAAAATATTAGGGTTTTTGTTGAGGTAGCATGGATAATCACAAACTAATGATGCAAATTTAGAGCCAAAATTTTAGGGTTGAGGATTAGCATTTAATGATGCAAATTTAGAGCCAAAATTTTAGGATTGAGTTGTTGCAAACCTAATAAGGGATTAGTGGAGGGAAAAATTAGGTTAAGTTGCTGCAGACTTAACAAAATTAATAAATAAGGAAAAAAAGGAAAAATTAGGTTAAATTGATGCAGACGTAACAAAATTAATAAATAAGGATAAGTGTAGAAAATATTATCTTTAAAAAAAAAAAAAGGCAAGAGGATAGAATGAAATTGGTGCGATGCATTTTTTTAGATGAAATTTGTTAGGTTAAATAATTGCAAACCTAATCAAGCAAATGAGCGGGAAAAATTAGGTTAAATTGCTGCAGACGTAACAAAATTAATAAATAATAATGCTCACAGTTTCTAGAACAAATTAAACGTGCAACATCAAATAAGTGTAGAAAATATTTTCTTCAAAAAAATAAAAAGGCAAAAGGATAGGAATGAAATTGGTGCAATGCATTTTTTTAGATGGAATTTGTTAGGTTAAATAATTGCAAACCTAATAAAGCAAATGAGCGGAAAAAAATTAGGTTAAATTGCTGCAAACGTAACAAAATTAATAAATAAGGATTTATTAAAATTAAAAGAATTTAAAAGAGATGAAGTGGTTTGCAAGGTTTTACCTGTCCTTCCTAACGCGAGATCGGGTTTTGTGATTTAGAAGTATAACGACCATTACAGAATCTTTAAATCATCCATTCTATGGAAGGGAAGTAAATGTAAATTCTTTGTAAATAGTGTTCGAGTCTATGGTGTTCTCTAAACTTGGGCAAGTACTATCCACTTACAGTTTTTTTCTTCCTAAAAAAAATACTACGTAGCATGTTATGTTATGTTTTTTTAGGTTGACAAATAATATATATTTTTTTGGACAAATAATACATGTTATTAGGTAATAAACTCAATTCCCATAAAATGATCCTCATATGGTTATGGGTTTTTGTCAAAAAATAAAAAAAAAAAAGTGACATGTGGGTATAAAACCCTGATTATGAGGATAAAACCCTACGTAAGTAACAATAAACTCCGTTGCGTGCGTTTGACACCTTAGTACGATTCATGGCAATATGAATTGCTCAATTGTCGCCAACTGAAAAGTTAGGATCTTCTCAAGAGACCTATAACAAACGCGTTGTTTTGTGTTTTACACATTTTACTATCTTTTAAAAAATTTATGAGTTCCACTATTTGTTTGTGTTTCAATACACTCATATTTACATCATGAATTGCAGTCGATTGTTGAATGTTCAAGTAAGTTCGCTTTATATTTATCTCTCCCTCTCCCTCTAAAACCTATTATAAGAGTCTTGTCACACTAAAACATCAAAGTGTCGTTGCAGATACCCAAACCACCGGAGCAAAAGAGATCGGTGCAACCATCTTGAAGCACGACCGTGTGTTTCATAGTAAGTGTATGTTTAGTTTCACACGAGAAAACAAACTTTCTTTTAAGTTTTAGAATTCATTTGAATATGTTTGTTGTTTTCGAGATGAGTTGATTTTGCTTTTAAAATTGATTATTTTCGGAGCAACCAAACTTTCTCCCAGGGTTTAAAATTGATTTTAATATATTTGTTGTTTTTGATTTGCATTGATTTTGTCTTTAAAATTGATTATGATCTATGGCTAGAATTTGTAGGAATTTGTAGTTTTTTTCATTGAATACATCCAAACATTTGTAGTTTTTAGCCTTAGATGTAACATCCAAATCAATTTCATATGAAGCATCCGATCCTAAATCACTTTTCGGTAAATTCCACTCTATGAAGCATGACACCACTACATACACGACACAGACATTGACACGCCGACACTTCTCATAATTTGAGAGAAAATCACATAATTCAGAATAATAATATGCGTGTGTCGGACATGATCGGGACACACCTAATTTGATGAGTCTCCGTGCTTCATAGTACTATTGATTCAAAATCAACCCAACACACGTTTGTGGCTTCCCATGTTGCTTCTTTCTTACACTTCTATAACTCAAATTACCACAAACACAAATAGAGTATCCAAACCTTGATTATTTAATGGAGGTTGGCCCAATACTAAAATAGGAATCTTTCATAAAAGGGTATGCACATAAGTACATATAAGATAAAGATTATTGGTATACATGTCTCTTAAATAGAATCTGTGTCAATTCAATTCCACTATAGCTTTTTGGTCTATATTTAAAATTTTAAATAGAAACATTTACATTAGTTGAGTCAAAGAAAAACAAATCTTCATTTCTTAACCAATCATAGGTTACTGTACATCAGGTACATGTACTGTTGTAATAGTAAATATCATTTGGATAAAGATTTGATTTTCCATGTGAAAGCAATTTAGGTATAAACACAAGTCAAAAGTCACACCCAGAATCATCCTCAACATCCCAGCATATATACAAGTCTTGTATCATTTTGCTTCTTTCTATTCCATTTTATTTTGTTGAAACAACATGGAACATTTTACCACCACAATTTTATACCTCACATTTTATCATATTCTATTTATTTATTTATTTTCTATTTATATCAGGCGCATATGTTTCTTATATATATATATATATATATTCTATAATATGTGTACTAATATCACAGGCATCTCACCAAAAAGGGCAGGGAAAAAGGGACATAAACCAGCCCATCAAAGTCAAATCATAATTACTATAAATATGCTCATTTTCTAGTGGATTGATTCAATTCAACTACATCTCTCTAGAGGATTCAAGTCTATCATGCCATTCTCATATGTCAATAGATTTTTCAAGATGTTTTGGGTTGATGATTTCCAAACTGGTATCTTGCCATCTCTTGGAGCAAGAGTCCACCAAGAAACTAAACTAAGAAAATACATAATCTCCCCCTTCGATCGAAATTACTGGTAATGATGACGTCTCTTTATTTTCTTTTTATTTGAACTCTGTCTCTTGAGGTTACAAATTTAAACTCGTAACACTATGTCGACACATGGACTAACGATGTTATAATATTATATAATATAATTTCTTGCAGGGCTTGGGACAAGTGGTTGATAATTCTAGTGCTTTACTCTGCATGGATATGCCCCTTTCAATTTGCTTTTCTACCTGAAAAACATGACACACTATTCATCATAGATAACATTGTGAATGGTTTCTTTGCAATTGACATAGTGATGACATTCTTTGTTGCATATCTTGATAACCATTCCTACCTTCTTATTGATGATCATAAGAAAATTGCAAAAAGGTACATATCTAACCACTTTACTATGTTATTTCTTTTTTCCTTGTAGAATTAATAAAATGAATTTTAAATTCTCAAATAAAAAATTGACAAGAATTATTTTTCTCTTCTTCCCATAAAAACTTTGATTTCAGGTACCTATGTACCTGGTTTATCTTTGATGTTTGTTCAACTGCACCTCTTCAAACCATTAGCTCCATATTCACCGATCATAGCAGCGAGTTTGGATTCAGAATTCTTGACATGCTTCGTTTATGGCGACTCAGACGAGTCAGTTCTCTCTTTGCAAGGTAAATCTTAATAACATGCTCAACTTTATTCTCAATTTCTTCCAAGCATTGTTTTAAATCACACTCGCGCTGCAATTCTTAATATTGCAAAAATCGCGGTCAAATACAGCTAATACTATCCTACACTTAATCGCGTTGTAGAGACATCAAAACCTTGCTGTCGCAAACCCAAATTACAGCCGCATAACTTTATTTAAAACTGTGCTTTCGAGTATCACCGTACTCACTAGCTCCTCGAATTTGTTCTTTCAGCCTTGAGAAAAACATTCGCTGGAATTACTTTTGGATTCGATGCTTAAAGCTCATTGCGGTAAGCGTCTACATAATCCTTTCTAATTTTGGTTTTATATATGTTTCTTTCTAACGGAGGTAATCCTATTCGAAGAATCAATTATTATTAACCAATTAGAAATTGAAATGTTTCGACTTTTGATCAAATTTTTCAGGTGACCTTGTTTGCAGTACACTGTGCTGGATGCTTTAACTATTTACTTGCAGATAGGTACCATGATTCAAAAAGGACATGGATTGGTTCTGTGTACCCTGATTTTAAGGAAATGAGTCTTTGGGATAGATATGTGATAGCAATGTATTGGTCAATTGTGACACTAACTACTACTGGATATGGAGATTTGCATGCTAATAACACTCAGGAGATGTTGTTTGACATTGGATACATGTTGTTCAACTTGGGATTAACAGCTTACATCATTGGTAACATGACAAATCTTGTTGTTCAATGGACAAGTCACACCAGAAATTTTGTATGTTTTCTCAACCTCATGTTGTTTAGTTCATTGAATACTTAATTTGATCTCTCATGATCTTCTCGCAGTTCAATTTAGTCCCGCTAACATATTTAGACATATATTTTTATAAAAAAATATTTATAAAAATATTTAAACCGTGAAATATGATTCAACATCTACACAAAATATCTTTACATAGTTGGAACTAAGGATGAGAATCGAATCCAAGTATGTTGAACACTTGTAAAAATAAAATACAAGCAGTGGACAGGGTAAATATTTATATTTATGGGTCCGAGTTCGAGTAATTACACACAAACTTGAATTGATATGATTGCAGATATTAATACTCTAGGACTCAACCCTCCCCACGACCAACATATAATATATATATATATATATATATATATATATATATATATTAAATTTTTTTAGCAAAAAATGTATATTAATTGTATTTTACAAATTAAATTATATTTTTTAACAAGTGTTAAGAATTTTATTTTACTTTTTCCTCAAAAATTTTTATTTTTATTTTTATTTTTTGACAAACAGCAAGTAATGTTAATTTATTGGTTAGAATCCTATTCATTTTTGAGAGGGAAGACTATTTATTGGTTCATAAACTATCAGTCATATTAATATTTTTAGTCATATTAATATTTTTCTTCTGTACTTTATATTCTTTTTTTTTTATTTTCTCAAGTATTTGTACTTTTTATTCCTACTTAGCATTAAGTAACATTTTCCTTAGAATAAATCCGGACTTTGGAGTCTCAATCACAAATTGACGATTAGCATTGAGTATCACACAATTATTATTCAAGAAAAAACTCTAAAGTTTTGATTCTGACATTTAATTTTTCTTAACCTCAAATATGGTATATTTAAAACTAATTTTACGAATTTTCTTAATAGTATATTTTTAAATTGGTGGTGAAAGTTATTGAGCACACAATGAAACAGTTGACAAAATATATATACCATAAATACCAGTTAACCACGAATAAAAAGTAAGCAAAGAATCATTTGTTCCGCGTGAATCTTACATATGAGGACTAGTATTTTTTCATATTTTTATATAATCATAAGCATAAGAATCGAATCTAAAATTTGTCCAAAACTTTATGACTGTAACCAAGTCATTAGTTGTCAAGCCTCCTTAAAAAAATAAAAAATAAAAAGTTGTCAAGCCAAAATCAGTCCTGCAATTAAAGGAAACCAAAAATAAAATAAAATAAAATAAAAAAGCATTTATTTTGTCGTGTAGTGCTGGTTTAAATCATTTAGTGGGTCCATATGAACCATGTTATACCCACTGACATTGGTCCAAATTTATTTTCCTAATTGGGAATGTGGACCATATTACAAGTTCATAACGACTGGCACATGTTTTTGGTAGGGTGCAACAGTTCGATTTTCAGCCAAAATAATATTGATAGTTGATACCGACCAAGTCTACAATGGTTTGGTTTTCAATGTTTTTTAGATGTGAAATCGAACCAAACTAAATCGATGTGAGTTATTCCAACAAAATGTGAGCTGTCCAATTTTAATCAAATAGTTTCTGATTGAAACCTTTAAAGTAAACGTGACAAATACAATTATATGAAATCGTGATACATCTTTATGGAACGATATTTAAGCAACTCACTCGGAGTTGCCTTTTTGTCATTTAGAGAACTCGACTATTACTATGTCATAATTTAAGTAACTCGCTATATTTTGTCCGATGACTTAAAATTTAAGCAATTGTTGTTTATTTACCGTATATATTTAAGAACTCAATAACAATCCTATTAAAGATCTTACCAATATTACAATCCTACTTAATTTTCTTCTCTCTAATGAATAAACTATTGGTTTTTGTGGCACAGAGAGATACAGTGAGAGCAGCAACAGAATTTGCATCAAAAAATCATCTACCTCATGAGACACAGGATCAAATACTATCACACTTATGTCTCAAGTTCAAAACAGAAGGATTAAAACA
Source organism: Medicago sativa (assembly GCF_051527215.1). Taxonomy (NCBI): domain Eukaryota; kingdom Viridiplantae; phylum Streptophyta; class Magnoliopsida; order Fabales; family Fabaceae; genus Medicago; species Medicago sativa. Next base: position 35,085,732 of record NC_140756.1, on the reverse strand, counting down.
GCAAGAAACAATAAATGGCATGCCAAAAGCAATTCGCGCAAGCATTGCACACCATCTTTTTTATCCTGTTGTGCAGAAATCCTACCTCTTCCAAAGAGTTTCACAAGATTTTCTATTTCAACTGGTACATTTTCACATGCTTTATTAGTTATTTATCGGAAATACATTGTCCGTATTGTTATCATTACAAGGTCTGATGTAAGTAACTTTGTAACAATAGGTTACAGAAATAGAAGCCGAGTATTTTCCACCTAAAGTTGATGTTATGCTACAAAATGAGTCTCCAACAGATCTATACATGTTGGTCTCAGGATCAGTGGTGAGTAATCTTAAGCATTTGCAGTCAATTAATCGATCATATAATCGAAAAGTCTGCGTTTCTCATGATCAATTTAATCTGTTGCAGGATCTCATTCGCAGTGTTGATGGTCGTGAACAAGTATGTCATAACATTCAAACATTGCATGTTTACCTTTTTATGAATTTAAAGACTATGCATCAATGGTCTTCAATCATATTTCGCAATGAAACAATTGAACTTAACTATCTACCCTAACATGAATAATTCAGGTTTTGATGAAGGCAAGTGCAGAAGATACATTTGGAGAGATTGGAGTTTTATACAATAAGCAACAACCTTTCACTGTTAGGACCAAAGAGCTTTCACAAATTTTAAGGCTTAGCAGAACTTCATTGATGAATGCCTTACAAGCAAATCCAGAAGCAGCACCAATTATAATGTCAAATCTTTTTATGGTAATAAACATATTACACTTTTCTAGATTTCATTTATAGCATAACCTCTCTCACAAGAGTATTATTATTGTCTTAAATACACTTTTGAACCTCTTATTTTTCACAAACTTACGATTTTAGTATGTGATTTCTAAATCCGAAATATAATCCTTCACTTTTTAACATTTCAGAAATTTTCTTTGCCACTAAATTTATAGCTTATCTTTCCTGATGTGTAATGTTGAATAATGAGTTGGTCGGTCACTGGATAGTGTGACAATGCATATGTGTAACCTAAAAAAATAAAATTTCTCAGAAAAATATACATAGCCACATCACCTAATGACCGATCAACTCATTATTCAACTTCACAAATTAGCAAAAATATACTAGAAATTCGATGAGATAATTATTCAAATTTTAAAAACTAGGAAATTATATTTTCCGATTTTATAATCTTTTAGGGAGAAAGGGCTATTTTGTTGTTGATAATTTGTTGTTTCTTTTGACAGAGGTTAAGTGGTCAAGAAGATTTAGGTTTTGGACATCCACCTACTAGATTGTCTCTTCATGACATACATGGTGGAAACAACACAAGGAGAAATTCATGTGATGAATTTACAAAAAATTCACATGGGGGAGACATATTGCATGACATGATACCTAACATGATTGAAAATCAGCCAGAAAAAGAAGCAAATGAAAAGAAGCTAAGTCCTGTTAGATGGAAACAGAAAGATCAAGAAGACAAGCAACAAAACAAGAGTCATGAAAATGGACAGACATTAGATGAACATATAATAGACTTTATGGAGACAGATAACCTTAGCCATGTTAGGAGTGACCAAATTTCTTTAGGAGCAAGTAACCATCAAATCGAAAGGAAAAAACCGATTTTTGTTGATAAGAGAGTTACCATTCACTATGTAGGACAAGACAGAACCAAGTTACAAGGAAAACATGGGAAGTTGATAATTTTACCTGATTCATTGGATGAGCTGCTCAAGATTGTTGGTAAGCATCCACTTAAACATTCTGTCAAATACTCTTTTGTAAATAATGCCGGTGTCTAGGTAGAGTTTTATGCATGTTTGAATTGACATTGAGATTGACAAAATCACGATGAGCTACCTTGATTTTGACAAAAGCGACACTTTGACGTTTCAACAAAATCACAATGGTGCCGTGATTTTGCCAAACTCGCTAAACATTTGAACATGTACTTACAGAACGTTTTCCAACTAATCATGTAAAATTTAAGACTATTCTCAATAGTTGCTTTGATCTTATCTTCATATTCTTACTATCAATTTGTGAAACTGCAGGAGAAAAGTTTGGAGGGCCAAGGCCTACAATAATACTAAATTCAGAGAATGCAGAGATAGATGACCTTTGTGTCATTCGAGACGGTGATCATCTGTATTTTCTTTGCGGCGACAACGAAACTTTGAGCTAATAGTTTAGATATAAAACTAGCATTTATAGTATTCAGATACACACAGATTACATAAAATCTCATTAATGGAGATGTTGCTAATCTCCTTTTACTATGCAATAATTTTGAAAATTTCTCTTCATGCTTATACTAGATTCAGATCATAATGAATGCACAACCAAAGGAATTGAAAGAAACAATACAAAACTACATAATAATCAAACTTGTTGCTAGCTCTGGTTGTTTTGCTTCATTTTCATATGCATTGTATCACTGCTAACCTAAATGAAAAATTGGAATAAAATACTCGGTTCACGTGTGAGTGGTTAAGTTCACATCGTCTATGAATGGTGAAAATGTGGATGTATAAGAGAGGTGACTCATACACCTAATGTTTTAAGCTTTTGGGTGGAGATGTGGCGTCTCTACCTCTCTCTTGTTGTCCAGGAGCATTGACCCATTGTTGTTTCCGACAATGCCCGACTCCTCAAGTGGTATCAGAGTCTTGATTCGGCTTGGTGGAGGAGTAGGGGTGGATTTTGTTATAGGAGGTGGAAACTCATCCTTGAGAGGGAGATTGTTGTGGTTAAGTCGCACATCGCCAATGAATAGATAAAATGTTGGATATATAAGAGGTGATCGCATATATCCAATACCTTAAAATTTTGGACGGAGATATGGCGTCTATCTTTTATCTCTGTCTCTTATGGTTTTGATTCTCCCGCATACCCGGGACACCCCAACATAAAATGTCCTCCAACACATTGAGTGCATAACATGATCAATGCATTGTAGAAAATTTAAGCCTTATAACTTCAGGCACAAGGCACAAAAGAAGTATAAACCCTTCATATGAGTACCTAAGTCTGAAATTGTCTATGTGCTTAAGAGGAATGGAAAAACAGAGATCATGGTACCTGGACAATGGCTGCTCGCGACACATGACAGGAGAAAAATATATGTTCCAAACCTTGTCCACGAAAGAGGGAGGAATTGTGGGATTTGGAGGAAATAAAAAAGGCAAGATTATTGGTATGAGAACTATTGGTAACTATTTTATCTCCATTAATAATGTTTGGTTTGTTGATGGACTGAGACATAACCTACTTAGCATAAGTCAATTTGGTGATAGTGGTTATGAAGTGATGTTTAATAAGAACAACTGCACAGTAATCAACAAAACGACAAATCCATAGTGTTTAAAGGTAAAAGAAAGAACAATGTTTACAAAATCAATTTTTCTGAATTGGCTGAATAGAAGGTAGTTTTCCTTCTGTCAGTGAGTGAGGAGAAATGGTTTTGGCACAGAAGGTTGGGTCATGCTAATTGGAGATTAATCTCTAAGCTTAGTAAGTTACAACTGGTTAGAGGTTTATCAGACATTAACTATCACTCAGATGCACTATGTGGAGCATGTCAAAAAGGAAAAATTATGAAATCTTCTTTTAAATCTAAAGACATTGTTTCTACATCTAGACCATTAGAGCTACTTCACATCGATTTGTTTGGACCAGTTGGTACAACATTAATTAGTGGGAAAAAGTATGGATTAGTCATTGTTGATGTGGACTTGGGTCAAGTTCCTTAGAACTAAAGATGAAACATATGATGTGTTTAATAACTTATGCACACAAGTACAATCTGAAAAAGAAATGAAAATTTTAAAAGTCAGAAGTGATCATGGTGGAGAATTTGAAAATGAGCCATTTGAAACTTTTTGTGAAAACAAGGAATTATCTAAGAGTTTTCTTCTCCTAGAACTCCACAACAAAATGGGATTGTAGAGAGAAAGAACATATCCTTACAAGAAATGGCCAGAACCATGATTCATGAAGCTAATATGGCTAAGTACTTCTGGCAGAAGTTGTAAACACAACATGTTATGTTCAAATTAGAATCTATATTATATTAATTCTGAACAAAACAACATATGAACTTTTTAAAGGAAAAAAAAACCAAGCATTTCTTCCTTTCATCAGTTTGGATGTACATGTTACATCTTGAAAAATAAAGTCTATCTAAATAAATTTGATGTCAAGGCTCAGAATGGAATCTTTTTAGATTAGTCTGAAAGATCCAAGGCATACAAAGTGTATAATTCTGAAACACAGTGTGTTGAAGAATCAATGCACATCAAGTTTGATGACAAAGAATCTGACAATTAAATGCTAGAGCTAGTTGAAAGTTTTGCAGATATTTAGAAAACTGAATAACCTTTAGAACCTGTTCAGACTTTAGAGTCTGATGTCAATCCTAAAGGTTCAGAAGCTGATCCTACTCCAGAAGCTCATCAAGATAAAGAAGCTTCTGAAGAAGCTCATGATGGTTCTCAAGAAGCAACTCAGCCAAGATCCAGAGGAAACAAAGACAGTCCCAAGAAGACAATATCATCCTTCAGACAATAACATTCAATGTTGGGACTGCTGTCTATGATTGAACCAACTTCTGTTGATGAAGCACTCTCTGATGATGAATGGATAGTTGCAATGCAAGAAGAACTCAATCAGTTTCAAAGAAATGATGTCTGAGATCTGGTTGCTAAACCACCCCAGAAGAACATTATTGGAACAAAATGAGTATTTAGAAACAAGCTCAATGATCTAGGTGAAGTTGTCAGAAACAAAGCAAGACTTATAGCTCAAGGTTACATGCAACAAGAGGGTATTGATTACACTAAGACATTTGCTCCAATTGCAAGACTGGAAGCAATAAGGTTACTTATATCATATTCAGTTAATCATGGCTTAACTTTATATCAGATGGATGTTAAGAGTGCCTTTCTAAAAGGTGTAATTTCTGAAGAAGTGTATGTCAAACAACCTCCTGATTTTAAAAATGTAAAAGATCTAGATTATGTTTTTAAACTTAAGAAATCATTGTATGGTATTAAACAAGCTCCTAGAGCTTGGTATGAGAGAATGAGTAATTTCTTGCTGGAAAATGATTTTTAAAGAGGACAAGTTGACACTACACTACTCAGAAAGACACTTAAGAAAGATATATTAATTGTTTATATATATATATATATATATATATATATATATATATTGATGATATAATATTTGGTTCTACTAATGCATCTCTTTGCAAGGAATTTTCTAAATTAATGCAGGATGAATTTGAAATGAGCATGATGGGATAATTGATGTTCTTTCTTGGAATTCAAATCAACCAATGCAAAGATGGAGTATATGTTCATCAGTCAAAGTATATAAAGAAGCTTCTAAAGAAATTCAATCTTCAAGAATGTAAAGTGATGACTACTCCAATGCATCTAACCTGCACTTTAAGCAAAGAAGATACTGGTTCAAAGGTAGATCAGAAGCTATATAGAGGTATGATAGGTTCACTGTTATATCTAATATCTTATAAATCATATATTCTACTTAGTGTATGCTTGTGTGCAAGATTCCAATCAGATCCTAGAGAATCTCATTTAAGTGTTGTTAAGAGAATCTTTAGATATCTGAAAGGAACAACTAATCTGGAACTTCTTTATAAGAAATCACTAGATTATAAGTTGGTTGGATTTTGTGATGATGATTATGCTGGTGATAGGATTGAAAGAAAATCAATCAATGGAAATTGCCAATTTCTTGGTGAGAATCTGATATTCTAGGCTAGCAAAAGACAATCAACTATTGTTTTGTCAACAACAGAAGCAGAATACATCTCAGCTGCAAGTTACTGCGCACAACTAATTTGGATGAAACATCAGTTAGAAGATAATCAGATTCTTGAAAACAATATTCCCATCGTTTGTAATAATACTACTGATATTTGTTTGTCAAAGAGTCCAATTCTACATTCTAGAGTCAAGCACATTGAAATCAAACATTATTTTATAAGAGACTATGTTCAGGTGTTTTGAATATTCAATTCATTGATACTGCTCATCAATGGGCTGATATATTCACAAAGCCCTTAACAGAAAAAAGATTTAATTTTATAAAGAAAAATTTGAACATGCATTTTATTTCAGAATGATGTTTGCCTCTGAATGAGAACTCAGACTCTGATGAGGTTCAGAAGCCAAAAATCTAACATACTCTCTTTACTAAGAATTTGAAGGAATTTCAGCTTCTGAAGTCATCAGCCTCTGAAGTCCAGAGTCTGGACTTCTTTGCTTCTGATAGGTTTTATAAGTGGAAAAGTTTGTAATTGCTTTTTGTACGTCTGTCCCACTAATAAAACAGTTACTCTGATTGTTTGTCTAATGTGGCTTATAATCGTTGGGTACATCAGAATGTCAATGGATGTCGTTTTAAGTGAAGGTACAAAGAAGGACAATAGTGTACTCCACTACCTCCAACATTCTCATGTGCATTGTACGAAGCTACAGTTGTGCCTCCATTGGAATAGAACAGTTAATTCCTATTCAGAGAAAGGATTCAAATTCATTCCTTCATAGGACATTAACCAAATCAAGCAACAAATCAATGTTGAAAGATCAAGCTTCTCAAATGACTCTTTCATGCGCTGACACTCTTCAACGTCTCTTTTCAACCTCTATATAAAGGATTGAAGACTTGAAGATAAATAGTGACTCTGCAATATTTTTACAAGTGTCAAAACTTTGTCAAATTCATTATGCATCAAACATTTAGATTTTCTTATAAACTTTCATATCTTAGAAATTCTTAAGTATAGAGTCTGAATTATTTTGTATTTGTGAACACCTCTGATTGTATATCAAGTGTTCGACCTAACAATTTTTATTTGTAATCTTTGTTTGTTAGAAGTCGCTTGCTTGAGCATAGGAAGTCTCTTTCCTGTGTGGTTGAGCAATTGTAATCTTGTGTGATTATAGTTAGAAACTCTTGTAAGTGACAAGGGGACTGGACTACTTCCGGATTGTGGAAGGAACCATGTTAAATTGCTTCTCTCTCTCTCTCTCTCTCTCTCTCTCTCTCTCTCTCTCTCTCTCTCTCTCTCTCTCTCTCTCTCTCTCATATCCGCTGCACTTAACTTTAAGCATTGCTTCAAGTTCTGAAATCTATCAAAAGCTGGACTTTGAACTTAGTTTAAAACAAGAAAAAGCTAACACAATTCAACCCCCCACCCCCCTTTCAGATTTTTCTAATTTCTTGTTTTTTTTAAATAAGAAAAATAAAAAACATTATAATATTTTTATTAGGTAATTATGTTTTTTTTTTTTGGTATATATTATAGCAGTAATGATGTTCTCTTTTTTGGATGTATTTAATTGACTAATTATAAATTTTTTTATTATCAATATGACTTATACTCCCCTCCGCCTATGCATGGTAACAAAACTCATATTCGCGGGTACCTGCCCGAACCAAACCCAATTTGACGGGTTTTCCCCGTTTTGACTGGGTTTGATATGTGTTTGGGTTTTTCCCCATTTCAAAACACAGGTAACAGGGATATAGGTACCCACCCTGAACTCATACCTAAACATGTCCCGAATGTTGAAAATCAATTTATTACCCCTTTTATATAAATAGAAACCCAAACCCTAAATCATTTTACTCACAGAGTCAGTTAGAGTCTCAGTCTCTTAGTTGACACTTATTTATCACAGTTCTATCTTTTCTCCTTTCATATCTCACAATTTCGGCCTCTCTCTTCTTCATCACCATAGTCATCGATCATCGTCATCTCCTTGTTGGATAATTCATTACAACATTGCGCTAGGGGTTGAAATTGCGCTCGGGGCTGAAAAATGTTTTTTTTTATTAAAGTTTATCCACTGCGGGGATGGGGCAAGGATACCAGAACTCGTCAGGGATGAGGTTCGATTTCTCATCCCCGTTGGATATAGGTAAGGTAACAGGTAAGTATATGAGAGTAGTTTAATCCATCCACACCCCACCCCATTGATAGCATAAGACCCAATTTTTTTTCCAGGGGGAAAGAAATATAGAGGAAAGAAAATAAATTGTGACGAGATTATAATTAAGTAGTTTAATATGAAAGAAAATAAAAGGAAATTATGATGGAAAAAAATTGTGTATTAATTTATTAAAATGAAATAAACATAAATAAAAATTGATTCCATAAAAACTAAAATCATAATAAAGAAATAATTTTATTACAATTAATGAAAATTATAAAAATAAAAATAAAAATAAAAAAATAAAATATTTTCTTTAATTTAATAATTAATAATATAGTTAACACCCATTTTATTCCCTTAGAAAGTTCGCAAAATTCAATTTAGTCAATGGAAAAAATAAAAACTACTTTTAGTGCTTGAGAAAAATAAATTAGGATAACTTTAAGATTTAAAATAATTGATTCCCTTGAAAAAGATGTAATTGATATCAATTAAAATATTTAAATAAATAAAATTTATTTAGTTATATAAAAATATTAAATCTGACGAGTCACGTGTCACGCAAATGTAAAACAATTTAAAATATACACTTGGCAGACTGTCCGTGAATTCTTATTTTTCGAAATATAAAATAAATGAAAAAGAGTAAATTTGTTGGAGGAATATTTTTTAGGATCTATGTTTGAAGAAAATATTTATAGGGACTAAAAAAATTGATAATTTCTAAGAGAAAAAAAATATATTCACCTTTAATTAATTTATTAATATGATTGATATCTTTTTTTATCTTACTTTATCTATATATTTTATTTTTCGTAAAATTTATTACACATACTATATAATGTAAATACATAAAAATATTTCTAAAATTTATTTTCATTGATTATTAATTTATTAAATAAAAAAATCTTTGATTGTTCAAGGATAATTATGTCATTTCATATTTTGATTGTTCAAGGATAATTTTTTCATTTCATATTTTAGGCATATATTATGCATTATTCATTCCAACTGATTTAAGCTCACGAGGACAATATGTTTATGTCTATTTATGAATACATATATTTCTTTTCTATCATAATTTCCTTTCAACTTTTCCTATGCCAAACTATTAAACAATCTCTTCGTTTCAACTTCTTTTCTAACTTCTATATTTCTTTCATAAACCAAACAAAGTTTAAAAGGGTTGAAACTAACTTATCCCGAATTATTTTTCTTTGGGATAAAAAGTTGTTTTTATTTTTTTCAGGGTCTAAGTTGGGTCATGCAATTTTTTTTCAATGACTAAACTAGGGCTTTAAACTATAAATTAAAGTCATATATAATACATGTATTAAAGATAAGATTTATATTTCTTATTTTTCATTACGTTTTATGTTCCAACAGTTATTTTTTTATTTTTTATTTTTTGAAAGTCCTCGTGAGTTTAACTCAGTTAATATGGACAATGCATAATATATGAAAGGTCCGGGGTTCGAGCCCCGGCCGCCACCAAAAAAGTTATTTTTTTGAAAGAAAAAAGTATTCCTATAATTATTATTAATTACCACAATTGATTTAAAATAATAAGAAAACAAAAGGCTAAAAGTTTAATGTTTAAAAGAAAATTTGTAAAATAAGAAAAGTACAAAAACATTTAAATATTATAAACTTGTTAAGAAATAAAAATTGTGTTTAGGAAATATTGATACAATAAATTATTAAAAAATAATTTAATACAATATTAAACACAATTAACTCATTATATATAGAGATATAGGGATAGAATATAGCCACAACATTTACAATTAACTTATTATGGGTCGGCGCAAAATTGAGATTGCGATGGTGAAAAACCCAGAGGCGAGACAAGTCACATTCTCAAAGCGCCGAATGGGGTTATTCAAAAAAGCAAACGAGCTTGCCATCTTGTGTGGGGCCAAAATTGCTATTGTTGTATTCTCTCCCGGGAATAAACCTTACTCTTTTGGCCACCCTGGTGTTGATGCTATTGCGTCTAAATTTCTTCAACAAGAGCCCGATCTAAACGATGTCCTAGAAACCCCTTCCTCTAACATAGATGATCTGAACCAACAACATGAGAAGGTGATGGCTGATATAGCTGAGGCTGAAAAGGAAGATAAGGCCAATGAGGATATGCTAAAAGAATACAAATCGGCCCTACTCAGCCAGCCTAAGGAATGGAAAGATTCATTAATGGAGCTCAAGGATATGGTAAAATCACGTCTTCATGATTTAGATATATCAGATTCTATGATGCTCCTTGCAAAGGAGCCCGTGGTTGGAATTAAAAACCAAGCCACAGAAAAGAAAGGAAAATATTAATGTTTGATTTATATCATGCAAAATATGTGTGTCTTTTAAATTCTCTTGTACTAAATACTTGTTGCTTCTTTGCTCGTTGTTAGAGCAGCATAGAAAATAGTACGAGTCTTGAATAAAATATGCTGTACTGAATTTCAATAAATTGCAAGGAAATAAAAAGGTCAAATGCATCCATGGTCTTTAAGTTCATCGTTTGTACACATTGGTCTTTTACGTTGTTTTAATTTTTTATTGGTCATTTATCGCTTTAAAAATTTACATTGTTACCCTTTCAATGACCCAGCGTTATAACTTATAATAGATTGACGTGGCCGATCAAATTAAGCAAAAATTTATTATTTTTAATTATTTTAATTAAAAAACTCCAATAAAAAAAATGTTGTGTCGGGTTCAACTAATAACTCTCTGTGGCCATCGTCGTCATTGGCCATTTTCTCTCTTCAATTCAACTCAACCTGGTAACAGTTCTTCTTCAAATACCATTTCATTTGGTATTCTCCTTTTTATTTTTGTTTAATGTATGCATTGAATCATATGATTTTCGATTTTAATTAATCTGCTATGTTTTGGTGTTGTAAATTAATTGTATGTTTGATAACAGGTGGAAGATATTAGGATTAACTAAAAAAATCTAAAGCAAAATGGAATGTATTTTGCGTTTATTTGTGACCTTTCATGTGATTTATGTGTTCTAATGGGCTAACCCTAATCCGCCGCCGATCCTCTTACTCTCAATACTCCACCATGTAGACTTTTATCTTGGTGGTGCGACGAGATCCTTTCTCTGCACCACCAAAACCAATACTCCCGGTGGCCTTAACGCTGCGTCGGTGGTGGTTAGTTAGGTTAGGAAGATTGCATTAGCCCCCTGTTAAATCAGTGGTTTTTGCTTCTTCTTAAACCTTTGGTTCCTTTTTTTTTTTGCTAAGAAAGGAGTAATGGCAGACATCGGGAGGAAACACCGACATACCAACTTGGTTGGCATCTGGGAAACCTCCGTCCTATGCTGCCAAACTCTAAAATTTTATTAAAAAAAGGAAGAAAAAAATATACAAGAAGAGGGGGGACTAGGCCAAAACCCTCAGAAGAAAAACAAACAAAAAAAGCTGAAAAAAAACTACTACAGACTAAGAAAATCTGTAGTTAAACAAACCAACTCTATCACGAAGAAATCCATATGCAACTGACGATAAGCCGGAAGAGTTTCTAACCAAATAGAACTTTGAATCCCATGACCCATATTCGTCAATTTGTCTGCACAGCTGATACGGACAATCCAATATAACAGAATCATTTGGAAGATGGAAGAGCACCCTTTGCGCGGGTTTGATAGGACTTGCTTTTTACGAGTTTGCTTCTGCGCCTTGGTAAGAACTTGAGTGAAGCCTTCGTCAGCCATTCGTTGATCATATTCACGGATTTTGGCCCATAAATCAAGACCATCTTGAATGTTCTTGCTAACATGTTGTTGTACGGGTGGGACCGGAAACGATAAATTTACCTCTGCCTCATCTCTGATATTGTTTGTTGCGTGTTGGAATAAAGAATGCTCCCCATCCACAGCCGCAACATCTTCTTTACAAGCATCAACAGACCCTTCAATTTGAGAAGTGTCCAAACCATCCCCATCAATATTGACCCGCACCTCTACATCGGGAGCAGAAGCAATTGGAGGACTAGTAGCAGCTCTATCCCCCTAAAGAGAAACTTCTTGAACATCCTTTCGGACTAAAGTAAGAACAGGTTCAGTATACTAAGGCAGTGTACGTTGAGGGACCACTTCCTCCACATTTTGCAAGGGAATACTAATTGTAGAAGGTGCAGGTTCCTTCACAGTCTCCGTAGAGACAGGTGGCGGACTTGAATGTTGAATCTGTAAAGCTTTCTCTAAAGCAGCTGGCCGAGTGACAGGTTGTTGGAAGGCTGCAGATGAGCCTATACCTGAAGGATTGTCCTGAAGAGGAACCCAATCAATCCTCTGTGTTGGCAACTGCTTCTTTCCCTGAGCGATTTTTTCCTTCTTTATATTATTTTCTTTTTCCTTCCGGGGATGAATCCACCGACAAACTGAAAAATGATGCCCTATGTTTTGGCAATGGGTACAAAAATCCGGCATACGCTCATAAACCACCTGAACAGGAAAAGCAAAGCCCTCTCTTTCCACAACAATTTCATAGAAAATCTTGTGAGTAAAATCCATGTCGACAAGTATACGTGCATAATGGCCAAAAAGACGCTTGGATGTTGCATTATCAATAAGGAGCGGAGTACTAATTGCACTAGCAATCTCACGAAGAGTCTTATCCATCCAATAGTCTTGAGGTAAAGCCATCAAATGGATCCAAACTTGGGCATGTGTGTTACGTTGTGTGTGCAAATTAAAATCTTTGGACCATTCAAAAAACCGTAACAAACCAGGTTTCAAATTTACCATTCCCATCACCCAAACCGATCGTAAATCATCCTCGGAGGCAAAAAAGAATTCATAATAACCCCTACCTAGAGAAAGCAGGGACCACGCGCCTGATGTCTGCCAAAGCTTCTGAAGTTTCAGCTCAATATCCCTTTTCGCGTACGGTTTGTCGCCCTTGTTGAGAACCAGCCGACCTCGCAAGTTTCGCTTACGAAAAGCCATGCCTTTCTCATACATTCCCTGCGAAATTTTGATATTAAGGGTCTCCCCTCGAATGGGTGGCTGAGGTAGATCATCATTAGATGACGTTGGCGTCGATGCTGACAAAATCTGTGCAAAAGAAGCTGCAACCGATGGACTGGATTGGGCACGCACCATCGCAGCTGCAGGAGTGGCCAACGGGGGAAACTCAGCCTGCCAGTCAAAAGGCATGGCAACGACTGAGTCGAAGGAATCCCGGAATCCACCGATTGAATCAGCAATTGGAGATTGAAATTCAATCACGTAAGCAATTGTTTGTAGTTGAGATATCCACCAACCGAATGGATGAAACGAGTGGAAAAAGTGTAATCAATGGGACTAGCACAAGTGATTGCACATGAAAGCAACCAACCAAATGCATACAAGAGGTTAATTGGGAACGGCACACAATCCCATGGTGGTAATGGGGAACAATATCACCTTTGGTTCCTGTTACTGTTGTGGTTCACTCCGTTCCTGTTACAACGTCGTCGCGTCTTCCGCCATGTTGGGTGATTGTTCTAGTGACGGATGTAAAGCCTTACCCCTTTTGAGATTCGATATGTTTTGGGTTTTGGTTGGTTGTATGTTGGAACTCAAGACTGTGGAGACAAGTTCGTTTCTGTAACACCTCGTTTTCCCAACATAAATAAATATAAAGAATATCAGAGTTTATCATCATAAACAGAGCATCACATTCATCTTTCAACATTTTCCACAATTTAAATAGAACAAAATACTATTTATTAAACAACAAGTCGTTATAAAAATCCAACAATCATGCAGCGGAATTAGTTTTACATCATCTTATAAAAATCCTTGGCACTAAAAGGCCACAACATTGACATCTTAGATAGTCTTCTTGAAAATAGTTCAACAATAATAGAAGTAAATACGTAACAAGGAAAACATGCATCAGACAATTCTCATCCCGTTACGTATCAGAGCATCCTAGACGATACGGCGGAGATTACTCACAACAACAGCTAGTCCTGGTTATCTGCACGTTACCAACGTATGGGCAACATTCAAACAGAAGGGGTGAAATTTCACATTCATTAATAGCAAGTAACAATTCATAAAGAATAATCAACAACATATATTTAACTTTAATATCATCACTTAGCATCATTTAATAAGGATAAAGCAACCAACAACATCTTAAACATCAACAATATATATATTCATCATTATATAACATAAACTAATATCATCCATTAAGGTCAGAACAGCAACAACATCTTAAGCAATCATCATTTATTTCATGTTATGACGACTCTACAATGCAACAACAACTCCTCATCTTAAACAACAACATCTTAGACAACTTCAATATGCATGTGGTACCACCAGGGCATTAAGCCCCCATCTCTAAGGTCATAAATGGATCTGTCGGGCATTAAGCCCCCATCTCTAAGGTCATAAATGGACCTGTCGGGCATTAAGCCCCCATCTCTGACTATGCAACGACACAACTCTAATGCAACGACATAACTTTCGTACAACAACTTGAATGGCATAACATCATAATATTTTGTATCATACAATACTCACATAATGTATTCCAACATATCAACAACAATAACACCATATACATTAATCAATTATATTCATATCAAAGTCCAAAACATTCTTCAAAAGAAAATCAAGTTTAATCAATAAGACATAAGCCAGATACTCATAAAACACCTCAACTAAATCCCTAATACTTAAGTTGAAGTTGGGAAACCAACCATAAGTTTCTGGACTAACTTGGGATTAGTTATGCTAAGTTTTCTGAAGACCCACTTGGACTATTTTCATCATAACTCAAAATCTACAAATATTTTCTAGTCACTCCAAAGCCATTAGAAAGCTAACTCAATTATCTACAACTTTCATGTTTACACCGAAAGCTAATTCAAAACAGAAACGGGTGAAAAACAGTGAACAGTCGAGGAATAAGTTTGCAGAAAACGTGTCACGATTTCGGAAAATGTGCCACGTTTTTACGACTAGAAAAACCCAAATTTTGACATTTTAAAATCGTGCCACGATTCCCAAAATGTGCCACGTTTTTGACAGTACCAGGTCAAAAAAACAGCTTTTCAAAAGTGCGATTTTTACCATTCTAAGCCCTTCTGAGGTTCATAATCGACCCTAAATTGACTGAAACGATGTACTATGGTTACCCTATGATCTGTAAACGTTTTTCTACATCAATTCTATGGTTTCTCATCATCTAGTCATCAATTCACCACTTTTAACCTAATTCTCAAATCCCTAAACTACCACAATTGACCAAACTTCATGAATCAAAACCTGATACTAATGAGAGTTAGTCTCACCCTTACCTTAGATTATTTTTCTGAATCCCAACGGCTGCGTTCTTCGTTCTTAGGGTTCTCTCTCTTTCTCCTCTTTTCTCCAAAACGTACGTGTTCTGATTTTCTAACTCTTACTGACTCTTAACCCTTTCTCTAATTGCTCTTCTCCCTAAAACTACTCTCTTCCCTAATAATTATTTATTTCTAATAATAATACTCCTCCCCCACATAATAATAATAATATTAATACTTATAATATCAACTATTAACATATATTCCATCGAAATGTATATATATATATATATATATATATATATATATAATAATTCATATAATATTATAATAAAATGCAATAAATCAATTTAATAATAAATATTAGAAAGTAGGCGTTACAGTTTCTGGTGACTTACCTGGGTTTTAAGAAGGTTAACGAAACATAAAATAAATGAAAAGGACTAAATTTGTTGGAGGAATTTTTTTTAGGATCTATGTTTGAAGAAAATATTTATAGGGACTAAAAAAGTTGATAATTTCTTAGACAAAAAAATATTCACCTTTAATTAATTATTAATATGATTGATATTTTTTTATCTTACTTTTATTTATAGATTTTATTTTCGTAAAATTTATCACCCATACTATATAATGTAAATACATAAAAATATTTTTAAAATTTATTTTTATTTATTATTAATTTATTAAATAAAAAACCTTTGATTGTTTAAGGATAATTATGTCATTTCATATTTTTGTAATATGTTTATGTCTATTTATGAATACATATATTTCTTTTCTATCATAATTTCCTTTTAACTTTTCTTATGCCAAACTATTAAACAATCTGTCCTCGTGAGCTTAGCTCAGTTGGTATGGACAATGCATAAAATATGCAAGGTCTGGGGTTCAAACCCTGGACACTGATGTAAGATTTTTCCTACATGTCATATAACTATGTACACGTGAGTATATATAGGATCGTTTCCACAGGGAGTTACGTTAATCATAAGCATTTACACAATCGTTCACATTAAGGGTTTGGATATAATTTGTTTGTGTGTAACACTATATCCATGTTTGACACTAAAGTAAAAACGAGAGGGGATCGAACTATTTCGCTTGCGGTATAAGATAACGAGCAAGCATAACAGCAGCAATCTCTCGATCGATTAACAGACTCTAGCTTTATAACCAATATTATTACAATCATTTCTACAATATCCTTCGTGTCCAAAGCGACATCGTTATTTCCAAGTTAGCGTTTAAACATTCGTGTCCAAATTCCTTAAACGATAACAAAGTCGATCGGATAACTTAATCGACCGTGTCCAGCCTGATTAAGTATCCGAAAGCATTAAAATCTTGATTAAAAGTAATTATCAAAGGTTTACAAACTTGTCAAGAGTGATATAACATAAGATAGATTGTTATTCTAGTTCTAGATTCAAGAGTTTGTGTCCAAATCATCTTGAATCTCTTTGAAAGCATTAAAAGCAAGAATAACAACAATATTGAATCATTAAGCTAGAACCTTATATATTAAAAGATCAAAAGATTACATAATAGCTTGATTGTTACCTCAATACTACAAAGAAGGTGATAGTTACATATAGACATGTAAACTAATGCAAGGAAGGAAGGAAAGATGAAGATTCCATGCCAAGATCCTTGATGTCTCAATGAATCTAGGGTTGAATCTACTCCTTAATCACTTGCTTTGTGTTTCTCTCTTATGAAATAGCTCTAACCTCTCTCTAGAAATGTATAAAATGTTTCAATGGAATAGTGAATACCTAAAAGAGAGGTAAAAATGCTATTTAAAAAGCCTGTGTTTTTGCACCTGCGCTAATAGCGCAACTCACGCTAATAGCGTGGTAAGGCGGCCTATAATTTGGCCAATGGGAGCCTGCCACGTTGTTCTTGCCCTGCTGCTACGCTCCAGCCACGCTAATAGCGTGGCTCTCTGGAGCATTTACGCTAATAGCGTGAAATACGCTAATAACGTAGCTCTTCAAACCCAGCTTCTGCTTCCACGCTCCAGGTACGCATATAGCGTAGCTCTCTGGACATTGTACGCTAATAGCTCATAATACGCTATTAGCGTACTCTTCAAGAGTGCTCCAGATCCACGCCCCAGGTGCGCTAATGGCGTATCCCTCTGACCTTTGGCATTTCTTCATCACGCCAATAGCGTAGGACACGCTAATGGCGTAGCTTCTTTGAACTTTGACATTTCTTGCTCCTTGCTTGTAATTTCCTGCACAAAAAGGGTAGACTAAGGCTCAAAAGCATAAATGACATATTAACACAATATTTGGAGTTTTCCATAGAGAATCTTGCAAAACAAGTCACTAAAACGCCTAAACTCCTATGCGAAATATATCACTTTTAAACACTTATCAAACTCTCCCCAACTTGGCTTTTTGTTTGTCCTCAAACAAATCAATTGAAAAGGAAACTAACAAGGCTTTGGACAAGGTTTTCAACATGGTGTCAAACAATTCAAAACAAAAATAAACAAATGGTGATTCAAAAATGATCGCGTGGACAAGCATGAAGTCCTCCGCTACTCTAGGTTCAAACTAAGAATGCGACAAATGTCCTAAGCACAAACTATACATCATAAACTTCAAGACATAAACATATTTATCTATGAACCACACCTAACACACTTCTTTGAAAGTAAATGCAATATAATGATGACAATGAATGAGGTAATGAACACACATCCAACAATCATGCTAACATCCTATTTAAGTTAGGTGTCCATCCAAATATCGTCTCAAAAAGCATAAAAGCATGGATCAAAAGGTCTTGCAAGGGTTATAACTTGGCTGGGCTACAAAAGAAATGTCATATGTGGGGCAATTGATCAGAAAGCCTATCAAAGAGGAACATTTTTTTGTATCACAACTTGAAATCCATATACTTCCCTACCAAGAATTAAAACCTGTGGTGATTAACAATCAAACTTATAACCTTGACAACTTATTCTATTTTTGATTTTTCACTTTCTTTTTCTTTTCTTTTCTTTTCTTTTTCAAATGTACAATTTTTTCTTTGATTCAATGTTGTCAGGTTATTTTACAACTTCACCAGAACTTAACATATAATGCCTCCTTTTTCTCCCCAACTTGAATACAACAAAAACTCTAATTGAATGTTCCCCTATCCTAAGGCAAGGGACAAAGTACAAAAAGGTTAAGGGTTCAACAAAGTAAAAATATCAAAGTCCTATAAGATTCAACCATGAACTGGATTTTTGAAAAATTTCAGGCAAATTCAACAAGCATTGTGCTTATGAATATTGACAGTTCATGTTTGAGGACTTGATTCATTAGGCTCGGATTGGGGTATCAGATACTCGCTCTTCTCACAGGTAGGCTTTATGTGGTCAAGTAGGTTACTCTCAATTCAAAAAGTGCCTTGATCCTTTCCATGCTTTCAAACAATTCAAAATAATTATCAGATTTAACATAACTAAAACAAGTTAGACGGTGATTATTGGTCTCCAGCATATATACAACGGATTGAAGCTACCTCACATTTATGTTAAGTACTAAGTGGTTCAAAAATATTTATGTCTATGAAAAGAATTAAATGATATATATTTTGTGCAAAGTACAAGTTTCAAATTCTTATTAAAAACCTAGAATAAAAGAAAACCAATACCTTGGCCTTACGCTTTATCACAAGTAATATCATTATCACTCACCTGCTTTTGCTCAAACATGGCTCCATGGAGCACTTTAAAATTTATTGTTCATGAGCAATTTTCTTTTGAGAGACACAAGCAAGATGTAAACAAAAATTTCATCCAAAGCATAAGTTATTAAACCAAAAAAAACTAAGTTATTAAACCAAATATAAAGTAACAAAGTAACAAAGTAACAAATCAAACACTAAAAACCACAGTGCTTGAAGAGTACAAAATACAACCAAAATAAACATATGTTCCAACATGAAATAAAAACGAAGAGTTATAAAGCAAAAAGAAAAACATCACTAAAAACTCAAGTTCACTGATCATCCTCTCCAGCATCATCCATATCAAGATCCTGGTACACATCATCATCATCACCCACGACTCCAGCATCATCAGGTGTCGCCTCATCATCAACAGCATCAGCCACCCCCACATAAGGATTTGGCCTGCCCTCAGGCCAATGAACATAAGCCTGGTACTGCTCAGGAGTCATAACCGGGTACTCAGCATTTCCCGGATGCATGTGAGCATTGTAGAGGTCCTGGTGTATGCCCATGTTGCTCCTCCAAATTGCCTCATTCTGGTCCATTAAGAAGCTGTTCTGGTCCCTCACGTACTGGTTATGCATCTACTGCTCCAGCATAAAGGTCTGCAAACCTGAAAAGTCAAAAGAACCAGCAGCCTCAGATGGGCCACCTTCATCATCAGAGAAATGGTATTGGGCTGCCCTCTGCTCTGTTTTCTCCCAAGTGCGAATATGAGTGTCAGTAATGGCCCCCTCAATATCCTCATCATAGGGTCCAGTAATGGCCACTCCATTGGCCTTCAGCAATCCCATAATCAAACCCGGGTAGAACAAAGCCACCTTCTTAGCACCAGTGGCTACTTTCAAAGCCACAGCCTTCATCTCATTAGCAATGATGCGAGCAATATCAACAGGCACTTCTTTCATAATGCACCAGATGAGTGGTAGAACGGCTTTTGGGGCATCGGAAGTATGGGCTCTAGGCAGGGCATTGTGGACTAGGAATTGGAAAACTAAGCGGGCAGTAGCGGTCATCTCCTTGGTAAGTGCATGCCTAATCTCTCCCTTGTCATTCTTTACAAAGAGTCTGCCCTTGTTCATAATATCACGCTCAATTTGCTGAAATTTCCAATTTCCTTGAGCGTTCCTCTTACCATAGGTACACAAGGTGGGCACTGTGGGGTCAGGTGATGGCTCAAGGTTTAAGGCATTATCAAGGAAAGGTAGCGGGTGAGGCAGGGCATTTCCTTGGGATTTGCTTTCCTCAGACATAAGAAGTCCAAGAGAAAGTCTCAGCAAAGGTAGCGGGTGAGGCATCAGGGACAGCATTACAATAGAACTCCCTGATTAGGTCAGTGTTAATCTCGGTTGCGGGCACAAGGAGTTTGGTCCATTTGCGACCAGTGAAAATGTGGAGCATATCAGCATGCTCACCACTAGGATGAATGTCAAAAGTTTTCTCGTGCCAGGTTTTGTACTGTGCCATCTTCTTAAACCTGGCAGAGTGGGCAGGGGTGGGGAAACGGTTTGGGATTGCAGGTGCAGCAGAGGAAGAGGCACCTTTGCCTCTAGGACGCTTAGTCCCGGTAGTTTTTTCAACATTTTTCGGTGCCATCTGCAACAAAACCAGGAAACACCAACATATTGCATAGAAAATATTAGCACAAACTACAATTGGTCATTTAAAAATATCAAAAATTTTGAAAATCTGGACAAGTACGAAGAACTACGCTAATAGCGCCTGTCACGCTAATAGCGAAATTTTTCTGGGAAACTTTCGCTATTAGCGTAGGATACGCTATTAGCGAAATTTTTCTGGAAAAGTTGCGCTATTAGCGTATATTTCGCTAATAGCGTACTTCTTCGTTCCTGCAATTTTCAAATTTTCAAAATCTTTGTTCCTGCAATTTCTCAGCACAACCCAGCATATTTCAACCCTAGGTTTCATCCTATGTCTCTAAAACACAATAAAATCATGAAAAGGAATCAGAATCACAACATTGACACACAAATCATTCAAAACCCTTGTTTTTCAAATTTACAAAATGGGTCAAAATCAAAAGATGAATGTTTGTTGCATGTGGGTTATGATTATTGTTCCTTTTCCAACTATTATCATTAAAGAACAATCTCTATTCACAAATCAAAACTCTAACCCTAACCTAACCATCTCTAATCATGTCAAAAGCATGGTTTTTTTTTTTTTTCAAATTTAAGAACAAAGATAGGAAGAGAATCAAACCTGTTAGTGCAGTGATTGGATGCAAGCAATAGAATGAATGATGCAAAGATGAATGCTTGGAACCAATTGACCCAAAAGAAAAGGGTTTTGATTTTTAGGGTTAGTGTGTGAGTGAGAGAAGTTTTTGTGTGTGAGAGTGAGAAAGGGAAGAATGAAACCGTAAAAGGAATAAGAGGAGTGGGTTGTGGGAAGTTAAGGGGAGTTACTCCCCTTGGGCCCACAAAAATTTTTCCCTCACGCCAAAACCACGCTATTAGCGTAGCTCTCTGGAGCTCCCACGCTAATAGCGAAAAATACGCTAATGGCGTGAGGCTTCAGGATCAGTTTTTCAAAGTTTTTCATTCTGCTTGTAAATGTATATGTACTACCACTATATGCAATAAACATAAAAATACTTACAAAACTGGGTGTGCCTCCCAGCAAGAGCTTGTTTAACTTCCTTAGCTTGACGCATTTTGAAGAAATCATGGATCGATTAGTGAAACCGTCGTCAAACACCGATCAATTTCACCACCGAAGTAGGGCTTAAGCCTTTGCCCATTAACAGTCCAGTTGGCTTTGGTGACTGGGTCCTCAAGTTCCACAGCTCCGTACGGTTTGACCTCTTTAACCATGAAAGGTCCGGACCACATAGACTTCAATTTGCCCGGAAACAACCTCAGTCTTGAATTGAAAAGTAATACCATTTGTCCCGGCATGAATTGTCTCAGAGTGATCTTCTTGTCATGATACTTCTTGGTCCTTTCTTTGTAGAGCTTTGAAGATTCATAAGCTTGATTTCTCAATTCTTCAAGCTCATGCATTTGAACTTTTCTTCTTTCACCGGCTTTCTCTTGATCGAAGTTTAGGAACTTCAATGCCCAAAAGGCTTTATGTTCGAGCTCGACCGGTAAATGACAAGATTTGCCATAAACCATTTGGAAAGGAGTGAGGCCTATAGGAGACTTGTATGCAGTCCTATATGCCCACAAAGCTTCATCAAGTTTAGCCGACCAATCCTTCCGAGATGTAGAGACCGTCTTCTCAAGTATGCGTTTGACCTCCCGGTTAGAAACTTTGGCTTGTCCATTCGTTTGCGGATGATACGGTGATGCTACTTTGTGCTTGACTCCATAATGATCTAGGGCCTTGGCAAGTTGTGCGTTGCAAAAGTGTGATCCTCCATCACTAATAAGCACTCTTGGTGTACCAAACCGGGTGAAAATATTCTTCTTTAGGAACTTCACCACCGTCTTGCTATCGGCTTTAGGCGATGCTACGGCTTCCACCCACTTTGACACATAATCAACAGCGACCAAGATGTACTCATTTGAATATGATGAAGGGAAAGGGCCAACAAAATCTATACCCCAACAATCGAACACTTCCACTTCAAGGATGAGTTGTAGAGGCATCTCATTTCTTTTTGACATTGATCCGGTTCTTTGGCATTCATCACAATGCTTGCAATGTAAGTTGGCATCTTTGAATAGAGTTGGCCAATAGAACCCGGATTGAAGTACCTTTGTGGCGGTTCTCTCCCCGTTGAAGTGACCTCCATAGGGGGAATTGTGACATTGCCATAGGATCTTCTTTGCGTCTTCATCATCCACACACCTACGCAAGAGATTGTCCGCTCCAATTTTGAACAAGTAAGGCTCATCCCACACATAGTGGTTAGCATCATGAAGGAACTTCTTGCGTTGTTGCCATTCAAAATCTTCCGGAATGAACCCGGTTGCTTTGTAGTTCACCATGTCGGCAAACCACGGTCTCACATTGATTGCTAGCAACCGTTCATCTGGAAATTCTTCACGAACCTCCGGTTCATTCTTGGTTACCTCATTGTTTGTCAACCTTGAAAGGTGATCAGCTACAAGATTCTCCGTGCCTTTCTTATCCTTGATCTCTAAGTCAAACTCTTGAAGCAACAACATCCACCGGATGAGTCTAGGCTTTGAGTCGGACTTAGTAAGGAGATACTTGATAGCTGCATGGTCAGTATAAACAACAATTTTGGAACCTACAAAGTAAGAACGAAATTTCTCCATTGCATATACTATTGCAAGTAACTCTTTTTCAGTTGTGGCATAATTGATTTGTGCCTCATTTAAAACCTTACTTGCATAGTGAATAGCATGAAAAATTTTGTCCTTACGTTGACCCAAGACCGCACCAACAGCATAATCACTTGCATCACACATTAATTCAAAATTTAAATCCCAATTAGGAGCAATGATTATTGGTGCGGTGGTCAACTTTTCTTTTAAAGATTCAAATGCATCAAGACATTCATTATCAAAAACGAAAGACTTATCTTTGTTGAGCAAGTTGCTCATAGGCTTTGCGATCTTTGAGAAGTCTTTGATGAACCTCCGGTAGAACCCGGCATGACCAAGAAAACTCCGCACACCTTTGACATTTACCGGTGGAGGAAGCTTTCCTATGACATCGACCTTTGCTTGGTCTACCTCAATACCCTTAGCAGAAATCTTATGACCAAGGACAATACCCTCGGTAACCATGAAGTGACATTTCTCCCAATTGAGCACCAAGCTAGTTTCAATACACCGCTTCAGCACGGTATCCAAGCTATTCAAACACGTATCAAATGACGAACCGAAAACTGAGAAATCATCCATGAACACCTCCATGCATTTACCAATAAGTTTGGAGAAGATTGCTTGAACACACCGTTGAAAAGTTGCGGGTGCATTACACAAGCCAAATGGCATTCTTCGATAAGCAAAAATACCAAAGGGACAAGTGAAAGCCGTCTTCTCGTGATCATCTGGGTTCATGGCGATTTGATTGTAACCGGAGTAACCATCTAGGAAGCAATAAAAGGATTGACCGGAGAGTCTTTCAAGCATTTGATCCATGAAGGGCAAGGGGAAGTGATCCTTCCTTGTTGCTTGATTGAGTCTTCTATAATCTATACACATCCTCCATCCGGTGACGGTTCTAGTTGGGATCAACTCATTTTTATCATTAGTGATCACCGTCATTCCTCCTTTCTTGGGAACTACTTGAACCGGGCTTACCCAAGCACTATCCGAGATAGGATAGATCATGCCGGCTTCAAGCAACTTCACTACTTCCTTTCGCACCACCTCTTTCATGTTTGGATTCAAGCGGCGTTGCGGTTGTGCTACCGGTTTAAAGTTTTCTTCCATCATGATCTTGTGCATACAATAAGATGGACTTATCCCTTTCAAATCGGATAACTTCCACCCTATCGCTTCCTTGTTGGCCTTGAGAACCTCTACCAACTTTGTTTCTTCATCGATGGACAAGGAGCTACTAATGATCACCGATTTTGTACCATCTTTCTCAAGAAAAACATATTTCAAATTAGATGGTAAAACTTTTAATTCTACCTTGGTGTCATCAACTTTGGCTTCTTCCTTGGATTCTTCTTTCAAATCTTCAAGTATGGCTTGATTAGGAAGAACCTCCTTCAAGGAATCTAGCTCCTTCAAACACTCTTCAATGGCACTTGCTTCGTCTTCATCAATAGCATTGAGTGCGTCCACCAAAGCACTCTCAAGGGGTGTTCTATTGTGCATTTGCTTCCGAGTAGTCAAGATGACTTCTTCGGTTGCATCCATTTTGAAACATGCACCCTTGTCTTTCGAGTACTTCAAAGCTTCTCGGATGTTGAAGGTAACCTCTTCATCATTTACCTTGACCTTCATAATATTATCATCAAGATCAATCATCATCCGAGCCGTTTGCATGAAATTCCTTCCCATTAAGATAGGCACATCCTCATCTTCTTCGACATCCATAACCACAAAATCAGCCGGAAAAATAAATTTGTCCACTTTTACAAGAACATCTTCGGCCATACCTAGTGGTTTTGCAAAGGATTTGTCGGCCAATTGCAACATCATCCTAGTCCGCTTTATACAAAGGTCACCAACTCTTTTGGCAAAGGACAAAGGCATGAGATTGATGCTTGATCCAAGATCAAGTAGTGCTTTACCTACACGTGTTGTGCCAATAGCTACCGGTAGAGTGACTCTTCCCGGATCTTGCTCTTTCTTAGGCAACGTTCTTTGAATAATAGCACTACAATTGGCATCAATTTGGATCGTCTCTTCATCGTTGATTCTTCTTTTCTTGGAAAGGATATCTTTCATGAACTTTGCATAGACCGGCATTTGCTCCAAGGCTTCCGAGAATGGTATATCAATTTGCAACTTCTTGAAGAGTTCAAGAAACCTTGCGTATTGCCGCTCTTTGTCTTTCTTCGATGGAGCATGTGGGTATGGTAAGCGTTGAGCCACCTCTTGCTTCTCAACTACTTGTTTCTTCCCTTTATCTCTCCCCACATCTTTATTCTTCCTCTCCATCTCCTCTTGTACCACTAGATCTCTTTTTTGATTTTTTTCTTTTTCAACTAATGCTTCTTTATTCTTTATATACACTTCCTCCTCTATCTCTACACTATCCTCCTCGAACTCCTCTTTGTCCTCCTCATTGACAACTTCATCATCCTTTTCTTCAACAACAATATCATCACCTACCCCTATACCTACTACTCTCCCACTCCTTGTAGCTATAGCTTTTGACTGCTATGCCTTGTTGTGCTCCTTAGGATTTGGTTGAGTGTTAGCGGTGAAAGCTCCACCTTGCGGAGGACCTTGAGCCATTTGTTGAGCTAACTGACCAACTTGCGTTTCAAGGCCTTTGATGGACGCGTCGGTGTTTTTCTGGTTAGCCATGGACACTTGCATGAATTGTTTCAAGACCTCCTCGGTGCTTTGGGAATTATTCGGTTGTTGGGGGTTATTTGGTGGTGGATTTTGGTATTGATTATTGAATGGTTGTTGGTAAGGTTGTTGGTAGTAGTTTGATGGTGGATATTGATAGTTATTGTTGTACGGTGTTCTCCAAGGTCTTTGTTGGTTGGCCGGATACCTTCCTTGGAAGTTGGAAGTACCCGGATTTTGTTGTGAGGTTCCGGCTTGTTGTGGTTGGTTAGGCCTTTGTTGGTTTCCCACATAGTTGACCTCTTCCCCTTCAAAAGAACTGGGCTCGGGACAATAGCCGGTGGGATGATCCCCCGTACAAAGTCCACAAGTATAGACTTGAGCGGTTCCTCCTTCTTGCTTGAGAGATTCAAGAATTTGTTTAGGCATAGCTTTCATCTCCTTTTGCATAGCTTCTAATTGTTGAGTGAGAAGCTTATTTTGAGCTAAGACCGCATCATTTGCTTCTAGTTCCAGAATACCGACTTTCCTTTGATTAGGATTCCGGTTGTGAGAGGATTTTCTTGTGTTGAGAGCCATTTGATTAATGATTTTGACAGCTTCAGCTGGGTTTTTCAAAGCAATAGAACCTCCAGCACTTGCATCTAGCATCGTCTTGGACATGTCTTGAAGCCCTTGACGAAAAAGATATAGTTGCATTTGGCTATCAAAACCATGCTTTGGACAATTCCTTAGCAATGATTTATAGCGCTCCCAAGCTTCACAAAGAGTCTCACTTTGGCCTTGAGCAAAAGTTGTAATTGAAGTTTTAGCCTCAAGATGCCTATCCTCCGGAAAGAACCTTTCTTGAAATGCTTTCTCTAGCTCACCCCAATTTTCCATCAAAGAAGTTGGTTGATCAAGATACCACTCCTTAGCCTTCCCGATCAAAGAATGAGGAAACAATTGCACAAACACACCCTCTTCCTCATCTTCCTTCATACCAAGTGTACCGGCGGTAACATAGAAGTTGGTTAAATGCTTATATGGATCCTCATGATCCATACCGGTAAACTGGTTATGAGTAATCAAGTTAATCAACCCCGACTTCAGCTCAAAAGATTTGGCATTACGGTTGCCAAGATTAGCTAGCCTCCTCGGACTAACCCACATAGGTAGAGCATTCTCATCTTCATTAGCCATGACTACTTCTGGATCACTCCTCGGAGATGAATGTGCAGAAGAATGTGATGAAGAATCACCTAGTGATATAGTATGCACCGAACCTGACGGAGAAGGAATAAAAAGTAAAGATTCCGGCTGAGCCAGCCTGGCTAATCTCCTAGCTTCCTTTGCTTGCTTTCTAAGTAACCTAGCAGTTTTCTCAATTTCAGGATC
This sequence comes from Medicago sativa, assembly GCF_051527215.1. Lineage (NCBI taxonomy): Eukaryota > Viridiplantae > Streptophyta > Magnoliopsida > Fabales > Fabaceae > Medicago > Medicago sativa. Next base: position 35,058,431 of record NC_140756.1, on the reverse strand, counting down.
AAATTGTAGGTCTTCTTTATCAACGGTACCTCGCATAAACAAAGTTCACCAAGACTATACCAGGTGGTTAGCATAAAAAAATAATGAATGATATATGTGTATAAGTATATGCATGAAAGAATTTTGTGCAAAATTGACTTAACATGACAAAATTGTTTCGATACTTATGATAAAAATTTCCGTTACTCCCCGGCAACGGCGCCATTTTGATGTAAGATTTTTCCTACATGTCATATAACTATGTACACGTGAGTATATATAGGATCGTTTCCACAGGGAGTTACGTTAATCATAAGCATTTACACAATCGTTCACATTAAGGGTTTGGATATAATTTGTTTGTGTGTAACACTATATCCATGTTTGACACTAAAGTAAAAACGAGAGGGGATCGAACTATTTCGCTTGCGGTATAAGATAACGAGCAAGCATAACAGCAGCAATCTCTCGATCGATTAACAGACTCTAGCTTTATAACCAATATTATTACAATCATTTCTACAATATCCTTCGTGTCCAAAGCGACATCGTTATTTCCAAGTTAGCGTTTAAACATTCGTGTCCAAATTCCTTAAACGATAACAAAGTCGATCGGATAACTTAATCGACCGTGTCCAGCCTGATTAAGTATCCGAAAGCATTAAAATCTTGATTAAAAGTAATTATCAAAGGTTTACAAACTTGTCAAGAGTGATATAACATAAGATAGATTGTTATTCTAGTTCTAGATTCAAGAGTTTGTGTCCAAATCATCTTGAATCTCTTTGAAAGCATTAAAAGCAAGAATAACAACAATATTGAATCATTAAGCTAGAACCTTATATATTAAAAGATCAAAAGATTACATAATAGCTTGATTGTTACCTCAATACTACAAAGAAGGTGATAGTTACATATAGACATGTAAACTAATGCAAGGAAGGAAGGAAAGATGAAGATTCCATGCCAAGATCCTTGATGTCTCAATGAATCTAGGGTTGAATCTACTCCTTAATCACTTGCTTTGTGTTTCTCTCTTATGAAATAGCTCTAACCTCTCTCTAGAAATGTATAAAATGTTTCAATGGAATAGTGAATACCTAAAAGAGAGGTAAAAATGCTATTTAAAAGGCCTGTGTTTTTGCACCTGCGCTAATAGCGCAACTCACGCTAATAGCGTGGTAAGGCGGCCTATAATTTGGCCAATGGGAGCCTGCCACGTTGTTCTTGCCCTGCTGCTACGCTCCAGCCACGCTAATAGCGTGGCTCTCTGGAGCATTTACGCTAATAGCGTGAAATACGCTAATAACGTAGCTCTTCAAACCCAGCTTCTGCTTCCACGCTCCAGGTACGCATATAGCGTAGCTCTCTGGACATTGTACGCTAATAGCTCATAATACGCTATTAGCGTACTCTTCAAGAGTGCTCCAGATCCACGCCCCAGGTGCGCTAATGGCGTATCCCTCTGACCTTTGGCATTTCTTCATCACGCCAATAGCGTAGGACACGCTAATGGTGTAGCTTCTTTGAACTTTGACATTTCTTGCTCCTTGCTTGTAATTTCCTGCACAAAAAGGGTAGACTAAGGCTCAAAAGCATAAATGACATATTAACACAATATTTGGAGTTTTCCATAGAGAATCTTGCAAAACAAGTCACTAAAACGCCTAAACTCCTATGCGAAATATATCACTTTTAAACACTTATCAGACACCACCAAAAAAAAATTATTAAACAATCTCTTCGTTTCAACTTAACTTATTTTCTAACTTCTATATTTCTTTCATAAACCAAAACAAAGTGTAAAAGGGTTGAGACTAACTTATCCCGATTTATTTTTCTTAGGGGTAAAAAGTTGTTTTTATTTTTTTCTGGGTCTAAGTTTGGTCTTGCAAATTTTTTCAATGACTAAACTAGGGATTCAAACTATAAATTAAAGTCATATATAATACATGTATTAATTAAATATAAGATTTATATTTCTTATTTTTCATTACCTTTTATGTTCCCACAGTTTTTTATTTTTTGAAAGAAAAAAAAAGTATTCCTATAATTATTATTAATTACCACAATTTATTTAAAATAATAAGAAAAAAAGGATAAAAATTTAATATTTAGAAGAAAATTTGTAAAATAAGAAAAGTACAAAAACATTTAGATATTATAAACTTGTTAAGAAATAAAAATTGTTTTTAGGAAATATTGATACAATAAATTATTAAAAAATAATTTAATACAATATTAAACACAATTAACTCATTATATATAGAGATATAGGGATAGAATATAGCCACAACATTTACAATTAACTCATTATGGGTCGGCGCAAAATTGAGATGGCGATGGTGAAAAAACCAGAGGCGAGACAAGTCACATTCTCAAAGCGCCGAATGGGGTTATTCAAAAAAGCAAACGAGCTTGCCATCTTGTGTGGGACCAAAATTGTTATTGTTGTATTCTCTCCCGGGAATAAACCTTACTCTTTTGGCCACCCTAGTGTTGATGTTATTGCGTCTAAATTTCTTCAACAAGAGCCCGATCTAAACGATGTCCTAGAAACCCCTTCCTCTAACATAGATGATCTGAACCAACAACATGAGAAGGTGATGGCTGATATAGCTGAGGCTGAAAAGGAAGATAAGGCCAATGAGGATATGCTAAAAGAATACAAATCGGCACTACTCAGCCAGCCTAAGGAATGGAAAGATTCATTAATGGAGCTCAAGGATATGGTAAAATCACGTCTTTGTGATTTAGATATATCACAGTCCATGATGCTCCTCGCAAAGGAGCCCGTGGTTGGAATTAAAAACCAAGTCACAGAAAAGAAAGGAAAATATTAATGTTTGATTTATATTATGCAAAATTGCAAAGTATGTCAATTTTAAAATCTCTTGTACTAAATACTTGTTGCTTTTTTCCTCGTTGTTAGAGCAACATAGAAAATAGTACGAGTCTCGAATAAAATATGTTGTACTGAATTTCAATAAATTGCAAGGAAATAAAAAGGTCAAATGCATCCATGGTCTTTAAGTTCATCGTTTGTACACATCGATCTTTTACGTTTTTATTTTATTTTATATTGGTCCTTTATCTCTTTAAAAATTTACGTTGTTATCCTTTCGTTGACCCAGTGTTATAAGACATTGACGTGGCTGATCAAATTAAGCAAAAAATTTATTATTTTTAATTATTTTATTAAAAAACTCAAATAAAAAAAATATGTTGTGTCGGGTTCAAGTAACTAACAACGCCATCGTCTTCATTGACCATTTTCTCTCTTCAATTCAACTCAACCTGGTAACAGTTCTTCTTCAAATACCATTTCATTTGGTATTCTCCTTTTCCTTTTTGTTTAATGTATGCATTGAATCATATGATTTTCAATTTTAATTAATCTGCTATGTTCTAAATTAATGGGGAATTAGTCACTTTAGTCCCTGAATAGGAAAGGAGTAGTCACTTTAGTCCCTGAATGCAGAGAAATTGCAAAACAGTCACTGAATGTAGACTTTGTTGGTCAATTTCAGGGACTAAAGTGACGAACGGAGTCTGCATTCATGGACTAAATTGACTAACAGAGTCTACATTCATGGACTATTTTGCAATTTATCTGCATTCAGGGACTAAAGTGACGATCATTTCCTATTCAGGGACTAAAGTGACTAATTCGCCTAAATTAATTGTATGTTTGATAACAGGTGGAAGATATTAGGATTAACTAAAAAAATCTAAAGAGAAATGGAATGTATTTTGTGTTTATTTGTGACCTTTCAATTTGATTTATGTGTTCTAATGTGCTAACCCTAATCCGCCGCCGATCCTCTTACTCCCAATCCTCCACCATGTAGACTTTTATCTTGGTTGTGCGACGAGATCCTTTCTCTGCACCACCGAAACCAATCCTCCCGGTGGCCTTAACGCCGATGGTGGTTGGTTAAGTTAGGAAGATTTCATTAGCCCCTGTTAAATCAGTGGTTTTTGCTTCTTCTTAAACCTTTGGTTCCTATTACTTTTGTGGTTCACTCCGTTCCTGTTACAACGCCGTCGCGTCTTCCGCCATGTTGGGTGATTGTTCTAGTGACGGATGTAAAGCCTTACCCCTTTTTAGATTCGATCTGTTTTGGGTTTTGGTTGGTTGTATGTTGGAACTCAAGGCTGTGGAGACAGGTTCGTTTCTAGTGACTTACCTGGGTTTTGAGAAGGTTAATACGACGTGTTCTAAACTGTTAGGTAGTGGCTTTGTGTTCTGCTTTGATACCTGGTTTCTTTTCAGATCTGTTGAGATCTGCAGGTTCACTGCATTTTGGAGGCTGCCACCGCACCAATGGTACTACGATTCAAAACCTTGTCGTCACTGTGTTTGACATGATGAAGTCTCAAATATGGTTTATATGATTTGGTCTGTTTAGCTCGGAAGGGTTGTTAGGCTTGTTGTGCTGTCTCAGGGGGCTGATGATACGTGAATTGTCCGTGTCGGCGGACGATTCATTCATCACTTCTTGTATCCCAGTCATGCTTTGATCGACATGGGACTATGTGGACTCAAAAGAGTCGTTAATGCTTGTTGTCGTTGTTGCAGGGAATTGATGGTACGTGAGTTGATTTCGTGTTGACGATCGACTCATTCGTCAAACTTTAGACACGCACTTAACTGTCAGAATTGGTTAGGGTTGGATTCACTTGTGGAATTTTATTTTATTTTTGTTTTTCTCGTTAGGGTTGTTAACTGGGTCATGTTTTATGTCCCCCAATTTTTATGTAATTTTTCCTTTTTTTAATAATATATATGAGCAACTGACAACAGATTAGAGTAGGGTACCAACTTAGTTGGACACTTTTCTTATGGATGTCTTTTTGCTCATGGCCTATAAAAAAAAAATGTGTTCTAATGGTTGAAATGATTATAGGCCGGTTTTCTATTTGGGAGCTTTAATGGCTTCTATCTGGTTACAATATGATGGAAGGTTTACATTAGACATTAGGTTAGAAATTTGAAGGTGGAGAATGGAGGAACGATGATCGAAATAAAGAATGGATGAGTTGGTTTTGTTTGATGTTTTGATTTGGATAGTGTTATTCAATTTTCATGATTGGATTAATCTGTGGTTAAAATTTTGACATATAGCATTGTTATCGTTTCGATTACAAAACCCATAAAACTCAAATCGCACTCTCATCTCTATCCCCCTCTAAAACCAATCCTAAACCTTCTCTCATTGTAGTCAAATTCATTTACAAATTCATTTCCCCCCTTTCCTCATTTCCTACTTCTTCTCATTTGTGAAACATCAAATTAAAAATTAATATCTGATTAATTTGTGGCAAGAGAAAAGAGTTTTTGTTTGATATTTTTGAGATGAAAGGATGTGAGAGGAAGATGGTTTGGTTTGAGAGTAATACAGGGATTGAGATGAATATGGTTTTCGTTTTTTTAAGATGAAAAGAGAATATATTTTTATTTTGTTTGGTTTTGAATTTTTTTTATTTAAGAAAAGTTGTTAAAAATTATATTTTTTGCTGATTTAGATAAGCCGCGTGACCTGTTTTGCGGACAGTTAGTGTCTTGTAACGGAGAATCCATAAAAGAGTACATTGTAAATTGTAGAGGAGATAAATGATAGACATAAAATAACAAAAAATACGTAAACGACCAATGTAATACAATATTAAATGTAAAAGACCACAAGATGTACCTGGCCAATTAAAAAAAAACTTTATTGGATAGAAATTAATTATAAATATTTTAACGAATATTTCTCTTTTTTCATTTTTTACGGTTACAATTATTTTAATTAGAATGGTTCCTAATTCATGCACAAATAAATACAATAATTTTTTTTTGACAATCAAATAAATATAATAAATTATTATAATAAATATGGCACTCATTATGTTCTATAATAATAATCGCATTTGATTAAGTCACACAAATTAAAAAATAAGATAAATGAAATAAATATATTAGGATTGTTACGATTGACCCACTTTTCAAAGTTTTGATTAATTAGTGGGAATTCATCAAAGCTTCGTTTTGTGTTGGGTGGTACGATCAGTATAACACGTTGAGAATCGGTCATGCCATTTGATTCGCAGGCAGAGATTGCAGCACTTGAGGTTATCTCCACAACCGCGCGAGTGCTGCCTCCTACCATACTTGTAATTGCAACCGCACATACTCCACCTGCACCAGTTTCTTTTGCATAGACCTTAACCTCACCGATCAATACTTCCTCGAATGATAATCTGCTACAGTTGTCCATCCGAGATGAAGTTGTTTGTATCAAAATATCTCAGACACCATATGAGAAAGGATTTGAAGTTTTCAAGAGGCATCTTCGTGAGAGACTTGTATTGAACAAGGGCGATAAACCGTATACGACGAAGGATATTCAGATGAAGCTTCAGAAGCAATGGAAGAACACAGGACCATGGACCATGTTGTCTTTAGGTAAGGGGCATTAAGAATTTTCTTTCGCCTCCGAAAATGATTTACATTATGTTTGGGCATTGGGAATTGTTAGTCTAAAGTCGGGTGTATTACGACTTTTTGAATGGACAAGTGATTTTAATTTGCATAACCAGCACAACACTCAGGCACAGGTTTGAGTTCGATTAATGGATTTGCCTAAAAAATATTGGATTGAACAGACCCTTCGAGAAATTGCGAGTGTGGCAGGCAAGCCATTGCTCATTGATAATGTGACCTCCAAGCGCATATTTGGCCACTACGCAAGAGTCTTGGTTGATATGGATTTTTTAAAAATGATTTTCATGAAATTTTGGTAAAGAGGGAAGGTTTCTCTTTTTGTGTAGAGGTGGCTTATGAATGGCTTCCGGATTTTTGTTCCTATTGTCAAAATCTTGGTCGCGACATTACAGCTTGCTGTTGATTGTACCCTAGGAAAGACAATAAGGTATCTAAGGAAAATGCTATAAAGGGCAACAAGCAAATACCAACTTGTAAGCAAGATTGGGTGCCTATTAAAGAGAATCCATCTGACATGGGTTCTTCTAAAGCGTTTGCATCTCCGGCAACGACAAAAGTAGCTGCACATATGGAGGAATCAATTGTTGCTACTGCTGCCCAGGTCGCTAACTATACTCACCAGATGCAAGCAACATAGACACCGGTGGCAAGTACAACAATGGTTTCAAATTCTTTCAGTTTTGCACTACAAGATGTGTCTGATGAAATTCCTCATGTGGATCTGCCTCAGCTGACTAGTCCTATGTTGGAATTGATTCCCCAAGTAGTGCACATTGACGTGCATTCAAATGCAGTGGAGCGGTTGAGTCTAAAATCAAGGGAGGTGGTGGATGTTCCCAAAGTTCTCGATGCAACTGTTACACTTTCTTACCCCTTAACGTACGATGTAGTTCAAGTGATTTCTAATGAGTTGATTTCCTCAGCTTCTGGTAGGGAGGAGTCACCGGTTCAACATGATGTAGCGTGTAACACCCCGTTTTCCCAACGTAAAATTTTCATAAATAAAATCAGATTTTTTCATCATAAAACGGAATGTCACATTTCTTAAAAATCATAAATGGAATAAATAATAATTTATCCTTCAAAACGTTCAACAACATAATATTTAAAACTTTGCAGCGGAATAGTTTGACAACTTAAATATTCTTTGGCACAAGGGCCTCAATATAAAATCACAAAAAACTTAGTTCAACATCAATTTTTGAAAGATTCATAAAGTAATACGTAAGGAACAGAAAGTAAAGACATAATCCCATCCCGTTACGTATCAGAGCACCTAAGACACACACTTGTGAGGAGTCCACTCACGACCGCTACTAATCTTGGTTACCTGCAAGTTACCCATACGAAGAGCAACATTTTCAAGCAGAAGGGGTGAGATTTCACAAAACAATAATATTAGGCGTATAATTCAACAATTATATCTAACATCTTAAACTTCATTAACTAGCATCATTAATCTTCCTACATTAGCCATAAACTTCATCATACATCATCAAAAATACAATCATAAACATCATCATATATCTTCATAAATATAATCATAAGACATCATCTTATAGCATCATAACTACAAACATAAACTTCATCATATATCATCATAAATATATTCATAAAAGCATCATCACATATCATCAAATACTAATCACAAACAATCATCACATATCATCAAATAATAAACATAACATCGTCACATATCATCAATTAATAATCATAACATCGTCACATATCATCATCTAATAGACATAGACATCATATCATAAATCATATAGCATCATATCATAAATCATATAGCGTCAACATAACATCAATCATCATAAACCATTTCATAATCAATCATCATAAACAACTTCACAACCATTCATCATAAACAATTTCATAATCATTCATCATAAACAACTTCATAATCATTCATCATAAACATCTTCATAATCATTCATCTATAGTCACTTCGTTAAAACATCACAACTTAACATCTTGACTCGACAATGCATCTAAACTAGACCATGCAACTCTTAACGTCTTAAACCATCTCGAATCATCATGAAATGCAAATGCATGTGGTACCATTCTAGGGCATAAGCCCTCATCGTCGTTGAGCATAAATATACTCCTAGGGCATAAGCCCTCATCGTCGTGGTTGAGCAAAAGCTCCATCGTCGTGGTTGAGCAAAAGCTCCAGGGCATGAGCCCTCATCTATAAATGAGTATGCATGGACTCAACATCTTACGTCTTAGAAACTTCATGAACATCTATGACATCTTAACAAAGTGACGACTTCATAACGACTCGTCGACTTAGCAACTTCATATCATCTTAACGTCTTAACATCTTAACATCTTAGCATCTTAAAACATCATATATAATTCACATTAATACTCATATATCAATATCACATTGATAATATTAACAGCAACATGAAGGCACACAATTAATTCATCATGCATCTTTGTAAGAACATAAATAATCATGCACAACATATTTTCATGTCAAACCAAGGCTACTGGAAAGATATCACAATTATCAACAACTTTCATGTTTACAACAAAGATCAATTCAAAACAGAAACATATGAACAAAACGCAAAACATGAAACAGAGAATGATGTCACCGTACAATTTCGCTAAGACATCCTTGGAGTATTTTCATCACAACTCAAAAACTAAAAATCATATTCACGTCAAACCAAAGCCACTGGAAAGCTAACAAAATTATCTAAAACTTTCATGTTTACGCCTAAGACCAATTCTGTACCGATCAACATCAGTTTTCATTTTAAATTCGGAAAAGTTGTGCTGAAAGTCCATAAAAATTCACTGTGACCTACGTACAGTAATTTGACCATAACTCATGTTCTATAAATCCTTTTAAAGTCAAACCAACGACATTAGACAGCTAACATCCATACCTACAACTTTTGTGTTTACACCTAAAGCCAATTCAAAACTGAAATGTGTGAAAAAGATGCAAAAACATGAAACAGAGAATGCTGTTAGAGGTAGCTCTCGGGAAAACTCCATTTTTCATCCCAAAATCCCAATTTTGAATCCCCTAAGCCCAAATTTGGTCCCAAAGTTTGTTTAAACGTTTCTAAACATGAAAAGACATCCAAATCCATATAAAACTTGAACTAAAACACCCTTTCAACAAAAATCACCATTTGACCCATTTTCCATGAAAACCTTCAAGAACAACATAAATTCACTTCAAGTTCTATGATTATGATTACCCATTGCATCAATCATTAACAAAAACATATCATAACAATAACAGCAATAAGCAGTCATGAATTTATCAACAACAACATTATATTTCATCAATTTTGAGTGAAACTTAATTTCTCTAATCATCAAAATCAAACAACAACAACCATTAATTCTCAATTCTTCACTTAAACCCTAATTCTCGATCTCTCAAAAACTCTTCCTACAACTCGTTAAATCTAATCGTTAGAATCATACACACGATAAGATTGAATGCTAGTCTCACCCTTACCTTAGAATTATCGATGCAGCCTCTTCTCTCTTCTCTTTGTCTTCTCTTCTCTTCTCTTCTCTCTAAACCTTGTTTTCTCCAAAAACTGATCGTACGTTCTATGTCTTTCTAAACCTAACTTCTCTTATTTATAACCCCTCATCTAATTTCTCTTACACCTCAAAATTACTATTTTCCTCATAATCTTATTTATTTCTAAATTAAATATATATCTCTCCCACTTAATAATATTAATACACCAAATAACACATAATAGCATATTTCATCAAAATATATATCTATACTATATATAAAGAAAACTACCCCTTTCAGCACACTTTTGGGTTGAAATTTTCATTCCAAAAATACCCTTAATTTTAAATACAAATAGTCAATTATAAAATAACATGTGGATTAATAATCAATGTCACTAATCGTCACCATTAACTTTCTTTTACCACCGTTAACAACAGATCAAACTCACAAAAAGTTTAAAAATTATATTTGCATTCTTTATGTCTCTTCTCATGAATTCAAATCGATCCAGAATTCATCATAGTATCCTCTGATCACATCTCATCACCTCTAAAAAATTAGAAAGTTCCAAGGCTCACGAACTTGATTAATACTTCTGAAGCACCATTGAATGGAATATCTTTAAGGTCCAATTCATGAATTGAATATCTTTCTGTTTTATCCTTCGAGCAATTTACTTTCCGCCAACATTACAATTCAAGCTTTGTTTTTACTTTTTTTTGTTAGAAGAATGAATGAATCAGAATTTGAGAAAATCAAAGTTGAACAATAATCACTTATAAAAAAGATAATCCAAAGTTTATGTTTTTTCCTGCTTTATTTCTCACGAGTCTATGAGTTTTTTTTAATTGTTTTTAAACAAAAATAATAGCCGATGAGGATTGGACTATAAATCCTCTAAAAAAAATTAGTAACAAACGTGAGCAAAAAATATTGTTAAAGATTGGACTTTAAATCCTCTAAAAAAAGATTAGTAACAAACATAAGCAAAAAATAATGTTAAAGATTAGACTTTAAATCCTCTAATAAAAGATTAGTAACAAACTAAGCAAAAAATAATGTTAAAAATTTGACTTTAAATCCTATGGTAAAAATATTAGTAACAAACGTGAGCAAAATATTATAATTCAAAATCTTTTAGAAAAAGATTTGTTAGCACTATATTGAATGGACTATAAATCCTCTAAAAAAATATTAGTAACAAACGTGAGCAAAAAATATAATTAAAGATTGGACTTTAAATCCTCTAAAAAAATATTAGTAACAAACATGAGCAAAAAAATAATGTTAAAAAGATTTGTTAGCACTGTATTAAAAATATTATTAAGTAGGGCTCTCACAGTTCATAGTTCGTTCCCGTATTGTTTAGTTTTTCTCAACCTCTCTCCGCCCTCTGCATCAGAATTCAGAATTAACCTGTAAGTATTTTTTTCCTTTCATGTTACAACTAATCAAAGTTGATTAATTCTATGGATTATTTGACTTTGCTGGTTTATAAGTGATTATGATTCAAATTATTTACGACTAATTTTAAGAATTATTTGACTTTGCTGGTTTATAATTGCTTATACAAACTATGATAGTGTGTTTTTTTTTTTATTTATAAGCACACCTTTGGGTTGAACTTTTCTTTCCAAAAATACCCTTAATTTTAAATACAAATAGCTAATTATAAAATAATACGTGGATTAGTAATCCATGTCACTAATCGTCACCGTTAACAAACGTGAGCAAAAAATGATGTTAAAGATTGAACTTTAAATCCTCTGAAAAAAAGTATTAGTAACAAACGTGAGCAAAATATTATGTTAAAGATTGAACTTTAAATCCTCTAAAAAAAATATTAGTAACAAATGTGAGCAAAAATTAATGTTAAAGGACAGAACATTCCCATTGTCGGAATCTATCTTCCACGACATGTTTTCGGTCATAGTCAATTATATGTAGCTTTATCGAGAGGAGTTTCTCAAAATTCAACAAAAGTTCTCATTAATGAAGAGAAAATAGAAGGAGAAGATGGAGACTTTACGAAAAATGTAGTTTTTAAAGATATTCTTTTATCGCAATCATAACAATGTTTCTTTTACATAAAATGTCATTTATACATTTATGTTATGATGTTACTAATTACTATTAGAATAAACTATAAAAGATCATTATTTTTTCTTTATTTTATATGCAGACAAACTAAAATATGTTGAGTTCATAAATAATTGTTATATAACTTGACAATATTTTGTTTATAAATCAATATATCAATAATTTCCATTAATATTTAAAAATTTAAAAAAATTAATCAAAATTATACAAACAAACATAATAAAATAATCACATGCGTTATCGCAGTAGAAAGAGCGGACAGACGGGCACGATAGTGCCCGTCTTTCCGCTAGTGTATATAATATTTTAACACCAAATAACAAATATACCTCTTCACTGAATAACAAATATATTTCTATACCAGATAACATATATATTTCCACACAAAATAACAAATATATTTATACACTAAATAACATATATATTTCTACACAAAATAACAAATATATTTCTACACCAAATAACATATATATTTCTACACAAAATAACAAATATATCTCTACATCAAATAACAAATATATTTCTACACAAAATAACCCCACAACTTAATATTTATTTTATTTTCGAATCTTATTTTATTAAACAATAAAATAAGTCACAGCGTCTCATAAATTTCTCTAAAATCATATAAATCACATAAATCTTATAAATCACACTAATCATATAAATATATTCTAAAACTCATTAAAATAATTAAATAATCGAAACGGGCGTTACATAGTGCACGCTGACGTGCAATCAAGTCCTCCTATAGATCATACTTTGGTTCGGTCAAGTCAGAGGGATTTCCCAAGTGACTGTGACACATGTCGCGACTTCAGAGGATGGTAACAGGGTATTGGTTGTGCACGAAGAAGACACACACAACAATCCAAACATTCAGCGATACATGGAACTATGACGTCAAATCCGCGATTATGATAAGAAAGCAGCCGAAATGCCATTCACACACGGTTTTATCTAAGAAACAGAAACAACAGATCAAGAAGCAACTTCATATCGGGAAGCCGCCGTATAAAACCCATTCAAGGGGGGATGCATTTCCAACTGCCCAATGATTTTTTTTCCTATTGGAAGGTCCGCGGTTTTGGTAATATGGGTACAAAAATTGCTTTAAAAATATTTTATATGTCTCATAAACCTGTGGTTATTTTTTTGGTTGAACCTATTGTTAGAACATTGGTGTGATGTTGGAAGAAAAATTGAAAGATTAAACACCAAGTAATTATACTTTGATCTAATGTTGTGTGAATTGAAAAAATAGAGTGTGAGGGTCCCACATAAAATATAATACACACATTAGTAGTGTTTAAATTACGGTATTTAATTTTAAATACTTGATAATAACAAAAATAATAGTAATTATTATTTTTATTCGTGAATATCACTTTCCATAAATTTAACTTATGATGGTTGTGATAAGAATAAGAATTCAATTGAATTTCTTACCTTTCCTTCATTCAAATCCAATAAGTTTGTTATGGAGAAAAAAAACTTGAAAACAACAAACATTTATATTTATATTTTTAAGGGTTAAATATGTTTTTGGTCCCTATAAATATGCCCAATTTTCGTCTTGGTCCCCCTAAAATTTTCCATCCATATTTTTGGTCCCTGCTGTTAAATGGGGCTAACGGTGATGACGTGGCGATGACAAGCTGTCACTTTTTAATGCCACGTAGGATAATCAACAAATTTAATTAAAAAATAAAAACTGAAATTAATTTATTTTTTATGTTTAATGAAACGTTGCGTTTTGCTTAAACTGTTCATTTTTCTCAACAAAGTTGAGCATAAAGCCTGCTCCAAGTATGGTTGCTTTCTCCTGTAGCGATCTTCAAGGTTCACTGATTCTTCAAACCTGCTTCATATTTTTTCCTAACATAGTATTTTCCAAATTCTCCATTAGTTGTAACCCGTGTGGTTTTACATGAATCCATCATGGTTTCATTTTTTTTCTCTCTTTCTTTCACTAGATTACTAGATTACCAAGAGAGCTCGAGAAAAGAGTGAGCGAATCGTACGGAATCTCTAGATGGTAATGGTGTCGGAATCTCTAGATGGTAATGGTGACGAAATCGTACGGATAATACAATTCATATGGTTGTTGTTGGTAATAGTGTCGAAGGTTGTTGTTGATGGTGGTGGTGTCGATGATGGTGTCGACAGTGGTTGCTAGTGGTTGTGACGTCGGAATTGACGAGGGTGGGGATGGGGTTGCTTGATGAAGAAGATGATACAAGCATAAGCTTGAGATAAATTTGGGAAATTTAATATGGATTTGGGGGTAATTTGGGGATAATATAAGTCTGTTTTAATAAAACATAAATTAATTTAAGTTTTCATTAATTTTTTAATTTTTCGTTTAAAAAATTAATTTTATTTTTTTAATTAAACTTGTTGATTATCCTACATGGCACTGTTAAATACTGTACAGTCATTAAAAAGTGATAGCTTGTCATCGCCACGTCATCTGCCACTTCAGCACCGTTAGCCCCATTTAACACCAGGGACAAAAAATGTGGATGAAAAATTTTAGGGGGACCAAAATTCGAAGGAATATTTTAGGGGGACCAAAACGAAAATTGGGTATATTTATAGGACAAAAAACATATTTAACCCTATTTTTAATCCAAATCAATTTTCGACATTAAAAAGAGTAGAGAGACATGCAGGGAAAGACACGTCTTTTCGTTCATTAGTAAATATAAATAAAGAATTTTGCTAAAAGACACCTTTTATAAAGGTGATTTTTATAAAACGTACCCTAAAAACACGTAACGTAACATAACATAAGAAAATGTGTCAAAAAAGTGTGATGGTACGTGCCAACAAGTAGAACAGTAAATATCTCCCACTCTATTTGTTTTGCAGCGGCAGTGTTGTTCATTCATTCACTTCAGCGAAAGCCATATTCAGTTTCACTCACTCCAATCTCCATGGCTGCTACTGTTTCAAAGAAGAAGGTAAGTACTTCTTCTGATTCTCACATACATGAAGACATTGCTTTCTCCATTCTCTCCAAATTGCCTATTAAATCTCTCAAACGTTTTACTTGTGCTAACAAATCATGGTCTCTTCTTTTCCAAAACCCTAATTTCATGAACATGTTTCGCACCAATTTCCTCAATTCCAAACACGATGATGACGCTGAAATGCGTCTCCTCATATTGGAACAGTCATTTGGGTTTCCCATTCAGCAATCTCTTTCCATTCTTTCTGGTGAAAGGTTTGAAATTAAGGCTAATTTAGATTGGCCACTTCCATTTCAACAAGATCACAATGCCAATCCTTTTTCTCTTCCTATTCCTGTTTTCATTTCGGGCTCTCGTAGTGTTAATGGCACTTTTTGTCTCTACCAAATGTTAACAGCTGTATTGTGGAACCCTGCTACTGCTGAATTTAAGATACTTCCTCCTAGCTTTAAACCGGAGGAAAATATTGAGTGTAATATTCCTTCTCATGGGTTTGGTTATGACTGTGTTACAGATGATTATAAGGTGATTCGTAAGGTTACGTATCCCTTGGAGTTTGCAGGCTGTGATTGGGTTTGTCTGCCAGACAAGGATGACCCTTTTTGGGAGACTGATGTACACCACCTTGACTTGAATGACGGTTTTTGGGAGGAGAAGGGGCTCACTGTCAAGTTGTTTCAACCTTTTTGGGAGATATATAGTCTAAGGAGTAATTCTTGGAGGAAACTCGATGGGTTTGATGATATGCCTGATTATTACCCAGGTATAACGTCTATGGTGAACTTCAATGGATTTTGCCACTGGTTGACCCAAGAACTTGATAATGATATAGTGTCCTTCAACTTTAGCAAAGAGACATTTGTTGTAACTACCTTACCTTCTTCAGATGTAAAATATAGATCATACTGGTTTAACTTGGTGGAGTTAAATGAGTCTCTTTCTGTCATCTATAATTATGACAGGACGCCTGATTTTCATATCTGGGTTTTGGGTGAAGTGGGTATCAAGGAATCATGGACCAAGCTCTTTGTTGTCGGGCCTTATAATTGTTCGATTGTCTGTCCTATCTCAGTAGGGAACAAGAGCCGTATATTCTTCAGGGAAGAAGATCTTGAGCTAGGCTGGCTTGATTTAAGTACCCAAAGGGTTGAAAGAATTGAAGTTCAAGGCGAGTCATATTGTACGCATATGAGAATCTATAAGGAAAATCTTCTTCCTTTTCCAAGGAATGAATAATTTCAGCTAGTGATTCATGAACTTTGTTCTTAGATTTAGCATTTTATATCAAGATGAATGTTATGAATTTATCTAGAAACTGTAGTTTTGTATGTGTTGCAGCTGAACATGTGACTAATTCCAGAGTTCTATACTCCATAACACTATGTCACTTTGTTATTTGACATTTATTTGTATGGAGAAATGAGATATATAATCTACTTGTCCTTGGTAGCAATTAAAACCTAATTGATTGATATAAATTGCCTATTTACTCTACTCTGTTTATGTATTCCCGTGGTTATATTGACATGACATTGAGGATAAAAGCTTAAGGCCTTGTTGCTTCAATTAGTAATTAGTTTTATGCCATTCAGGCATGTTGTGCTTAGAGTGCGCCACTTGATCAATGCATGTGAATTTGGTTGTTAGAAGTCAGTTATAGAATTGTTTTGTAGCTTCAGAATTGATTAATTTACTAAAACAACTCAAGTTTCAGATTTGAGGGCTATCCATCTTAATTTTCTCAAGTTTGCCACCTCATGCACATATAAGATCTGGTCTAGTTAACAAGAATCCTTTATTATAGATTTTGAGACATGGAATGTCTAAAAGACTCCAATGCTAAATTATAGTTTTGATTCAACACTAATTGGTAGCATGTGAGTTATAATTTATTGATCTAAATTGCTTTGTTTACTCTGCTCTATTTATGTATTCTCATATTTAAGTTTATGATCATACATGCATCTTACATTGAGATTAAAATGAACAAAATTTATCACAGGTTTTAGTATTTACAATCTGAAGTTAATTTTCTTGCCCAACTTCCAACCTGTTTGGTCCTGTGTCTCAAAAGTGTTATTTTGGAAAGTTGCATTCCAAAATACACACTTCTTAATTCCATATCTTGCCAAACATTTTGATATTCAGGTATTGTGTGTTTATTTCCTACTTTGAGCAATCTTTAACTGGTTTGGCTGGGTTACTAAATAGGTTCTGCAGAATAATATACTAGAGTTTACTTGAATTTGTATGATTTTGGGACATCCAAGAAGTTGTATGCTAGCTAATGAGGTTTTCTGCAAAATTGAGAAACAAAGTGAATAGTCGTCTTTAAACACTTGAACATCCTACCCTATGCTTTATTTTGCCTCTGATGTACAATCTTCTGGTTTATAATACTGTCTAATAATAAATATAAATGCAGAAATTGAAAATTTAGAAGGTAGGTATGAATGTATGATAATTTGGAACAGTGCAAGTTAGGTAACTCTTTAGATATCCTGATTTTGTATACTAGTAACATCTTCCCTAGTTGGATTTGGTGAATCCAATTTCTGATGTTAATTTTTCTTTGGCTTCGTTCTTTTATCATGTTTTGAGGTTGGTCTTTGTGAGCAAAACCTATTCCAAATACACACTTAGAGATTGAATGTATGAATTGTGAATATTTATTATCATGAATTTATCCAATCCTACCATCAAACCATGACACTAAAACTACAAAAGTAGGGGTTTGAATCAGAAGGTAACCCTGTTTGTAGTCAGAATCCTTCTCCAATAATAGTCGAGGTTCTATTTTTTTCTCTAACGAATGATTCATTTGACTAGTATAAAAATAATTGCAAATTTACTGTTTTATGTGGGGAGTTGGAGAAACCTGCATACTCAGCTTAATGTTCATGAATATGAGGGTTTAGAGCGACATGGTTGAATACAAAAAATTCCTCGTGGCCATATCATTGGTTCATTGATAAAGAAAAGTTAACCTATGTGTTTAGACAAAAGTTAGTAAATTGGTACATATGTCTGTCTTAATGATTTTATGCCTTTTTTTTTGTTATTTATTATTTCGATGCTTATTATTGCGCTTGTTGAAGATTTTAAATCTAAGACATCCAAGTTTGGGTGAAAGTCCTCCCTCTCTGATAAATTGTAGATAATGTATGCAGATTCAAGTTATGTATTTGACACACTTATGACTCAACTAGGATTTTATAAAGTAATGAATGTCAATTGCAACTGCTTTTGCACATTCTTTTAACGTGACTTGGACAATCTCAATGAGTTTTAGTTGTCCATTTGCTTTGGGTTTATTCATTGTTTAGGATTGGATAAATCATTTGAAGTTTGTTGTAGAATATAGTTGTGTTTTAGAGTGCGATATCTGTGCGCCGCTCCTCTGTGTTAGAAATAAGCTTGAGAGCTTGAAATAAGCTTGAGAGCTTGAAAGAAATAGAAACTGATTAAAGTTCACATTGCTTATATTAGATAGCAACAGAAACATGATACACATTAGAAGAGTTTAACAAGTTTGGGACATACCCCAACCAAGTTCTGCAACCTTCATACTTGGCTATGCCAACTAATCTATGAGCCTCAACATTTTGGCTTCTTTTAACATGAATAACATCAACATTAACAAAACTAGAAAAGAGATCACAACAATCTTGAACAATTAACTCAAAATCACCATTAGCATATAGGGGTTATTACCTTAGACCTGTTTGATCATCAAAATTATATTTCACATGTTTAATTCATTTGTGATCTCTACTGTCACTTTTTTCTAGTATTTTATATACAGTTCTCCAATGGCCAGTTAGGGGTCAAATTTAAGCTGTTTACAAAGGTAACTTCTACCTTAAATATGCATCTATATTCCTGGTGTCTATGTTAGTTTGCTGAATTTTTTAATGGTTAGGAATTCTGTTATACCTTACAAAAATACGGCAAGCAATGAATCATCTAAAGAGAGAAGAAAGGGTTGCTGAATTCATGGGAGTGATACAATTAAATATTGTATTTTCTTTTTATTTGAAAAAAATAAAGAACAATAATGAAACCTGTTTCACTTACCGGTACTTTCCCATGGTGGGAAAAAAGATTCCTTTCCCACCCTAAATGCACCCTCGTGACACCCTTATATAAAGAAATGCAGTTCCATAATTTTTTGGGAGAATATGTGATTAGTGGCACACCGTGCACCACACTCTCTAGGGTTGAATTCCAGCCACAGCGAGTCAAGAATCCACCAATTGAGTTGTGACTTAGGATTTGAATCTGCGGCGCCCATGATGTAATGACAAATCTCTCTCTTTAGTTCTCTCTGAAAACCCGGACGGTAAAAACTGCAAAGGGTCAACTTCATTTTGTGCTGAAAGATATGCTGCACTAGATGAGCTACTACTTGGTGCTCGCAAAACCCACAAGAACTTTTTATTACTCAATTCCAAACCCAAAGCCAGCTCAACAATTTGTTCTTTTGAAAGTGTACCTCCACTACCAAAAGATACATACAAAACTGAACAAGGCTGCTGTTTATCCAACCAAGCCAGACACTCCAGGCCATTAGCATCATCGCCAGATTTTGTTTGTTTGGATAATTGGTCCAACAGCACTGGAGGGTTGTCACTTCCCTCCTCTTTCATTGCACTTATAGGACCCATCTCCATTTCTAGGAAGCTATTAACAAGAACACCATCAGCCAAACTTAAAAGTTTAAAAAGGGGGAGGAAGTGTTTGTAGACTTGACTTGATCTATCTTGTGCTATGCTAAAGAGATCCCTGCCATGGAGTGGTACACAACCTGGTATTTTTATAGGCTCTGGTATATCTCTATACTCACATGATGTTTCTTCATCCAACTTGGGCAAATAGAAGCCCCAAGCAAGTGTAGTAGCAGCTGTAGGGCAGTATATATAAGACAACATGTCGAGTTCCTTACCATTATTTAGTACTTAAACAGAAAAAGAGTCAACCACTAAGGCCACAAGGGGAATTTCTTTAGCCAAAGACTTCAAAGCCTGATGTAGATATGGGAGAGAGTTATTCAGTGTGAGGTGTATTTGGCTTTCCATGCTAGTCCCTTGTGGTAGGTCATTGGGGTTCACAGGTGGAAGAAAAGTGTGGTTGATGTTTGATGGAAGAGTTTGAAGTATATGGGAGAATATGATTTGTTCCCTTTTTGTGATTAGTGTTAATGTCATTTACTGTAGTGCTTGGGCTGTTGTTAAATTTTAAACTATAGTTTTAGGTGTTGATATGATAGTTGATGGCGAGAACAATGAGATTTTGTGATATTTTTACCTAGACTTGGATTCTAATAATAGGTATTGGAATTTCTTTACTTATCAAAAAAATAGGTTCATGTATTTTTGTGTGATGAAGAACACTGAACTGATTTCTGGTCTTCCTCTACTTTCGGTTCTTTTTCATTCTAATAGTTGTTTATAGTTTGGGATATATTATTGAATTTGGACGACAATATTTGCATGACAATGAGTTTAGAAAATGTTACAACACGCAAGTTGATTTGTGTGGCAAGGTGATCTCTTCCGTGCATTCTACACTTTTTGTCGGGGCTTTTCTCTTTCGTAAAAGTAGTAATAGGTTAAGAAGCTTATCATTTTGTTTACCTTTCTCATTTTTTGCTGCATCTGTCTCCGCTGACAAGCTTTCCCGGAAGAAATGGAGGCAGCCAGTTTTCTCCGCATTGGAGGTTGCTAGAGTCAAGATTACCAGACAACGAACTTTGGTTCAGTATTGCTAGACAATGTTTTATTGTCTCATATATTCTACATGATCTGAAATTACGTATTCTTTTGAATCATTTGAACCACTGACAGATGTTCTATCCACCACAGATTATGTAACAATTAATGAGAATGTCCGTGACTTTGGTTCTGGTTGGATAAACAGTTTATTTGTCGCTTATAGCGCAAACGCTCGTTAGCACTTATTTATAAGCTTGCATAAGTTGTTTTTATAGCAAAAGCTGACATTCATTGTTTTTGCATATGCTATAAGTTGTTTTTATAAGCAATATTGGAGAACATATGAAAATAAGTTGAAAAAAACTTATGAAAATTGCCATAAGTTCATTTTCATAAGTTCTCCCAAACAGTCTCTCAAAGCTTATGTCAATAGATAAGCTCAAATAAGTCGATTCAAACAGCCCTACGTCCTATTTACTCGTCTTCTCCAAATGCATGAAATTGAAGCCATTTTACTGCCGTTTCGTATTTGGATATAATTGTTATCGTACAGGTGGAGGTGATACTATGGGAAATGTATAACTTGTTTTAACTAGTCTATTTTTCTTGCTTTGTATACACTTTATGTGTGCAGTGCAGTGTTTCTTTATGTTAATATTTTTATTGAAACATATTCTTTGGTTCATGAAATTCTTCTTATTTGTGCTTCTTGGTTTTTCAAATGCAATCAGGGATGATCCGACAAATAATGTTCCAGACAATATATTTTCAAAACTTGAAATGCAGCTTTACATGAGGGATATTGAAGAATGCGATATATGACTAATTTGACACAAACTATTCAATCAATTTCAATAAGTTTGACGACCATGTCCTATTGTTTCAGTCAAGCAGGTATGGAAAAATACATCAAAAAATTGGTTGCCCTCAGCTCCTCCTATATGATGTACTGGAATTGATTTTTGTTTTCACGTTGATTACTCATTATCATTGTACGCAATGAACTTCAATCATGTTGATTTCATGTCTTGTATATTACTCCCTATGTCTTATATTATGTGTCAATTCATGTTGTTTTACAGAGATTAAGAAAATATTTAAATAAATGAAAGACCGTGACAATTTTATAAAATTACTCTTATTAACCATCGGATGTTAGTTATTGTCATAAATGTGTAGTGGAGTATAGTGGACATGGGAGTGATGCGCGTACCGTTTAGCATTGGGGTGAAATTAGAGCAAAATGGTTAGGGTGTGTTTGGATTAAGGGTTTAGGAAGGGAGGGTTTATTTTTCTTTTTTAAATTACAGATTATATTACATGTTTTTCTAAAATAAATTTAGTGTGATTGAAATATTATATTATCGCTTATCATGTTATTAGTTTAATTTAAAAAAAAAATAAAATTTCATAGTATGCGTAATTTAAAAACGAAATGTAAGCCCTCCCCTCTCAAACCCTTCATCCAAGAACAACCAATATTCAATTTACAACAAGACGTAGCTACAAAGAATGTATAATTTTGGTAGCTTCAATATGGTGAATGATCAGGTCATCTTTGTTGAATTCAAAGCTTGATTTTGGAGTTTAATCTATTTTAAACTATGCTTTAGTTTTTAAGCTTTGTTAACAACTTCAGTAGTACAATTTAGAATACAATGGAGTATATGAAAACTATAAAAGAATATGGATGGATGTCTTTGACTCTTTCTTGCTAGCAAGTGGATAACCGTATTGACTGAAAGCCTAACAAATTTGACAAAGTTTAGTTTGTTTTGAATCATACCTCTACAATTTCTATATAGTCAATTTAGATAAATCTGTCCTAAGCTTAAATCTTGAACAAATATGAGGGTATCTAAAAAAGAATATGGATGTCTTTTATACTCGTAATAAGATTCGTTAAATATTGCAAATGAAATACACTTTACTCGTAACCACTAAATGTTAAGAATATGAATTTGCCCACTCTTCGCGTGTTTCAATAAAACCACACCTCATTGTCTTAGAGGCTACCATTTTTCCAGCATTTGGTAGGTGATCCTTTGCTGCATTGAATTAGGCAAATCTTAGCATTCAATGGTTATGATAAAAGAATTAGAAAAAAGTAACATATTAAACCAATTAGATATGATAATCAAATGACAAATTGTCTGGGAGAATTTGAACTTGATTCTTAAATGAAACAATTTTGTGACCCTATATTTTTTCTCACTCACTTCACCGAGAGCGATTTTCTGCTTAGGTTTCTTCTTCTTCTTCGTGATTTTCAGCTCCAATCTCCATGGCTGCTGCTTCAAAGAAGAAGGTAAGTACTTCTGATTCTCACATTCACGATGACATTGCTTTCTCCATTCTCTCTAAATTGCCTGTTGTTTTTCGATTAAAAATATACCGAATGAAATTACTGGGTGAGTCACGACCAGGTCGCTTTCTTTAAGACGTTTCGCGGCACTACCCTAGTTTGTGCAAGGTAGACTAACAACCACGCCGTCTCCAGGATAAAACAGCCCAGATCACTGTTACGAGTATATACTGCACAGTATATAGTCGCTCGAGAATTACACCTCAAAATATGGTTCAATCGTTTGATCGAAGCCACTCGATACGGTACGTGACCGCTCTATTCGAAACCGTATGGTTCAATCGTTCGATCGAAGCCACTCGATACGGTACGTAACCGCTCTATTCAAAACCGACGGGACAGAAAGGAGTAGAAGCAGAAGAACGATTTGTTAAAATCGAAAGGGAGAAGAGAGAAAACCGCACAGGAAGCATCAACTGTGAGATTTTGGTGTACAGAATGAATGGGGCGAGCTCTCCTTTTATAGGGAGAGTTTGTAACAAAAAACGAGTGACTTGGGGATTAAGTCTGCTTAATCCTTAAGCAAACGCGTTTTGTTTCTTAATTGGATATATCCGGAAGTTTCTGGATACGCGTTTTGGATCGGGTCGGATCGTAACAAATTTATTTGTTACGCGTAGCGCTTACGGATAATGATTAAATTAATTAATTAATTAATTTAACATTTTCAAGTAACAAAAAATATATATTTTTTTTTTTTTTAACCCGCGACCCAAGCCCAAGCCCGACCCGGCCGGTCGGTCGGACGGCGGCGTCGTCGTCGCGCGTGTGATATATATATTTTGTAAGCGTTCACCCGTTCACAAAATTGGGTACCCCAAGGGCACACCCTTGGAGGTCACTTTGCCCATATATAAACACTTACTAGTTGGGGTGACCCTCCAATGTGGGACATTTTTAAGTCACACCCACACACTAGTTCTTTCATAGTGTTTTTCTTTCCAATTTTCTTCACTAGAATGACTAGTGTTCCAACAATCCCCCACTTGACTTCAAAATGGTTTCGAGAAATAACGTAAAACGTTTCCATAAGATCTGCTAATATACAAAGGTGTCGCCAACAACTTGAACCTTTGCATAGTGGAAGGTATTCTGATTTAACAAGAGTTGCTTACAGCATTGAACTCTATCTCAGACATAGAATCCACACACAAACCTTTTCATAGGTGTATTCTAAAAGCCCGTGCGTTTTAAGGCCCTGCACGTGTATCCCGGTTTTAACGAATGCTCTAGGAATTCTGCCTCAAAATTCCATAGGACCGGCCTAAGTTCCACATTCGTATAGGTGAGTCTATCAAGGGTACTCCTGTAGCTGTGTACCCCACTCAACATAGAGTATAGATCTCATTAAGAGTTACTATTACCTCATCCTTCTTTCGCTGCAGGATCATGCTTTCTTTATTCTTTCTCTCATAGCATGTTCTACCACTTCATGACTTGTTTTTACCCATTGAACCTAAATCTTGGGATCTCCAGTCATATAGGTCGGGTTACCATCATTCGTGGGCTATAGGCATTAGTCCCATCCTACTGGATGTTTCTCGGACTTTCTCTCTATTAAGTCCTTTCGTCAAAGGATCAGCTAAGTTTTCATTCGTACGTACAAAATCAACTCTAACCGCTCCATTTAGAGATACACTCTCTAATCGTGCTGTGTTTTCGCCTTATCTGTCGTCTCTTACCATTGTAATAACGATTCTTAATCTTTGCAATAGCCGCGGTACTATCGCAATGAACTAACACAGCTGGCAACGGTTTATCCCATAAAGGGATTTCAGCTAGCAAGGATCTTAGCCAACTTGCTTCTTCACTAGCAGTAGCTAGTGCTATCATCTCAGATTCCATTGTGGACTGAGCCAGGATAGTTTGTTTCTTAGACTTCCAAGAAACAGCTCCTCCAGCTATGCTAAATATATAGCCGCTGGTCGCTTTGGAATCATCCGACAAGGTGTTCCAATCTGCATCACTGTACCCTTCAAGTACAGCAGGATATTTTTGATAATGCAGTCCTAATGTCATAGTCCCTTTCAGGTATCTCATGACTCTCTCAATAGCATGCCAATGCTCCTTGCTTGGCCTACTTGTAAATCTGCATAAGAGTCCCACGACATAGGCAATGTCGGGTCTAGTACAATCAGTGGCATATCTGAGACTGCCAATGATGCTCGCATATTCAGTTTGTCTAACACCATCTCCAGTGTTCTTAAAAAGTTTTACACTTGGATCATAAGGTGTGCTTGCAGGTTTACAATCAATGTAGTTGTATTTCCTTAATATCTTCTCAACATAATGAGACTGATCCAAGGAAATTCCTTTATCTGATCTAGTAATCTTGATGCCAAGAATTACATCAGCTTCTCCTAGGTCCTTCATATCAAAGTTGTTACTCAACAGTGATTTCACAGAATTTATGGCAGGAATGTTTGACCCAAATATGAGTAGATCGTCTACATATAGACATATGATAGTGCAAATGTTTTTATCATACTTGTAGTAGATACATTTGTCACTTTCATTCACTTTGAACTCATTCGTAATCATTAAGTTGTCAAACTTTTCATGCCATTGCTTAGGGGCTTGTTTTAGACCATACAGAGATTTGTCTAACTTACAGACTTTGCTTTCCTGTCCATGGACTACAAAACCTTCAGGTTGTTCCATATAGATTTCTTCTTCCAACTCACCATTCAAAAAAGCAGTTTTCACATCCATTTGGTGTACTATCAAGTTATAAACAACAGCCAAGGAAATTAGTACCCTTATGGATGTGATTCGAGTAACTGGTGAGTAGGAATCGAAAGAATCTATATTTTCTCTTTGTCTGAAACCTTTGGCTACAAGGCGTGCCTTGTATTTTTCAACAGTTCCATCAGGTTTCAGTTTCTTTTTCAAAATCCATTTACAACCTATTGGTTTGCAGCCTGGAGGCAGTTCAGCCAAGTGCCATGTTTCATTAGACAGTAGAGAATCCATTTCATCATTTATGGCTTCTTGCCATAAGTCTGCATCCAAGGAAGACAAAGCTTCTTTGAGATTTGATGGATCCTCTTCTAATGTATTGACCACATATTTGGGTCCATACTCTTTAGCAGTTCTTGCTCTCTTACTTCTTCGAAGTTCTGTTACATCAGTTATGATGCTCTTATCACTATCCCTAATCACTGGATTGTGATCAGGTGTAGAGTTCATATTTATGCCCCCACTATTGCCCCCACTATCTCTTGATAGAAAGGGAAATTTCGTTTCATAGAAATCGGCGTCATTTGATTCTATGATCACTTTAGCCTTTAGGTCATAAAACCTATATGCTTTACTGTTTAAGGCATACCCAATGAATACACATTCATAGGCTCTACTGGCTAGTTTTACTCTCTTGGGATTAGGAATCCTTACATAGGCTAGACAGCCCCATGTTCGAATGTAAGACAAATTTGGTTGTCTTTTCTACAAAATTTCATAAGGAGAAATTTTGTTCTTAGTTTTAGGTACTCTATTTAGCACGCAGCTAACAGTCAGTAAAATTTCTTCCCACCAATGAGGCGCTGCACCAGAATTAAGCATGATAGCAACTACTAATTCGGTAAAGGTTCTATTTTTTCCTTTTTCCGCTTTACCGTTCATCTCAGGAGAGTAAGGTGCAGTTGTTTCATGAATGATTCCGTGCTCTTTATAATACTCATTGGATGTGTGTGATAAATATTTGGTGCCTCTGTCACTACGATAGCGCTTGATTCTATTATTGAATTGATTTTCAATTTCTTTTACAAAAAATTTAAACATATCAAGCGCATCACTTTTTGTTTTTCATTAAATACACAAAAGTGTAATCAGAGCAATCATAAATAAAAGTTATAAAGTATCTTTGCCCGTTTTTAGTCAGATTACCATCAAGTTCACATATTTTAGAATGTACTAATTCAAATGGTTCGGTTTTTCTTATTACAAATTTATGAGATCCTTTTGTTATTTTTGCTTGACTACAAAACTGACATTTTTCACTAACATTCATTCAAAGATAACTTAGGAATTAAACCGATATTGCTCATATTAGAAATGATTCGTTTATTAACGTGACAGAGTCGTGCATGCCAAATAAGAACCAACCATCAGATTCACACACCATGTTGATCCACCAATCATCAGATCCACCTACCATGTTGACTTCAGTTGTCATTGCAGTATACGGCTGCTCCTCATTTGTTGTAAAGTGAGTCTGAGCTTGAGCCGGTCTAGTGGATGGGTTTCTACACTTTCGTGCCATATGACCTGGTTGTCCGCAATTGTAGCAATTAACCGGTTGAGCAGGGTCATTCTTTGATGGTTGAGCTCTTGGGACCTTTGGTGGGTTCCCATTCTTATTCCGATTGGAATTCTTATTTGCAGGGCGGTTCTGATTCTTAAATTGTTTGCCAGTAGGCTTCAGAACAGCACCCACAGATTTCTTTTTAGTGTTGTTGTTCGAGACAACAAACACCTCTTCATTCAGTTTTTGTTTTCTTGCCTTTTCTTCAATACGAAGTCGAGTAAACAGACTTTCAAGAGACAACTCCTTAGTCTTATGCCTAAGGGCATTCTTGAAGTCCTTCCAAGCAGGGGGCAGTTTATCAATTATCACAGCAATCTGAAACTGCTCAGGTAATTGAATCCCTTCAACAAAAATCTCATGAGCTATATTCTGAAGCTCCTGAGATTGTATTTCGACAGATTTCTCGTCGTTCATCTTATAGTTTAGGTACCGGCTCACAGCAAATTTCTTTGATCCAGCCTCTTCAGTGTTATACTTATTCTGAAGAGAATCCCAAACATCCTTAGCTGTCTTATGAATAAGATGCAGATCATATAGATGATCCGCAAGACAGTTCAAAATATAATTCTTGCACATGCAATCATCATCTTGCCAGAGGAGTATATCCTTTTCAGTCTGTTTCACCTTTTCAGCATGTTCGGCCGTAAGCCTTTCCAACTCAGCATTTGTCGCAGATACAGAAGCATCTGTAGCCACTGCTGTCTTACCGTTACTAGTCGTTTCCATAGGAACCGACATCGATGGTATCACAGGTACGTTATTCTTTAAGACGTGGGCAACCTTTTTAGTATTTAGAAAAAACATCATCTTTGTTTGCCAACGCTTGAAGTTACTACCGTGAAACTTAAACGGTTTGTTGAAATCGATAGCTGTTCCAGATACAGTAATTTCGTTGTTGGTACTCATGTTTTCAGAAACGTCTTAAAATTGTTGTTTTTCGATTAAAAATATACCGAACGAAATTACTGGGTGAGTCACGACCAGGTCGCTTTCTTTAAGACGTTTCGCGGCACTACCCTAGTTTGTGCAAGGTAGACTAACAACCACGCCGTCTCCAGGATAAAACAGCCCAGATCACTGTTACGAGTATATACTGCACAGTATATAGTCGCTCGAGAATTACACCTCAAAATATGGTTCAATCGTTTGATCGAAGCCACTCGATACGGTACGTGACCGCTCTATTCGAAACCGTATGGTTCAATCGTTCGATCGAAGCCACTCGATACGGTACGTAACCGCTCTATTCAAAACCGACGGGACAGAAAGGAGTAGAAGCAGAAGAACGATTTGTTAAAATCGAAAGGGAGAAGAGAGAAAACCGCACAGGAAGCATCAACTGTGAGATTTTGGTGTACAGAATGAATGGGGCGAGCTCTCCTTTTATAGGGAGAGTTTGTAACAAAAAACGAGTGACTTGGGGATTAAGTCTGCTTAATCCTTAAGCAAACGCGTTTTGTTTCTTAATTGGATATATTCGGAAGTTTCTGGATACGCGTTTTGGATCGGGTCGGATAGCGCTTACGGATAATGATTAAATTAATTAATTAATTAATTTAACATTTTCAAGTAACAAAAAATATATATATATTTTTTTTTTTAACCCGCGACCCAAGCCCGACCCGGCCGGTCGGTCGGACGGCGGCGTCGTCGCGCGTGTGATATATATATTTTGTAAGCGTTCACCCGTTCACAAAATTGGGTACCCCAAGGGCACACCATTGGAGGTCACTTTGCCCATATATAAACACTTACTAGTTGGGGTGACCCTCCAATGTGGGACATTTTTAAGTCACACCCACACACTAGTTCTTTCATAGTGTTTTTCTTTCCAATTTTCTTCACTAGAATGACTAGTGTTCCAACATTGCCTATTAAATCTCTCAAACATTTTAACTGTGCTAAAAAATCATGGTCACTTTTATTCCAAAACCCTAATTTCATGAACATGTTCCGCACCAATTTCCTAATTTCCAAACACCATGACGACGCTGAGATCCGTCTCCTCATATTGGAACGGTCAGGGTTTAACATTCAGCAATCTCTTTCCATTCTTTCTGGTGAAAGGTTTGAAATTATGGCTAAATTAGATTGGCCATTTCCATTTCAACAAGATGCCAATGCCGATGCTCCTCCTATTTTTATTTTGGGTTCTGCTAGTGTTAATGGCACTCTTTGTCTATATCAAGAGTTAACGACTGTGTTATGGAACCCTGCAACCTCAGAATTCAAGATCATTCCTCCTAGCATTCAACCGGTGGAAAACAAGCTTCCTCCTCATGGGTTTGGTTATGACTGTGTTACGAATGATTTTAAGGTGATTCGGAAGCTTAGAGATCCCATAGAATTTGAAGGCAAGTTGTATGAACCTTTTTGGGAGATATATAGCCTCAAAAGTGATTCTTGGAGGAAACTTGATGGATTTGATGATATGCATGTTTCTTACACAGGTACGTATATGGTGAACTTGAATGGATTTTGCCACTGGTTTACCGAATTACATGATAATGATATAGTGTCATTCGACTTTAGCAAAGAGGCATTCATTGCAACTACCTTACCTTCTTCAGATGTAAAATATAGATCATACTGGTTTAATTTGGTGGAGTTAAATGAGTCTCTTTCTGTCATATATAATTATGACAGGACGCCTGATTTTCATATCTGGGTTTTGGGTGAAGTGGGTATCAAGGAATCATGGACCAAGCTCTTTGTTGTCGGGCCTTATAATTGTTCGATTGTCTGTCCTATCTCAGTAGGGAACAAGAACCGTATATTCTTCAAGGAAGAAGATCTTGAGCTAGGCTGCCTTGATTTAAGAACCCAAAGGGTTGAATGAATTGAAGTTCAAGGCAAGTCATTTTGTACGCACATGACAATCTATAAGGAAAATCTTCTTCCTTTTCCAAGGAATGAATAATTTCAGCTAGTGATTCATGAACTTTGTTCTTAGATTTAGCATTTTATATCAAGATGAATGTTATGAGTTATCTAGAAATTGTAGTTTTGTATGTGTTGCAGCAGAACATGTGACTAATTCCAGAGTTCTATACTCCATAACACTATGTCACTTTGTTATTTGACATTTATTTGTATGGAGAAATGAGATATATAATCTACTTGTTCTTGGTAGCAATTAAAACCTAATTGATTGATATAAATTGCCTATTTATTTTACTCTGTTTATGTATTCCTGTGGTTATATTGACATGGCATTGAGGATAAAAGTTTAAGGCCTTGTTCCTTCAATTAGTAATTAGTTTTAAGCCATTCAGGCATGTTGTGCTTAGAGTGTGCCCCTTGATCAATGCATGTGAGTTTGGTTGTTAGAAGTCAGTTATAGAATTGTTTTGTTGCTTCAGAATGACGATTCTCCACATCATACACCTTTCGTCAGCACCAAAGGTATGGTATTGTAGCTTTAGAATTGATTAATTTACAATAATCTTTATTATAGATTTTGAGACATGGAATGTCTAATAGACTCCAATGCTAAATTATAGTTTTGATTCAACACTAATTGGTAGCATGCGAGTTATAATTTATTGATCTAGATTGCTTTGTTTACTCTGCTCTATTTATGTATTCTCATATTTAAGTTTATGATCATACATGCATCTTACATTGAGATTAAAATGAACAAAATTTATCACAGGTTTTAGTATTTACAATCTGAAGTTAATTTTCTTGCCCAACTTCCAACCTGTTTGGTCCTGTGTCTCAAAAGTGTTATTTTGGAAAGTTGCATTCCAAAATACACACTTCTTAATTCCATATTTTGCCAAACATTTTGATATTCAGGTATTGTGTGTTTATTTCCTACTTTGAGCAATCTTTAACTGGTTTGGCTGGGTTACTAAATAAATTATGCAAAATTGTATGATTTTGGGACGTCCAAGAAGTTATATGCTAGCTAATGAGGTTTTCTGCAAAATTGAGAAACAAAGTGAATAGTCGTCTTTAAACACTTAAACATCCTACCCAATGCTTTATTTTGCCTCTGATGTACAATCTTCTGGTTTATAATACTGCCTGATAATAAATATAAATGCAGAAATTGAAAATTTAGAAGGTAGGTATGAATGTACGATAATTTGGAACAGTGCAAGTTAGGTAACTCTTTAGATATCCTGATTTTGTATACTAGTAACATCTTCCCTAGTTGGATTTGGTGAATCCAATTTCTGATGTTAATTTTTCTTTGGCTTCGTTCTTTTATCATGTTTTGAGGTTGGTCTTTGTGAGCAAAACCTATTCCAAATACACACTTAGAGATTGAATGTATGAATTGTGAGTATTTATTATCACGAGTATTTATTATCCAATCCTACCATCAAACCATGACACTAAAACAACAAATGTAGGGATTTGAATCAGAAGGTAACCCTGTTTGTAGTCAGAATCCTTCTTCAATAATAGCGGAGGTTCTATTTTTTTCTCTAAGGAATGATTCATTTGACTGATATAAAAATAATTGCAAATTTACTGTTTTATGTGGTGAGTTGGAGAAACCTGCATACTCAGTTTAATGTTCATGAATATGAGGGTTTAGAGCGACATGGTTTAATACGAAAAATTCCACACTGCCATATCATTGGTTCATTGATAAGGAAAAGTAACCTATGTGTCTAGACTAAAGTTAGTAAATTGGTACATATGTCTGTCTTAATGATTTTATGCCTTTTGTTAGTTATTTATTATTTCGATGCTTATTATTGCGCTTGTTGAAGATTTTAAATCTAAGAGATCCAAGTTTGGGTGAAAGTCCTCCCTCTCTGATAAATGTATTTAGAATTTTTTTTTATGGCATTGAAATTCTTCGTAGATAATGTATGCAGATTCAAGTTATGTATTTGCCACACTTATGACTCAACTAGGATTTTATAAAGTAATGAATGTCAATTGCAACTGCTTTTGCACATTCTTTTAACGTGACTTGGACAATTTCAAGGAGTTTTAGTTGTCCATTTGCTTCGGGTTTGTTCATTGTTTAGGATTGGATGAATCATTTGAAGTTTGTTGTAGAATATAGTTGTGTTTTAGAGTGCTATATGTTGGTGATTTCCAAAATAATGGAATCACTTTAAATCAAAAGTTGTAACTCTTCATGGGAATCATTCATATACATTGGAACTTTTCGCAAAGAGATGCTTAACGAACATTTGCATTGATTCAAATGTATATGATTATAACCTTTGACAAAAGGGTGCTTAATGAACCTTTGCATTGATTCAAGTGTATATGATTATAACCTTTGACAAAGGGATGTTTAATGAACCATAACATTGTTTCAAATCAAAGGGGTGTTTTCTCTCATATGAAGGGTCATATAATGCACTATAAATGCTTGACATTTGGGCATTAGTTGGACACAAAAAAAAAAAAGAACAACAACATAATTCTCCATCATTCTCTTACTCTAAATCATCCATCAATTTTCTAATGCATGAGTGAATTGCTGGAACCATAAATCTGTAAAATACTGTTAGGAGATACGCTTGGTGTGGTTGTGCAATACACGTCAAGGAACTCATAGTATCCTGAAGGGGATTCGCCGGTCATTCCTTATTGCATCCAATATACAGTTATTGGTGGGGGCGAATCGAACCTAAAGGTTAGTATGGCAACCCCATACGCTTTGAGTTTGCATGCATAACCATTAATCTTTTCAGGTT
This sequence comes from Medicago sativa, assembly GCF_051527215.1. NCBI lineage: Eukaryota > Viridiplantae > Streptophyta > Magnoliopsida > Fabales > Fabaceae > Medicago > Medicago sativa. The sequence continues at coordinate 35,025,316 of NC_140756.1, read as the reverse complement.
TCAAGTACAGCAGCATCTTCCCAACAATCAAGATATACAACAAATCTTTGGAATTTATGTGCACACTTCATCATAGTCATCTTCATCATCTTCTTGGTCAAGTTATTGCAGCCGACCCCCAACACAAGTTCCAACACTATATCTGTGCGCCGCTCCTCTGTGTTAGAAATAAGCTTGAGAGCTTGAAAGAAATAGAAACTGATTAAAGTTCACATTGCTTATATTAGATAGCAACAGAAACATGATACACATTAGAAGAGTTTAACAAGTTTGGGACATACTTGGCTATGCCAACTAGTCTATGAGCCTCAACATTTTGGCTTCTTTTAACATGAATAACATCAACATTAACAAAACTAGAAAAGAGATCACAACAATCTTGAACAATTAACTCAAAATCACCATTAGCATATAGGGTTTATTACCTTGGACCTGTTTGATGCATGGTATAAGACAGGGCTTACTGTATGATAACTAGCTGATATAGGATAAGCAATCTACCTGGTAAACTTCTGAATTATTTTGTGTACGTTGTAGGTCATATATCACATTTAATTGGTGAACATAATCATATATTTAAAATTGACCTTATTGAATATGTATTTTTTTGTTACAGTAACGTGTTAGGTAAATAACAAAGTGTAGTGATAGCTAGGTAGTCGATCGTGGTGGTGTAGAACAGCTGCTGGCCGCATCGGTGGGATAAATTGAACAATTCTAAGGAAGGAAATATTTTCCAATCAAGAATATTCTGATCATCAAAATAATATTTCACATGTTTAATTCATTTGTGATCTCTACTGTCACTTTTTTCTATTATTTTATATACAATTCTCCAAGGGCGAGTTAGGGGTCAAATTTAGGCCGTTTTCAAAGGTAACTTCTACCTTACATATGCATCTATATTCCTGGTGTCTATGTTCGTTGTCATTTTGCTGAATTTTTTAATGGTTAGGAATCTGTTATACCTTACAAAAATACGGCAATTCTAAGTTGCATGGGAATGTTCTAGGTGATTGAAACATAAGATGGCCCATGTAATTTCTATGCAAAACTGTTAATATTTCTTACATCTTTTATCGAGAATTGTGGTGAGTTTTGTAGGTCTGAATTGCAATATGTATGATTAAAAAAAGAAATGCATCTGTCCGTGACTTTAATGCTTTACTATGTTAAAGGTCCTGTCATGATATAATTCAGGTACACAATTTCTGCATTTTAATCAAATGATACTTGTATATTATATGTAAATCTTATTACACTAGAGGGTATTTAATTTAGTAATCTTACAAATACTTTTTCTGCTTGGACCTCTGGTGTTATATTCTGTATGTCTATATTGTTAATGACCATGAGAAATTCATATTAACTTATTATTGTGACTGGATACATTTCCAAAATCTTGTGAGAACATTCTAATTCTTCTCTCCGTTTTCCCCTTACAGTATCCTCCTTGTTACAAGGATATCGGTTTCTGGATCAATGAATCATTTACTCAAAACAATCTGTGTGAAGTTGTCGGAGAAGTAGTGGGGGATCTTGTACAAGAGGTACAGTATACATCTTTGAATAATTTGAGCAAAAATATCTCTGATTACATTTACATTGCTCCATGGGGATTATATACATAATAAGATATTATCGATGAGGGATGATGTGACAGTGACAATGTTCGCACATATACTAGCCTTGGCTTCTCAATGAATCAATTGAGCCACCGCACCCATTTTAAACCTACCAGAATCATTCAACCAGAAGCTCAAATCATCGATAGCCATAACATTCTTCTCAGTCTGAAATTAGCTCATAAAAGAAACCACAACTCGGTTAAAGAGAATAGGTTCCTAAGATTAACAATAGAATAGAACGGGCTTATGTTGTCAATAGTGGAATAGCATAGTAGGGTTCGGCATGACGCCATCTCCCAGAAAGTCGCCTTTAGCAGTGGCAGTTATCGTGGCCATCCCACTATCCGCTATACCACTATAGCAATCTAGACTCCCTACAGCTGTGCCTAATGGAGATGAAGAGTTGGAGGTGGAAGAACAAGAGTTTGAATCAAGTGATGAACAAGATAATATTGATGTGGTGGAATTTAGAAGAAAAGATGAAGCGGATGCAGAAGCATGGTTTTTAATACTTTTAGAACATGATTTTAATGGCTTGTCATTTTATGTACTGTTAGAACTTGATTATTTCATTTTGATTACATATAGAGCTTATTTTGATGGGAAATGACAAAGTTGGTATGATTGTTCCTATAATTGTGTACTTTTTAGTATTTATGCATCTTGTTGGAATTTATGTTTTCATGTACATTGTTTTTTAGTCTTCAAAATAGCGGCCATCTTACTATCCACATACAGCTACAGCATTTTCGTGGTTTGGCGTTACTCACCACTACATGAGATTAACAACATAGGAACGAGCCTTTGTGACACTCGATGGATTCTAAACAGGTTCATTGATGTCATGCGATCTGTAAAATACATTCCTATCATCTCCAATTAAGCTGTAAAATAGAGGGAGATCGGTAGCCTTTGATCCTCAGTTCCTAGTGCCTGATAAGCTACTACAAGAGAAATGGTTTAAACTTATGCATCAACATGGGGCCAATTCTATGGCGCACAAGTGAGACAGGTCTTGCATCATGCACAAGCTAGTTTCCACCATTGGATCAATATACAATTTCCAATTAAATATAATGTGACTTTTTAATCCAATGATGGAAAAGACACATGTGCATGGTACAAGATAATTTTGCTTGTGCATGTTAGACAAAGCCTCAACATGGTACCTTCGTATGATTTTGGTCCCTTTCTAATTCTGTTTTATTTCATGAAATTGCAGGTGCAACTAATATACAATTTCACCAACAAGAAAGGAACGACCACAGGACTTACAATCTATTTTTGAATAAGAAAAACTTTGAAAACAAATTATCTTGAAATTTAGTAATGCATAATCTCTTATTTTATTTTTAATAGTATTGTATTAATTTCTGGTGTGCTGATTCCAAAGGTAACTACTACCGGGGATCAATCTACACCATGTTAATGTCCATGAATTAAAATACTTGTAGAGAAAGTTAAAATACCTTGTGAAAATATGAAGATATATTTATAGTTACCATGAACACTAAATTAAATATACCCAATGGATTATTAGCAACGTTTACAAATGAATCCCCAACTCCAATTGTAACAGGCTTTAGGGACTGAAGAACTCCAATTGCAACTGTGTTGGCCATATTTGTTCACAACTGAACCACATGCCTGCAACTACAATGGTTCTTTTAATGGCTAATTATTAATTCAATCAACTGATGTTCTTAGATTACAAGTCCTATTCCAGTATTACAATTAAGTTCGACTACGATTAAAATGCTGCAAACAGGAAGGGGACTAACAGGCCACTCTCCCAGAAGAACACACACTCATGCAGATTGTAATGAACCAATGAACCCGAGTTTTAAAACCGAGTTTTAAAAAAGATGTGAAACAGTGGCTGCACGTTAGTGACATTAAGGTTTCCCGCACGTTTAAGGTTTCCCGAGTGACATTAAGCTTTCCAGTCCCGCAGGTAGATAAGAAACTTTAGACGAATTTGCCGGTGGCCAAGGTATTTCCCTAGCAGCTTCAATCAACACCATCCCAGCGACAGCATTAGCATCAGAAATCAACTTAACAGCATCACACACACCTTCAGCCAGAATAATCGCAGCCCGATGTTCCTGCTCCGCCTTCATCACAACAAACTTTGACCTCTCTGCTTCTTGTTGAGCCACCTGTTTCTGCTCCACAGCACGCGAAAATTCAGCACCATAAGACAAATGCGTGATAGCCACATCATCAAGAACGATGTTAAAATCCTTCGCACGTCGGACAAGGCTCTCCCGGACAAGTGCAGACACCTGTGGACGATCTGTAAGGAGCTGATCCGCATTGAATTGCGCCACAACAGCTTTCAAAACTTCGTTTCCTATAAAAGATGTAAATGTTAGTTACATATTAGTTATCAAGGAGCTTAGGTGTTTTAATTGGTTATATAAGCCTCAATGTACTCATTCTATCAATAGATTAATTTGCATGCACTGACATTGTAAAACTTACGATACCAATCAAGTCACGCCAAATAAATTAACTTTCATGCACTGACTATGTAAAACTACTTTTTTGCATGTTGATCTCGTCAAATCACACCAAGAAACTTATTGATTGGCTTATTTGAACTTATCTACTAATATAAGTTTCATGAGACTGTTTAGGAGAGTTGAGTTTATGACAATTTTCACAAGCTTTCTTCAGCTTATTTTCATAAGTTCTCCAATATAGTTTATAAAAACAGCTTATAGAATATACAAAAGCAATTTCACTTCATTTTATCTTTTGATCTTATGCATAAATACTTCTAGGAATATACATTTTTATCATAATTTTCAGGTTGTATCAAGAATTGTAATCATATTACCGATGGAAGGAAGAACTTTTTCATCGTATTCGAGACCAAGATTCTGAACAATGGCAGGTAAATTATCGGTATCAGGACGAGAGAGAACACGGAGAGTTAGGTTAACCATCTGAAGATCTTTGGTGCCAGAGATTGAGGAGAAAGTGTGGGGACGAGTTTTGATGTCAAAGATGTAAGGTTTTTGAACCCATGGGATGAGGAAATGGGTTCCTTCCCCGATTGATTGGTCGAGGATGCCACGGAAACAGTCAAAGAGGACAGCGCGTTGGCCACCATCGACGGTGTAGAGGGAGGTGTTGACTGTGGTTGCAGCGGCGCCGAGGCCGAAAGCGGCACGGGCGACGTTGGTTAGGAAGGAGACTGCGGCTTGGTTGCTGCCCATTTTTTTTTTGGAGGAAGGGTTTGTTAGGGTTTAAGAGAAATGAAGTGTCGGGGGCTTTTGTTGATTTATTTATTTATATGAAAAATGGATTGCTTGATTAGGAAGATATAAGTAAATTGTTGTGTAAGAAACTAAGGATGAGTGGCTGGAATTTCAACCAAACACAAATTTGTATATTCCCAGTTTCCTTAAGAACATAACATTGGTCTGTTATGGAAAACAAAACCGGTTTAGTGTAATAGTGGTTAGTGAACCCGTGCATTGCATCTATAATGGTTATTGGTTCCCCCAACAAGAGCATTGTGTTCTTTCTGTTCACATCAGTTTTCTCTTATGATAAGAACATAGCCAAGGTTTTAAAGATCAATCCAGATCGCGTACACGTTACAGATTTCATGGTTGCGGCTGTTACAAATGTTTACTAGTTTTTGATTGCTGCCGTCGTGAATAGTGATGAGAATTAATCGTATCATTGTTCAAATCTTATTAAAATCCTTATTTATTAATTTTGTTAAGTCTGCAGCTATGGGAATAGGCCAGGCCAGTCTACAGGGGCCTACGGCCTAGCCTACGATAGGTCAGGCCATGCCAGATTTTTTTTCTTAAATAGAGAAGGCCTAGGCTTTTATTTAAGTTAGGCCAGGCCACAGGCCTCTCAAAAAGCCTCTTAAGCCTATTAAGCCGGCCTATTTAAGTAATATGAATAATATTATTTATTATTATATTATATTTTATACTTTGAATTAAAATATAAATTTGTAAACTTTTTCAATAATTTAAGTTTCATCTGTATACATTAATTTTTTGCATATATAAATGTATTATTATAAATTAGAATATAAATATGATATAATATATAGTCAAATTTCCTAAAACCTCGTGTTGATTATCAAAAGAGAGTTTAATCTAATTGAACTATTAGTTCACTAGTCCATTTAAACTAATATCACATTGCTTATTTAAAGATGTTAATGAGATATAGGCTTTTAAACAGGCTAGCAGGCCGTCTCAGACTTTCAGAAGGCCAGGCTCAGGCCTAAAAAGTAGGCCTATGACAGGCCACAGGCTAGGCTTAGGCTTTAAAAAAAATGGCAGGCCAGGCTTAGGCCTTGCAAAGCCTAGCTCGGCCTAGCCTATTCCCATCCCTATCTGCAGCAACTTAACCTAATTTTTTCCCCTCCACTAATCCCTTATTAGGTTTGCAACAACTCTATCCTAAAATTTTGGTTCTAAATTTGCATCATATATGTTTTTCATTTCTCTCTCTAATAACCATGAATATTTTCAAAGCAAAAGTTTAATAGATATCTTAATCTTCATCCATATTATTTTTAATTTTATTAGGTCTGCAACAACTTAACCTAACCTATTGTTTCTGTAGATTTTGTTTTTAATTTAATTGATATCTTAATCCTTATCCTTATTATTTATTAATTTTATTAGGTCTGTAGCAACTTAACCTATTGTTTCCGTAGATTTTTTTTAATGTAATAGATATCTTAATCCTTAACTTTATTATTTATTAATTTATTAGGTATGCAGCAACTTAACCTAACCTATTGTTTCTGTAGATTTTTTTTTAATTTAATTGATATCTTAATCCTTATCCTTATTATTTATTAATTTTATTAGGTTTGCAGCAACTTAACCTATTGTTTCTGTAGATTTTTTTTTTTGACAAGTTGTTGTACACTTATCTAATACGTTTACAGATAGAATACCCTAATTTCCATGCAAACTCGGCTACCCTAAATAATTTGTTAGGAATCATGAACTGCATTAATTTTTTATGTTTAACTATAAAAGTTATAAATAATATTGACTCGTGCAACAATATAATTTTTTATTCTTTTTATCTTTTTTCTTTATAATTTTTTGTATTATCATTTGATTGTAATATTGTATCTCTAATAATCTAATTTGCGTTTATTGATCGACCCATGATCTTATGGGTTAAAGATTATTTATTGGTCTCTATTATAGTTGAGAAGACATGTGCGTCGCACGGGTCAAAAGTCTAGTTACAGTAGAAACTCTTTGAATTAATACTCGGTAAATTAATAAACTCTCTAAAATAATAAATTTGTCCGGTCCCGACTTGGGCCAATGTAAAAAATTGAAAAACTTGATAAAATAATAAGATAATAATTTTTCGGGAGATCCCTTTATAATTTTCGGTCCCAAGAAAATCATAAATTAATAATTCGTAGAAACTGAAAAAAAATATATTAAGAATACATTGAACACATTTGTTCCTCTTGTTTACATTTACTGTACTTCAAAAGTCATTATTGATTTTGTTTACATTTACTGTACTTCAAAAGTCATTATTGATTTCCAATGCATATGAACACAGTAGTTACTAATTTACGTTAAGTCCCAAGGTTCGCTGCAACGTAATTCTAAGAGGCATAGACTAATTTGCCTTTTTGTTTAGTATGTACAGTATAATTACTTAAAAACTCTTTAAATTAATAATTATTAATTTATCTATAAATTAATAACTCTCTAAATTAATAAATTTCTCCGGTCCTGGCATTATTAATTTATAGAGTTTTAACTGTATTTGTAATATCAATATATCATACAATGTATAATAGCTTAGTGTCAGTTTGGAAAGCCTCTTTTTCAGCAAAATGACTCGTTTTTGGTAACGGTCATTTCCTCATGAACTTATGGCTTATTAATTAAATGCACTTTTTTTTGGGTTAATTAAGTAAATAGTCGCTATAAATATTCATAATTTTGTTTTTAGTCCTTACAAAATAAAATCACACTCTTTAGTCCATGTAAAATTTTCCGTCATTATTTTTAGTCCCTATAAAATTTTCCATCAACATTTTTAGTCCTTGTAAAAATTTTACGTCAACATTTTTGGTCCCTAAAATACTAAAGGAAAATTTCACAAGGACTAAAAAGTGTGATTTTATTTTATAGGGACTAAAAACAAAATTCTGAATATTTATAGGGATCATTTACTTAATTAACCCTTTTTTTTATATCATTTCCATTTTTGATCTTATAGCGTATGTTAATTAGATTTTCATTTAGGTATGGATTAATAACATCTTTTATGTTTATAAGATAAAATTTCCATATAGTTATTAATCTTACATTAACATCTGTATGTAAGTCTTAAAAAAAAAAAAAATTCAATGGTATTTTCTTGACAATAAGAAACAAATAATTAACATATAAATATAATAAAGGTAGTCATCTGTATGTGTGAGGATTGAGGAGAAACATTGAAAATATAATAACTTGGTTTTAATTTATAATAAAGGGTAAAGATGGATTTTAATTAAAATGATAAGGGTAATATTGGAAGAAAAAAAATGATAAACTATAAGTTATAAGCTCAAACGCTACTTGAAATAACGTTTGAAAAATAAGCTATAAGTTAGCGAAATAAGCTATAAACTCATGGTGAAAAGATCGTTACCAAACGGCGTCTTTTTTGTCAGACTAACGTATAAGCTATTTGCCATAAACTATAAGCTAGCTTCTTGGCCTTAGAGCCTAAGTTTCGGCTTCTTACAACGCACCAGCTTTCTGAGTTAATGCCCCGTTTATTTTTACCAGCAAGCTCTACTTAGCCAGCTCTGCCCATTTCTATACATGTTAAAAGAATCGACTACTACCAACCTTTATCATCATTAACTAACTTAATATGTCATATGCAAAGTAAACAATCTATATGTTGATAGATCATTGGATATAACATATTTTATATTCTTTCCACATGTAAGGTGGACATACTCAGAAAAGGTAAATAAAATCCTCAGCTTGACTCTAAACGATGTCTTTATAAAAAGTTGGGACTTGAATTTCCTAGTGATAGATTATTGGTCGTCTGATCTCAATATGATCTCAATATAATGGTCGAGAACGTTTTAACTAAAAGAATAATAATAATTATATATAAAAAAAAAAACTAAATAGACAGTTTATATTCTAAACCATCTGATCTAAGATTGACGATTTTGAGAATGAAAACTTTATATACATTAGTTGATCCAAGAAGTTAGATAACTAAATTATATAAAGACGCTAAACCAAATAAAGTATTACTCAATTTATCCATAAACGAGAAGGTCCAAAATTATTTCTACATTTCTTTTTTTTTCCAAAAAAAATAAAATCTATGGAATTGTGGTCAGACGAGATCGGGCCTACGACAAAAGAAAAGCTTCTTTCAACAAAACCTCAAAACTAATTTAATTCCAACCATTGCACCATAAACGGATCATTGAGCCCTGAAATAAAGAAGGAAATGTTAGTCATTACAGGTTTAGCACAAAATGAGATGCTAGAGATCAGATGTTAGAGAACATTTAACATCAAAATTCAAACTACTAAAGGCATTTTACTTTTTTTGAAGGGGAAGAAGAGGTAGACACGTTCAGGGGAAGAAGAGGCAGACACATTCAGTTTCAAAGAGTAACAACTAACAACCCTGATTCAATCATTTATAGGTGGAGAAATCACTCATAATTCTCCTAACATACAACATCAAACTAACACATAACAATTTAGTTAAAAGGAGTTAAGCAGTAGTTAGCGTGCACCCAAAATTTCGCTACATTCTTTACACTAGTGTCTCGTGCATTTATTAAATTAAGAATGTAATGTCAAGATTTTAACTCAATTCCAATCCCTGGATATCTCAGCTTATTTCAAGGCATCAGCTCACATGAAATGGAACTCAATTGTTGTTTCTGAGTTGATATGCCATTCTTATTTTTACTTACTTCATGATGATCTCTGATCATCCTCAACCTTTCTACGCTCTCTCTATCAAACTATTTAAAGCATAGCATGATAAGAGATACGGCCCAATATACCAACCTATACCACCATTAACTAACTGAATATTGTCATATGCAAAGTAAACATTTCTATTTTGATAGATCATAAACACCTTATTTAGACACGACGCATTTTATATTCTTTCAACATTTAAGTTGAACACATTCAGAATCTGGACAGTGTCTGAACTCTAAATAAGAAAATTGCAACATATAGAAGAACTTTTTAAAAAAAATATATGATAATAACTTACTACCAGGGATCAACCTGTGCACCATATTGTTGTGGATGAATTAAAGATACTTGTAGAGGAATTTAAAATACCTTGTGAAGATATCAAGATGCATTTAATAGTTACCATAAACACTAGATTTAATATACCCAATGAATTATTAACATATACTTTTGAATTGCAATCCCCAGGCCCAATTGTGACCGCAACAAGGATTTTTGGGACTACAGAAATTGCAACTGTATTGGCCACATTTGTTTGCAAATGGACCGAATTACCACAATTTAAAGCTTTAATTGCTAATAATTCGTTCAATCAATTGATGTCTTAGATTACTAGTCTTATTCCACAAATACAATTAAGCTTAAGCAGGAACAAAATGCTCCAAACAGGACAAGGGCACAACAGGCTACGCTCCCAGAAGAATACATGTAGGAATACAATTTCACAAGCATAATTGATAATGCAAATCTTAAACTACCAGGTCACGCATGAAAAATGAAGTCTAACTGAAGTTCTCAAAATGAATGGAAAATGAAAATAAAAAGCGATCTACAACATGTTTTTTTTTCTTTCTTCTGCTTATAGAGTGCTAAATCCAATGCCTTTCCATCATGCAAACAGTCTACATCAAACAAAGCATCGCATCCACAATTACAATCGCATTTACCCACAACTTCAGAACCCACTACTTAACCGGAATTGGAATAGCAATGACAACTTCTAATACATTTGAAATTGATGCAACTTATTAACCATTAAATATCCATCTATATCCAATTGTAAGCACAAATAAAGAGAATAAACACTCATGCAGATTGTAATGTTGCAATAAACCCAAGTTTTAAAAAAGGTCTGCAACCACAACATGAACAGTAACCTTAAGGTTTTTGTTGATATATGTGCAATGTGACTGCAATCCACGACTATTGCCACAATTCAAAACTTAGCAATGAAAAATCAAACGCCAAAAATTGAATATTGAGAAAATAGATTACTTACCAACAACAATCAACGACCAGTTGGAGTATTAAGAGACATGATCATGTTATTTCCACCAGGAAGATAAGTAACATTAGGCGATTTCGCTAACGTCCTTGCAATTTCCCTAGCAGCTTCAATCATCCTAAGTTCAATCAACCCCGTCCCAAAAGCAGCAGTAGCATCAGAAATCAACTTAGCAGCTTCACTCTCACCTTCAGCCCGAATGATCGCAGCCCGACGCTCCTGCTCCGACTTCATCACAACAAATTTTGACCTCTCTGCTTCCTGTTGAGCCACCTGCTTCTGCTCCACAGCACGCGAAAATTCAGCACCATAAGACAAATGCGTGATAGCCACATCATCAAGAACGATGTTAAAATCCTTAGCACGTCGGACAAGGCTCTCCCGGACAAGTGCAGACACCTGTGGACGCTCTGTAAGGAGCTGATCCGCATTGAATTGTGCCACAACAGCTTTCAAAACTTCGTTACCTATCAAAGATGTAAAAGTTAGTTACATATTCATTACATTATCAAGGAGTTAGTTGTTTTAAACTTGCTATATAAGCCTCAATGTACTCATTCTATCAAGAGATTAATTTTCATTGACAGTAAAACTTTTTTTTTACCAATCAAAACACAACAATAGATTAATTTTCATTGACTGACAGTGTAAAACTTTTTTCTCCAACCAAGTCACCCCAAATAGATTAATTTTCATGCAGTAACGGTGTAAAACTTTTTTTACCAATCAAATCACACCAAATAGATTAATTCTCATGCACCAACAGTGTAAAACTACTTTTTACATGTGTCTCAAGTCAAATCACACCAAGAAATATATAGATTGGCTTATTTGAGCTTATCTACTAGTATAAGTTTTGTGCGACTGTTTGGGAGAGCTTACGAAATCAGCTTATAACAATTTTCACAGGTTTTTTTCAGCTTATTTTCATAAGTTCTCCAATATAGTTTACAAAAACAGCTTATCGCATATACAAAAGCAATTTAACTTCATTTGATATAAAAATTGCTAAAGTAATCTTATGCTTAAATGATGTAAGCTGCAAATAAGTTGTTTATCCAAACAGACCCTAGACGCTTCTATCAATATGCATTTCATGTAATTTTCAAGTTCTGTAAAGAATTATAACATTACCGATTGAAGGAAGAACTTTTTCATCGTATTCGAGACCGAGATTCTGAACAATGGTAGGTAAATTCTCAGTATCAGGACGAGAGAGAACACGGAGAGTTAGGTTAACCATCTGAAGATCTTTGGTACCAGAGATTGACGAGAAAGTGTGGGGACGAGTTTTGATATCGAAGATGTAAGGCTTTTGAACCCATGGGATGAGAAAATGGGTTCCTTCACCGATGGATTGGTCGAGGATTCCGCGAAAACGGTCGAAGAGGACGGCGCGTTGGCCACCGTCGACGGTGTAGAGGGAGGTGTTGACAGCGGTTGCGGCGGCGCCGAGGCCGAAAGCGGCACGGGCGACGTTGGTTAGGAAGGAGACTGCGGCTTGGTTGCTGCCCATTTTTTTTTTGGAGGAAGGGTTTGTTAGGGTTTAAGAGAAATGAAGTGTGGGGGGTTTATGTTGATTTATTTATTTATATGAAAAATGGATTGCTTGGTTAGGAAGATGAGTTAATTGTTGGGTAAGAAAGGATGAGTGGCATAGTTTCACCAAAAAAATTCCTTAAAAAAAAAAAGTAGATTCACCAAAAATATAATAGCCTAAATTTTTTTTTTTTTGAGAGGGTAATAGCTTAAATATGTAAATCAATGATTGGCAAGTTTTTTTTTTCCGTCATGTATTTTTTTTTAAAAAAAAAAACAAAACATGTAAGTTGTAAACGTTTTAGTTTTAGTCCCTACCATCATTTTAGGTTACAAAAACGTGTATATGTGATAAATGAAGGATGATGTGCCATTGGATAATGTGATAAATGAGACCGATTTGATAAAGTGGATGGTTAGTCACAAATTGAGAGAGACGGAAACCATAAAACGACCAAAACTAAAAAAACGAAAAATAAGTAGAGGAACCAAATCCAAAAATACCTAGGCTTCCCAATCCTCAAAGGGCGGCCTAAGAGGAGTGATTTCTTATTTATCATTGAAAAAATGCAAAACAGGCTGGCTACTTGGAAAAGAAAACTTCTCAATAAAATAGATGGACTTACTCTAGCCTCATCTGTTTTATCCTCCATTCCAACTTACTATATGCAAATAAATTGGCTTCTCCAAAATATTTGTGATAGCATTGACCAAACCACTCGGAATTTCATTTGGAAAGATCACAACAACAAAGGCATCCATCTTGTGAATTGGAAAACGGTTGCTAGCCCGAAAAAGTTTGGTGGCTTAGGCATTAGAGCAGCCAGAGAAGCTAACATTTGTCTCCTAGAGAAGCTAGTTTGGAACATAGTGCAAAAAACAAATAAATTGTGGGTGAATCTTCTTTCTAACAATTATTCAAGTGGCCACAATTTCCTTCACACAACAACAACCCATCATAATAGCTCTCCTTCTTGGTCATCCATAATTCAAGCCAAAAATGTTCTAAAAAGCGGTTACACTTGAAGAGCCGGCTCGGGTAATTCTTCTTTTTGGTACACTAATTGGAGCTCTCTTGGCCTGCTCGGCACACAGGTACCTTATGTTGATATTCATGATCTTCATCTAACTGTTAAAGATGTTTTCACTATCGGCAGGCAGGACACTCAATTGCTATACACCATTCTTCCAACAAATATAGCAGAAGTCATTAACAATACTCATCTCAATTTTAATGCTTCCATAGATTATGCTTATATTTGGTCTCATAATTGCAATGGTGTTTTGATGAGATCAAGAGCTCATTAAGCATGTGGAAGGAAACATATAAAAAAAAAATGAATATTTTTATTCATTTTTAATACCAAACAAGCATGTTATTTTCCTAGTAAAATAATTTGGCTATTAATCCAAATGGTCAATTATTAGTACTGTTATGGTTTTAATAAAATAATTGGCAGCAGGTGGCAAGTTAGTGATTATCTCATGGAGATGTAATTAGCCCAAGGTGCTGATTCATGTTCTCATCTCAAAAAGGCCAATAACATGATTAATCACGTTGGAATTATGGTGGTTAATGTTCAGTTTTGCCTTTGGTATTTCCTTTGCATAAATCAGTTGGAAACTACTCAAACTTCAAGAATTAAATGAGCCAATTCACTTCATTTTGAGAAGTAACGGCTTGACAATCAAATGGAGAGATTCTTCATTGTTATTGGCCCATTCAATTGGAAATGAAATGCATGGTACTGATTGTGTGAATGATAACAGCTACATGGGAGAATGGAAGTTGTAAACGTGCTCATACTTCATTTGTCATTACATAGAATTATTTGGTGCAGCTCAAGGAAGTAATTGGCTACTCACATCCCTTTAGTAACGTTTTCATAATTTATTTCTAGAGAATAAATGTAAGGCTAATCAGCCATTTATTTGGGTTTATTTTAATTTATTAGAGTCCATTAGGTTACTTTGTGAACACTCTATAAATTGTAACTTTCTCTATGAAATAAGACAAGTGAATTTTGTAGAATTTTACACTTATGTGTATTGAGAGCTTTGTCTCTTATGGTTCTGGATTGAACCATCCTTGATCTTATCAAGAAATTATTTTCTTGTGGCGATCCTCGCATCCATAGACTTATCACTTTCTTGGATTAGAAAGTGTGGCGTCCCTGTCTATCCATTCCATTTCTTCATTATTTTAGTCTTTTCACCATTTCCACCAAAATTATTCATATTTAGCTTCCGACGCTTCCGTTTCACTCATCATGTTTACACTACAAAGAGCGGATAAAATTGGATTCTATCACAATCAGAAACTGTAAACTATAATAATAGTTCTTGGTCTTGGATTCGGAGATTGAAAATTTCGGAAAAATACAAGTTTTTTCTTTGGCTTGCTTGTCACAACGCTAATCCCACTTTATCTCTTCTCAACCACAGGAACATGGTCAAATCAGCCATCTGTAGCAAGTGCGGAGATCACAAAGAATCATTCTTTCACTGTGTTAGGGACTTCAGATTTTCTAGCATTATTTGGCATAAAAATGGCTTTTCTAGTCCGACTTTCTTCTATTTCTCTTCGGTGTTGGACTGGTTGAAGGAATGAATTAGCTGCCACCGTTCCACTACCTTTCTCGCAGGATTGTCTTGTATTTGGAGACACTGCAACCTCATGTGCCTTAACAATGAAACTCGTTCAGTTTACCGACTCAGCATCATTATTAACAGTACAACAAATATGATAAATCGTTGTTTTCAAAGTGATACAAGCGCTCCCCGTCAATTAAGGCTTGTCCATTGGAATAATGAACATCATGCTTGTTCTATTCTAAATGTCGATGGAAGCTGCATCGGAGATCCTATTTGTAATGGTTTTGGAGGTGTGATCTGAAACTTCACAGGTAGTTATGTTACTGGCTTCTCGGGCTTCATCAATAGCCCCAATGACATCTTGTTTGCTGAACTGACAGCACTGCACTGAGGTCTTACAATGGCAGCTAGCATGGATTTTGCAGTTTTGGTTTGCTACTCTGACCTACTCCATTTATATAAATAAAGGGAAGATGCAATTTGGAAAGAGATAGACACAAAAAATAGGGCAAAGATCCTCTCCATTTATAAAAATAAATGGAAGATGTCATTTGGAAAGAGATAGACAAAAAAAAAATAAGTGGTGGGTCCCAACATCATTAATTATTTTTTACTTTTTGTGTGTTTTTATCTCTCTAAATGGAATAAATGGAGAAAGTTATAAATTGAGAGGATCCTAACCCGTAAGTACTTAATTAGTATATGTTTATGATTGATTTTGTTTTATGTTGGGAATAGTTGTAAGTTGTTCATATGGGATTGAAATTCTTGGTCATCCTCCATATGTTCGTCCAGTAGCAGTGAACCAATAAGTTAGTTGTATAATATTATTGATGCATCACCTTCAACTATCATGAAGCTTCCATATAATTGCAATTGTAAAGAGCTTGTGAAGGACATTAGTGACATTATGAAAGATTCTAGATTCAAGAAAAATGAGAAGTTGAAGAAGAAGATTGAATATTCAAGGAAGAAGGCCAATTTTTTTTTTTTTATGGTGTAATTGATTGCAGCTTGGCTAATTTCTTTGCTTATTAGAAGATGTAATGGTGTAGTTCAACCAAAAGTTTGTAACTTGTTGAATTATCAATGAATGAATGAATGAATGAAAGGAAGTTTCTTTTATGTGTCCAATTATTTTGTAGTGTTCAACATCAAATTTATGTGAATTCATTTGGTTTCATAGCAAGCTTGATTGTTACTAAATTACTAGAAGTCAATAAATAATGCAAACTTATCACATAAGCTCGATATATAATAAACTGTCCTAGTGATTGCCAATTACAAATCCATATGGCAATTACTAAAAGCCAAAATGTACCAAAATTAACATAAACAGGAAAATATCCATAGCATAAAATAGCACTATAATGTCATCTAAATGCACCAAAATGAATAGATTGTTCATCATGACATCTTCTAATCCTTAGATTCAATGTCCTCAACAAACATCAACTCATTTTCCTTTCTTTACCCTTCCAACCTTCTCATTCCATTGGACCATTCTAGTGACATTACTTCCAGTTCAATCAATATGGCCTCTACTTGATTTCTTGAGTGGTTTTCAACGCTCTTCACAGTTTTTCCTTGAGTTTTTGAAATATTCCTTTGGCAATTCACAAGACCTGCAACTAAACCATTCATTGTGACATCTAGTTTGTTTGATGGTAGTGTGTTCAAGTCATTCATTATCATGTCAACTTCATTGTCAATATACTGCAAATAACAATATCAAATCATTTTGGTTCTGATTACCCTAAATGTAGTAATATACAAAAGGTTAAGTTATCACTACCTTCTTGTTATTGTTATCAATGTCATCAGCAGTCTGGGCAGAATACATTGGTTATGTGGTGTTTCCCTTAGTCTAGCATTAAATAACAATGAGACATATAAAAAGAACGAGGCATACAAAACAATGAGATTGTTCACAGTTTTTAAGTTTAAGTTTTAAATTTAGATAGGAAGCTTGCAATGTTGACAGTTTGAGAGGAACTACTCAATTGAACACCATTGTTAGACCTTATTGACGACCTTGTTTCAGCTGCATTTTGGTCAAACGTCCGGTTCCTTCGCGAACGAAGTTCCATTTGGGCACATTATTAAGAACAGCCAAATTTCTTTATAGGGTGTATATATAAATATTTTTGCTATATCGGTATATATAACAAATTGCGTCAAAAATATTGACAGATTTTAGCCCAGTCCTTCATCATGTCAATATTTGAGGCCTTTCGGAGAATTTTGCTATATATATTTCTATATACACCCCTACCTTAAAAATAAATTTGGACCCCCTACCGACATGGATCCTAGGCCGTCACACCCCCGACCTATGTCTAGGGCCGGCCCTGGGTGATTTGTATTTCTTTTGTCATTTGGAAGTTCCTTCTATGGTGAAAAATTTCATGTGGAGAATGCTTAGATTGTTCTCTCAACTAGAAGCAAGCTTGCAACAAAAATGGCATTGTATTCGTAGTGGTAATTACGGTGAAAATGCTTGGCACTTTTTTGTTACTTGTCCAATTGCTATAGATACTTAGAAAGGTATTGGTTTATGGGATTTAACTTAAGCCTCGCATTTTTACGGCGTATGGCATAATTGGTTTATTCTTCACCAGTAACGGATCTAAAAATTTTGAATAGTGGAGACAACATACATACAAATTTGTAAAACTAAATATATATAATATTACATTTCATTTGTAAAGGCATGACTATACATCATAATTTTTTTGTACATGTGTGTGTTAGAGTTGATGTCAAATTGTACTATTGATGCTTTCTTTAATGGTATGAGATGAGTTTGCTTTGGTAAAAAAAAAAAATGTAATGGAAAAAATATAGCTGATAAACGTGGGAAGCAAAGTATTGCATGGATCATGTTAGGTTACCCCACCAAGTATTTTATATGTTCCCCACATGCCCCCCAATTTGTTTGGAGAAATCACGGTTAATTGGTTCTTCATCAAGGTGACAACCACGTTCTAAAAGCACATTATATAGATTTGACTAAAGTTTTAGTACCAACTGTTATTGTGGTCTTTAAGAAATAAACAACCAAAATTCTAAACTAATTTATATTGATTGTTTAGCTAGATAGTGATGTACCAGCAGTAAATTATCATAACCTCCAACACCTACCATCCCAACTACCACTTCCCACCTGTCTCAACTTATCATTTAAAAATTATAATGGTGGTTGTTAATGTAATTATCTGTTTGATAAACTTGCAAAATCAGAATCATCTGAATTCAGAGAATAATAATAGGTTACTTAGACTATAAGGTCCATAGCTGAAGATTAATATTTTATTAAATAAACAAACAATGTTTACTCTAGAGAATTATGACTGCAGTAAATAAAATAAAAAATATTATCTATAAACAAGACCAAAAAAAAATGATCTATATTCACGCGATTAGTGTATCGATATTGTCTGATCAAGATTGAACGACTCAGAGTATGTGCTTAGAACTTGGACGGAGCCAAGTTCATGGCTGCGTAAATGCAAGGGATATCGGACTGCACACGACTTGTTTTCAAAAACTATAACTTCTTCTAGGTGAGATTTTGAAATCTACCATAGTTTGAGACATATCACACATGTATAGTGTGCATATGACTTATATGAGCCATGTTCAAAGACCAAATGATCCCATTACCTGGTTTACACTATTATTGAGATTCCTTTGTACCTTTACAGGTTCAAATCTAAGGCAATAACATGGAATTTGATGGGGACACTATTGATTAAAAAACAATTTTCTGTCACAGATCCTATCTTTCCACAACAGAAAAACTCAGACTAGCTACAAATTATTTGGCAGCACATTCTTGAAAGTACAAGAATGTGTCATATCCTTTCATGAAAACTGTGCAATTAAGCAATATACGGCGAGAGTAGTATTAAGACGAGTGACGTAGCAGAAATTTATTTGCAACTGTTAATGTCACATATTCCCTCATTTTACCAAATAATGTTGAAATTAAAGTCAATAATTTGAGAGCCAAAATTTTACATCTAGAAATAGGAAGCATTAGTTTCATGCTATAATTCCTCAATTGATTTTAATACTTAACATCAACATCAACTGTTCAGAAGTCTGTGTTTTGTAGGAATTGAATTGGTACCTCGAGGTTTACAACACTCACACGCAATGCCGTGTACCAATCACTTGCGCTATATCCCGGAGATTCCTGAAGTCTGTTTGATATCCAATTTCACATTTTGTAACCAATACAGTTACATTTTTCTCTTCAATTTCTCATGTACAAATGTGAATTGTCTTTAACCACATTGTTCAAGATGAATTTGAACAAAAATGTGAAATATCAATGCTTGCATTTCCCATAAGACTTCTAATGTATAATTTCTTCAAGCTTCCTAATAACTTGCTTTATGTTAGGTCTAATTGAAGGCGAAGGTGAACAACAAGCCATAGCAAGTTGAAAAAATTTGAGAACACATTCTTCTGTAACTTGAATTTCATCGTCTATGCCGTTTCTGAGAAGAATAGCAGGATGATATAAATCAGAAATTCTATGTCCAAGAACAGCATTTCTCATGAAATTCGGCAAATAGAAGTCCTCGTCCGGAGTTGGATGTTCATTGATAGGTTCCTTTCCTGAAAGCAATTCAAGCAAGATTACACCGAGACTATATATATCGGTTTCTTCGCTAGCATCCTTCATTTTGATTAGTTCAGGTGGTTTATAGCCTTGAGCAGATGAACTTTCAAGCATTTCTTGGCCAGCAGTTGGATTCAAGAGAAGATGGAGTCCTGAATCTGAGATGTGTGGATGATAGGAGCTATCCAAAAGGATGTTTTTCGACTTTAGGTTTCCATGGATAATTGGCTTTTCATGTGATGTGTGAAGATGTTCTAATCCTTTTGCTATACCAATTGATATTGTACATATGTTTGACCATTTGTAACTCTCTCCATTTCCATCTGATAAGTAGTAAACATACATCTTTGATCAATAATTGTAAGATAAAATCAGATTCAAAGAGTAAAATATCCAAATCAGTCCTTGAAATTGTAATACTTTTCAATCCTCACATTACTGATATTCCAAGCGATCCTTGATATTGTAAGAATCTAATCTAATTTGTCCCTCTATTAGTATTTGCAAGGACTAGAACGAAATTTAGTTGATATTATTAGGGATAAATTTGAAACTACATAAATGATTTTAAGTGGACAGTGGGATTGGATCCTTCGGATTAGTCGGTCCTATGACCAGATACCGAGTTTTAAAAGAAAATAACCAGGGATGCATTTTGATATTAGATCAAGGGAAGAAATTGATTAATATTATGCAATTTCAATGTTCATTTTTGGAATATTAATAATGTGGAGGGCTAAATTGATACAACACTACAATTTCAAGTACAAACTTAGGTATTACTCAAAATTCAACATAAAAGACACTGTGTTAGGTAGAAAGTGTATATGAGTATTGATTATGTTTCAAAGAGATAGGTTGCAAATTTAATTCCTAACTATTTGTTCACTTGCCAAATTTAATGGAGACTTTAATATTTACTAGTCCAATTTAAGACATAGTAACAGATGAATGAAAAGTGTTGTCATAAACCAAAACATTGATTAGTAATAATGTTAGCCTTGAAAATGGAAAAAGAAAAAGAAGAAAGGAAGAAAGAAAGAGTAGTAGTATATGTATTCAGCTTTCAACCACTAGAAAAGAAAAAGTTCAATTCAAAAAAAAAAATAACTATTAAAACATTGGAAAGCCAAAAACTATATTTGTACATAGAAAAACTCTGACCATTTTAACATTAATTTCTAAAATAATAGTAAAAAATAATGATCCATATATACACCAACACACATTCTCTCTGCTATGTAAAAATGATATAATTTTTAGGTGCCTAAATATCAATATAGATCAACATTTAACACAATCTGTCAAAAGAAAAAATAAACATTTAACACAAGCTTGTAACCAAAAAAAAACATTTAACACAAGCTAATGACTCTTCATAAATGTTTCTTCTTAAGATTTCAAATCCCCAAAATTCAACATTTTCCATCTCCTAGTAAACACCTAACAAAGATTAGTGAATGATTATCAAATTTATCAAAGATCAAACATTAACATGCCTTCTAAATCTAAATCACTATCTTAAACAAAACAATACACAACACCAAATGAAGAAAGAAAACTCAAAATTTCAAGTAAACCAAATTGGATTAAGAAAAGAACAATAAGCAAGAGAATAATTACCTCTTATGAATTGAGTAAGATTCCCATGTCTATAAAATGGATGAACAAGAAGCTTCTCACCCCTTGGTCCAGTATAAAATCCCAAAAGAGGAACCAAATTAGGATGCTTTAATCTTCCTAGAAACAGAATCATTTCATCCAATTCTTCACCTCTTGTAGTACAAACAGGTCTCAAAAACCTCAACAATCTCACTTTATTACTCCTTTGCAACAAAGCCTTATAAAGTGTTCCATAATTTGATTTTCCAATCACTTCACCTGGTGCATCCAATATATCACATATTGTCAAATCCTCTCCACCTTCAAAGATGATCAAATCCTCCTTCACCTCTTCTTGCTTTTCTTCCAAGCTTTCTATGTCTTTAGTCTCATGTTTTGATGATCTTTTCATGTAACAAATGCCATAAACTGCAACAATAATCACTGGCAAAGTAGCTGAAATTAGTCCTAGAACTAATATCAGCATTAGGGTAATTTTTTTATCTTAAAAATCTAATATTTTTTTATTTTGAGTAGCAAAATGGACTCAGAGAGTGTAGAAAAATAAGAATTTGAGATAATGGGGTTGTAAGATAGTGAAAATTAGGATCTTGGTCTCATGAAAAATATTGAAAGAGGCTAATTTTGTGAAATTGGTATAGGACAAGGAGGAACATGTTGAAGGGAACTTTGTGGTGTGTAATAGAAGGGGGTGGGAATATAGATTGTGAGGTGGCAAAAGTTATTGAATTATTGAAGACATAGGAAAGGAATAGATGCAAAAGAAGAGGAGTTGGCAATAGAGACTTTTTTGTGAAAATTTGGAAGAGTTAGATCACACACGTTGGAATGTTAATGCAATGTGACATAGATAGATCTAGGACATGTGATGTTTTATCTATACTTGACTCTAGTGTCAGTGGTAATGTTTGTGAAAGTACTTATTTGCCACCTATATATGTTTTCTTTTTCTTTCTTTCCCTTTCAAGTGTGTAAATGTGTGTGAGAGAGGGAGAGAGATTTGGAATTTTGTGAGGAATACCAAATTGAAGTTAGATGCTTGTTTAAGGAGAATGAATGATGGAGTGAATTGCGGTATTGTATCAAAGAGATAATGTTGTGTGGAAAATGTTTTTTTCTTTCTTTCTTAAAACTATATTTTTTCTTATTAAGAAAATATGTATTTTTTCTATAGAAAAATTAGTGTAAAGATTATTTATGATCATTTGATCTGGCCATTTAAATGTTGTGTTTAAGATCATCTTATTTTTCAAAAAAAAAATTGTGTTTAAGATTTTCTAAAACATAATGGGGGAGTGTGTGGAGCTGTCTGCTTTTGTTTTGCATGATGGTGTGGCTGATAGGTGGGTGTGCAAGCTCCATCCGTCTCACAAGTGTACGGTGAAATCTGCTTATTCTTAGTTAACAGCGATTGACATTAACATTATTGAAGAGTTTGATCATTTTTTGTGGCTTAAAGCGGTTCCGTTAAAGGTGAATATCTTTGTCTGACGTCTCTTTCTGAATAGACTTGCTACAAAGGATAATTTGTGTAAGAGAAATGTGCTTGATGTTTTCCATGTGACTTGTGCGGCCCTTTGTGGTGAGTTAGAGGATAGGGACCATTTGTTTTTTAAGTGCGATCACTACGGTCGTTTGTGGCTTTTGATCTCGAATTGGTTTGGTATTGTTATAGTTTTTCATGTCGACATAAATATTCATTCAAAACAGTTTAGTGCTCTTGGAGGCTTTTCCAAACATATTGGTGGTTGAAAGCGCACTACATTATGTTCGATTTCGACTATCTCTTTTGGAGGTTAAATCATTTATGTTGTTTAAAGGTTGTTGTGTAATGTTTTTGTTTTTCGTTTTCCATGACTATTTGTAGCCTAACGGTTATGTAATTCTCACTTTTCAGTTTTCTCCAACACGTCTTGAGCTTGAGGGACTGATAGTTGCATCTTTAATATATTTTCGCTTAGTTTATTCAAAAAATAATATAGTATAGTGGAAGAGATTTGATAGCTCAATTGATTTAAATCAAATGAGTTAGATAATTCCGGTTCAAACCTTGATGAAAGAAAAAATATAATAATATAATTTAAATAAGGGTCTTGTTAACAAGTGCCCTAAGGGCATTGTTTAAGGAACCCATAAAAAGAAATTATGTCTTGAAAATATAAGTCAAACACATGTTAAAGTCATAACCGTACAATTTTCAATACAAAAGTTGCTACTTGTAGATGCTTAAACAATGCCCTTAAGACACTTGTTAACATTTTCCTTTAAATAAAAAGGAAAGAAACAATCTAGAGGGGTAATTTAGGGAAATTTTTTTACACTAAACCATATTTAACTGATTGCGGAAGATGAAAAGAGGAAAAGAGAAAATTTCAGTAGCGGCTAAGTTAAGGCGTATGGTCGTAAATCTTGCTATGATTAAATTATGGGTCATGTTAACTTGTGCCCTTAGGGCACAAGTTAAGAAACTAAAAATGAAATTTAAAGATCACTTTTGCATTGAAATATAAAATTTTAAACATTTAATACAATGAATGTACAATTCACAAGAAAAAGTTTTTATGTTTAGTTTTTAAACTTGTGCCCCAAGGGCACAAGTTAACATTTCCCTTAAATTATTACTAGGATCATATTCGAGCTTAAGTGAAAATTACATTAGCTTCCCTCCCTTGAGTTATATTAAAAAAAAAAAGAAATGATATTTGTATAACTATTTTGTGACAATTTTTATGACAACTTTATTTCTCATACTTACATTATATTTTTATTATATCTTTCTATTGATTTTGGTTTCCATGTCAATACCAACATTTTTCTTTGTAAATTTATGATTGTTTTATAAGTTATCAAATGGTTATTCAAATAACATTTTTCTTAAAAAAAAATTATTGAACACAAATCTCCCTTAGACATTAACACCCCTTGCGATGATCAATATATTGTTTTTGGAAAATGTTAACTTGTGCCCTTAGGGCACAAGATAAAGATATTAAAATAGAATATAAAAATAAATATTGCATTGAAAATATAAGTTTTGAAGTTTTTAAGGTTATGAATGCACAATTTCCAATATTAAGTTTCTACATTTAGTTTCTTCTCTTGTGCCCTAAGGGCACAAGTTAACAAGACCCATTGTTTTTTTAATAAAAATAATACTCCCTCCGTTTCAAAATACATGTCCAATTTTTGCAATGTGCACTATTCACTTGATTTACTTTGACCATACTTTTTTACTAATGTACAAATACAAATATTAGCATGTAAGATGTTGTTTGATTTGTCTCGACAAATATTTTCAAAATATTAAATTTTTATAATTTTTTACTTTAGATAATTAAATATATTAACGGTCAAAATTGTGCATTGGCATATGTGAAGTGGTTGACTTAGACATGTATTTTGAAACGGAGGGAGTATACTGTTTTTTTGACAAACTCGCACCATCAATTGATGCGCATCAATGCAATAGATGTCAGCTTCTCTATTTAAGAATTTGGACGAATTCTTACTACTGGCCAAATAATTGTGTTGAATTTGGTGACCCAATTAATGTTTTAATAGCACCGTGGAGACCAGTATCACTTCTACTAAAGAGGAAAATGTCATTCAACCCATAAAAAAGGAGGACGATAATTAATGTATGTTTTGTTTAGTGTGAAACAATCTCCATTTGTTGTTTACATGGGAGAAACATGACAAGAAATTAAATCAAACGGTGTTAAGTAGATCTTTGTACTCTTGTTACAAGCAGTCGTTAGTCAAAGAGGTGGAATGTGTTATCTCTTACACAAATTAAGGGAGGTTTGTGTTCATTCAAGAAATAGAGTGTGTGTGAGACATTTCAAGAAACCTCAAGGTATGTTAGTGTAATTTTCTAGCAATGATTGTCTTGACTCAAATCAGACAAACTCTAAAACAGAAAATTAATCAAAACTAAGAATTAATGCACAATTAAATGGATACTATTAGAGCATATAAAACCAAAGGTTTATAGGAACACAAAAAAATTTAAGTGTGTGTTTGGTTTTCCGTATGCAACATACAAAAATACGTTTGCACGTTTTTTGATATATTTTTGGTGTGATTTCTAGAAACTTCAAATACTAACTTCTACGTTAATGTGGTTTTTTTACTGTGATTTCATCAAACTCCGTTTTGCAAACAGTACCAAACAAAAGCATAGAGTATCTAGATAGACAATTACAATGCTAAATTGGTAATTCAACACATGCAAAACTCTTTCTTTTCACACAATTAGCATAACTAACCTTAATTATTTTCCCAGTAAACAATAGCATAACAAAATAGATGTCTCGAAATTAAAATACCCCATTTCATATTCTTAACAAAATTAGGATAACTAACCTTAATCAAAACAAAATAGATGTCTCAAAATTAAAATACCTCACTTCATAATCTTACTTGCAACAGGTTCTATTGATTGAAGTTATTTAATTTCTTCGTGTATTTTATTTTTTGGTAGATAGCTTTGTGGAGGATTTATAAATAATGCACATTGTTTATGTTAAATATGACATAAGATATGTCATTTTTTGGAAACAGAAAAAATGAGGTTAGTATCCCGAAAAAGAAAACAAAAGAAAAGAGGTCGTGGAACTTGGTCAAGATTGGAAGCAGATCTGAATCACATAAGTGTGCAAAAGAAACTTCCACTTCAATAGTTGAAAATGACTGAAGCAACTTTTTCCCATTAGAGACAAGTTCATATGGGGACCAATTTGTTTTAACAAATGTCACATGAATTAAGAAAATGTAGCTATTTTTTGAAAGAAAAAAAATTATGACTTACTTTTTAAAATTTCCATTCACTACCTCCATTTTGTAAAAAATTTAAGAAAATGAGGATTACAAAGAATTGCAGAAAGAAGGCAAACCACCATTTTGGTTCATAGGAGTATATAACTCATCGACACATTGGTCAACTAAATGTATCAAAATTACAATTACATTCAAAAGTGTCTCTTTTATTTCCTTCAAAAAAAAAAAGTGTCTCTTTTATTAGATTTTGGTCCTCAAATATGTGTTCTGGTAGTCAATTTAGTCATAGAACATGTTTTTTCGTTGATCAATTTAGTCTATAAAATTACTAACAAGATAGGCGTTAAAGTTGTGTTTCCAATTTTAAAATATTTAAGGATCACGGTGACAACTTTTCACAAATTATGAAACCGAATTGATTGTTTGCTCTAAAAAGAAAGAGTAATAAATATTTTATTGATCGTAAAACTATATATATGAGATAATATTTACCAAAATAACTTATAGTCTGGAGTGTATGTATAGTCTTATTATTGATGGTAAAGTGTGGTCCTCTTCCATAATGGGAGTATGCGGCTGATGGAACAAGTACTGCATTACATTAATTATACAATGAAGAGAGGTAGACATTGGCGTGGCCATCTCATCCAGCTGAAAACACAATCTTTATTAAAGGATTGAAAGGGATAGTGATGGATGATCTTTAAGACTTTAAGTAAAGATAAAAGAAAAGAAGAAAAGAAAGTAGAACCTAGCTAGCTACATGCATACAAGCTGCTGACTGGCCAAATCAATCATATGTTGTGGCTTATGAAGAACTTATCTAGGCTTAGATAGATATCGACATAACATAAGTACTTAGCATAGGCTTATGAATAACTTATCTAGGCATGGAAGTTGACATAAGTACTTAACACAATGTTTAACAGAACTTATGAAAACAATTTAAATGTATATTTGGTTCGTTGTTGATAAGAATTGATTTAGAGTGAATTGATGATGTAAAATCGATTATACTTCCTCCGTCTTACAATAACTGTCTCTTTACCCATTTTTCTTTTTCTCAAAATAATTGTCATTGTAAAATACGAATGCAACATTTATAATTTTTTTTTCATTATTATACCCTTATTTATTGAATTTCATCCAACTTAACTACTCTACTAACTACAATTAATAAGGGTGTTTTAGTAAATGATACTAATTTTATCCTCAAAATTAACACAATTAATCATTTCCTTAATAATCATATGCATAAACCTTAAACGTCTATTATTTAGAGACGGAGGGAGTAACTAAAAGTGAATTGAAGGTAAAATGATTTATGTTGGAATAGATTCATGTAATAGTGAATTGAACTATAACTTTGAGTGTAAAAATCAATTTTATAATAAAAAAAAAAAATATAAATTTTGGTTTCAAATAAAACCAATTATACTGAAAATGGAAAGTAACCAAACATGACATAATCAATTCCACACATCCAAAAACAATTTTGAGTCCTCTAAAAGTGGAACCAAAACTTACTCTAAGTCATATTCATAAGTTATTTTCAACTAATTTTGACAATTAATCTAAGATGATTTATAAAAACAGTTTATAATTTATACAAAAATAAATTGACCATATTTTCATTTTGACTAAAAAAGTCGTTTATGTGTAAATGCTTAAATTGTATTCATTTATCATATAAACGCTTTTTTTTCCTTTCAGAAGGCACTATTTGATTGGTCATTCTAGCACATAATAGCATAGCTACATGCAACATCTCATGGTCATTGATGCTGAGTGGGGAGTGCCTCAACTCAGAAGATTAATTTATTTTTTTTTGGTTGTGAGAAGATTAATTTATTTAGTAACTGGGACAAATACACAAAACTGACATAGCATAGAGCAAAAGGAAAGGTTGTGGAATTCAGAAATTCTGAAAATGATTGCATAATAAGAAATCAATCATAAGAAGAAATAAAGAATTTAAATATTGTGGTGGAGTATGCCATAGCCTATAGGAGCATGCATAAAAGCATAAAGTTTATCCTCCCATTTCTTTTCCATTTTTCATTATTTTATGATAAAACAAGAGAAACCTTGTCCAGAAAACAGAAATAAAGGGAAACCATAGAGAATTGGCAGACACAACAAAGCAGATGTATGATAGCCAACCTCATCATGAATCGATGAAGAGAGAAATCATCTTAAAATAATTCTTAAAATAATGCAAAACAAGACAAGTCACATTTGTGTTCATTTCTTTTACTACCACCATCTATTGGACTATACTAAGAGCCTAATTAATTACAGAACAGGCAGGATATGAATTTGGAGAAGGTTGGCACTGCTGCTTTGGTTGGAGTTGAGTGTTTTGCACGGTTTTGTAGGGGGTGAAATTGTGGGAAAAGTATTTACATTCACTACCTATAAGACAATACTACTGCTATAAGTTTAATTGTCGAATTTTAGGGTCGCAAGGTCTTTGATCCATCTTAGTATATTTAGGGTCATAAGGTCTTTGATCCATCTTAATTTGATGTCCTAAAATGACAATTCAATTAGATATGGTGAGCATTAGTTTGAAAATAAGTGTTTGAAATTAAGATCTTGTACTTGAATATAATGACTGAATTATCCCAATGGAAATTATACAAGTTTTCTTTTGGTGCTGACAATTACAAGTTTTCAATGGCATGTGCCATATATGAATTAGTAACTTCCATTTATGTACAGCTCAAAGTTTTTGAGAGCAATTATTTGCAAATAAATGAGCATTGCTAAGCAATGTAATACATGGGATTTGGAAGCTTGAAGGATCTAACAGATACTGAAGAACCTAATAAATCGCTCCATTGATCACCAGAATTTCCAAGAATCCTGAATCCCTCTTTCTCCATCTCACTTCTCTTCTCTGATTTGTAAATTACAGCTAGTTTTCCTTTATCGTCTGAGGATCTGAACACAATAGCAGAACAGATTCAGAAAAATAAGCAGAAAAGAGACAGCATCAAGGTATAAAATACAAGATCAATATTTTAAGTTCACAGACGAGGTAAATTATGCAGGCATTTCCCAACGGTACAATGATCATAAAACTGTATAAGATCACAGTATAAGGAGAAGGCCTTTTTACATTGTAAATAAAGCATAAATATTGAGGAAAAGTGAAAAGCAAGAGTCCTAATATAATCAGTGGCTGAACAAGCCACATTAATGACCAACAACTGTGATATATGAAATGATTTTTTCACACACAATGAAGTTTCAGAGATAAACTAATAACATGAAAAAATGGAAGAGAAATAAGAAGTCATGGAAACAATCATAGATAAATCTCACAAAAACAATTAATTTCGCGTGGATATATTCCGTACTAAAAAGCATTAGTAATAGTGAATGTCCAAATATGATAACAAGTTGACATCAAAAAAGAGGTTAGACTCTTAAAACATAAGCCAAAAACTAAGCGGATACAACTGTGTTTGGAAATCTATTGGAGTTACTTCAAATGTATGTTTGAGGTCTCTCTAATGAATTTTCAAACATGCGCTGAATCATGATTTTCTGATTTTAAGGCATTAGATGTTAAAAAAGTGGGTTAATCCAAATCAATGATTAGGAAAGATTATGGATTTAATTAAAATCAGGTCCTAATATCTTTATTTTATACGGAAGTACACATGCAATATGCATCTAGAAAAAACTTAAATCAATGCCGATATTTCACATTGTTAAGACTGAAGACAGTGGCTGTTAAACCAAACACATTTCAGGTTGAAGGACATTCAACACTACTTCAGTACTTTAATCACAATAGAAACTGGGAGCTATTGTAAGGAAGGAGTATGAAATGGATTCAATTATTTTAGCACACAAAATTAACTTACTACATAAGACAATTTCCACAAGGTGAGGGTCGACTACATGAAGCAGCCAAGGTTGTTAAGTCATGTCAAAAGCCACTTTAATGAGGCCATTTTGATCTAAATCTTTTATTAGTGGTTTCACTAAGTTGTTCTTGAAACCGTGTCTTAATTTCAGATCTTTCTTCATCATGGCGAATATCATCTTTGGACTCCGGCAAAATTATCCTATTAGAGTTTGATATTGTAGAAGTAGAGGGTGGGTCAAAGAGTCACTTTCATGATTCCTCCAAAAGTAAAGACTAAATACACGTTTAGGTACTATCCTATTTCTCAAGCTAATTCATCCAAAATGGACTGATGTAAAACTATTTCCCCCATGCTAGAGCCACTTGTGATGAGGAGGATTTGAGAATAGGTATCAAAGCCTATGTACTAAAACCATATGTCTAACGTGACAAGTACATACAGTATCCACCAAGTGCAATGTATCTGGAGAGTCAATGGATCCTTTCCAAGCTCCTCCTAAAATGGGCCAAAACAGAGTTTACCTTTCTTCAATGTTGTGTGTCATCCAACATTGCTTCTATATCTATATAATATAGTATGTCTTCTCCAAAAATAACATTAAGCATACTAGGACACCGAACAGTTGACAGAAATCATTAAATTTATAGTTGAAAAATCCACCATAAGGGAAATGATAATATTTGTGTCACTGATTCAGGTTATTCCCTACCGAAACATGCTAACTCTTCCACTGTTAAAGATATCACAACAACAAAACAGATAATAATGGAAGGGACTGGTAAAATTTGCATAAGAACATGATTTTGTTTAAACACAAAATAACAAAATATGTCAAAGAAAAACACAAAATTACAAAACTCATCTACATCACATAAGCATTACACACATGTATTATATTCAAATCTTTGAGCATTTAACATATAGACTTAACAAGCTTTGTAGGAATTACCTTAATATGAGCTGGTGCCAATCCCGAAACCCGGCATTTATCAAATTATCAACAGTAACAGCCCTATGACTTTCCCTCCGCCCTGTAAGTAGAATGACCTTATACCCCAGATTCAAAACATCTTCATAAAGCTTTAAACTGGGTTCTATGGCTGGTGCTACCCCCTGCTCCACCCACTCATCAAACTTCGCATGGTCAAACACCTCGAACCTGCAACCACATTTAAAAAATTTGATACAGAGAAATAACTGGAGGTATGTAGAAAACTAAAAACATCCATTTGTTGAGGAAATATATACAAAGAAACCTGCTAATGCCCAAAAATAAGGCCAAATACTTCAACTATTTGTATTAATATTTTTGAATTTTTGGAATCATAAAAGAAAAGAAAAAACTTATTCAAAACTAATTTTTCCAAATCTCTCACCAAAAAGCAACATTGGTGTAAGACTTAAGGAAAAATAAGATGCCACAAAATGTGATTAAATGCACCATGAGTTTAAGTTCCTAGTTCCTACTTTATCCAAACACAACTAAGGACTATTGTTTTTGTACATTATTACTATCTTTTGCGCCTGGGGACAATAAGCATATAGTATTTGGGTATATTAGATCCTGAAAAATACCAAAAACTGCTAACAACTAACCTCAAACACCTAAAATCATAAACAATTGTGCCTAGTGCCTACCCAATGTTCTGTTTATGAGCTGATTAGTTATGTTAATAGTAAGTTCCATTCAAAATTGCATTACTTTTTTAATGTTGCGTATGGCTAACATTTTCCTTATGTTTTGATTCTTGAAATTTAGTTCTTCAAATTATAAAAAAAAAAAATAAACAATTCTTAAAATTGAAAATTCTACAATCACATTTATCCCATTAAACTTGCCAATATTTTTCTAAACATAAGAATTAAACTTCATTCCCTTAACAGCATGCTTAAGGAATCCAAACACTTATTAGTGAAATATGACAATTT
The DNA here is from genome assembly GCF_051527215.1 of Medicago sativa. Taxonomy (NCBI): domain Eukaryota; kingdom Viridiplantae; phylum Streptophyta; class Magnoliopsida; order Fabales; family Fabaceae; genus Medicago; species Medicago sativa. The sequence goes on along the minus strand of NC_140756.1, from coordinate 34,993,433 downwards.
AGTCCCTTAATCTTGATTTTTTGTTTCTCATATATTCCCTACATCAGAGGTAATCCTATTCGAGCCATATCTAACCGCTAAATGTGACACATCTTCCAACCGGGATTTGAACATTGGTCCCCTTCCACTAGACCCAACCCCCAAAGATTAATCCATAAATTGTTTCTAACAGATTAATATAACAAATTTATTTATCCAATCCCTATAATTAGAAAATTAAAATAGCAATTCATAGTTTTTCATCCAAAAATTCATCACCACAGCTGCATTATAATTTCCACATTTTTAAAACACATCTAAAATTAGATATATAAAATAATCATACTTTCACCCTCCCTAAATTAACCTCCTAATTCATGAGATACTGATCAAATACAAAAATTATAAACATAAAAAAAATTACATGTAGATTAACCTCCTAATTTATCAAATACAAATCAAACACAAAAAATCATAAACATAAAAAAAAAAATAAATAATATATGAGAAAAAAGATTAATATAATTACCCATAACCGTGTGCAGCATAATAAGGCAAATTAGACAACAAAGTCTCATCAATATCAAAAACCCAAGCATCTAATCCATCTTCTTTAAGCTTCACACTTTTCGCAAATTCACCAGCTTCTTTATTCGCTATTTCCAAATCATATACATAACCTTTTCCATTCATATACTCCTTCACATGTTCCACACATTCTTTCGGCACAGTTTTCCATGGACTCAAGTTATTCGCTTCACCCGCGAATCTCCAACTTCTGCACCGTAACGATACTTCTTCTTCGTGTTCGGCGTATTCGAGAATTAAGGGACGAGGAAAACCGTGGTGGTTGGGGGTTTCTTGAGAGAAGGAAAATGCGAAGAAAGAAAATAGAAGGAAGAATTTCAAAGAAAGAATCGTCATTGTAATGAATGTGGAAAATGAATGGAGAATTTAATAGAAGTGAGAAATGCTTTTCGTTGTTGAACAGTAAACTTCGATGAAGGAGAAGGGGTGTAAGGAGTAACGTGACGTTAGAGAGAAGCAATGGAGAGAGATAAATAATGGGAACTGTTGGGAACGTGGACTAACGAAGTTTGGAATATTCCGTCTTATTGGGATAGAATCAATTGGGAGGGTTTGGTCGGTGGGGTTTTCTGAAAAAGGTTTGATGACGTGGACTCAACTGGGACCCACTCTGGGTTTTTTCGCCAATAAGGATTTCGTATTTTGGTGTTTAATTTTCATTCGATAATTGGGGGTTTTTGTTTTTTTATTGAACAAAAGGTTTTTATTTTATTTTATTAAATAAGAGGAGTTCTTTTTTCATATTTTGTGTTATTTTTAAATACGATGCCACATATGAATGAGTTGACTTGATGATGAGGATGGATGATGGCTCCTAGAAATTGCTAATTTATGTTTCGCCAAACGTGTGACCCAAAACTTAGTTAAAATTAGTCACATTAATTTTTAATTAAGAACCCTTGCACACAGTAATACAATATGTGTAGCATTGTATTCGGAGACCAAACAAAATATTTTAACCAATTTTATATTTGATGAATTGCGGATTTGTATGAACGACTATATCAACTTGCTCATTCAAATTATGTTGAGCTCCATCTTGATCTGCTACACAAAACTTGCACCTGAGTTGAACTATGCGTCATTTTGGCCTCAAGTTAATGTCCAAGTGAAGCTATTGTCTTCTTGGGAAGTGCATCATTGGTTGCCACATGTTTCGCACCACACGATGAGTTATGTGAGTTATGTGTGCTTCAGCTCCACATGCCCCATACAGATGAGTTGCATGTAAGGAATAGCCAAATCCACTTAGTATAGTACTCATGCGTACGAGTTGTGTGAATCTCAAAGGTGTAATCTCTAAGGGGAAGGAAATGGTTTTTGATGAAGGATAGGGGTGTTATCGTTATGTGACGTGGCATGGGAGTGAAAGAATGAAGAGGTTTTGTGAACTATTGGTAACGTGGGAGTGACGGATTTGGAATATTATGTTATGAGATTGGATTCGTGAGTAAAGAAACGTTGGAGGGTGATGGTGAGGATTTGGTTGGTTAAGGTTTTGGAAAAGGTGTGATGACGTGGGTTCAAGTGGGACCTACTTTGAGTTTTTTTACCAATCAAGATTTTGTATTTCGGTGTTTATTTTTCATTCGTTAATTAGATGTTCCTTTTTCTTAAGAGGAATGATATTTTGACAATCAATTTTCAACAACTTTTGTGACAACTATTTTTCATACTCTCATTATACCTTTATTCTCTCTCTTCCTTTTTCTCTCTCTATTGTTATTGTCCAATAAGAATGGAGGAAAAAAGTTGTCCCTAAAAAGTTGTTTAAAATTGGATGTCAAAATATCATTCCTCTTTTCTTAAACATTCCTTTTAGTTGACTTTTTTTTTTTAATACTCCTTCCGTTTCACAATACGTCGCTTTTGAGAAATTTACACATACAAAAAAATTAAATAAATTTTGTTATTTTTGGTGAAATTTTATATGTTTTTTCTATAATACCTTTAACCATTTATTATTTCATTCTATTATTTCTCTCTATATAATAAATAAGTAAGGGCATTATTGACAAGTCAATAATTAATGTTGTATTGAAACTTAGAAGTAACAAGTAATATGAAACAAAATTATTCTTCAAAAGCGACAAGTATTGTGAAACGGAGGGAGTTTGTTTTTAAGTCTTGTAAACATATCAAGTTTTTATTTAAATCTCTCTAAAAAAATTATTTGATTTTTGATACCATTAAACATTCTGTTTTCAATTTTAGTCTAGACTTTTTTTAAGGTTTTATCAATTATGTGTTATAAAAAAAAAATCGTTTGTAACACAAAACGCGTACTTTTGTAAAAAAAATAACTAAAACTGAAAATATAATGTATATTTTTTTTGACAAAGTTGAAAATATAATATTTAAAGGAGAAAAAATTGAAAAAAAAATTAGATAAACTAAAACGAAAATTAGATCTATTTAAAAGGATTAAAAACATGTTTATCTTCTTTATGAATATAGTATTTTCTATGTGTACACACAACTAAAAAGATTAATTTCGATGTTATATTAAGATATCAATGGGTAGAAAATTCTCGCTCAAAAGATTGAACAATTGAATTTGAATCCAAATATTTGGTTAAGTTAAAATAGATTTTTTTTTTTTTTCCTTCTCAATTCTCATCCAAATGTTGTTAGGTATTTTTGAGCTGACTTGATGATGAGGGTGGGCGATGGAAATCATTAATTTATGTTTTGTAAGCCGCCTAATAAAAAAATTAACGCTGGTTGCTTAAAAAAATAAAAATTTAACGCGGTCTTTGTGACATTAATTTTTAATTAAGAACCCTGTACCCCGGAATAGATTACGTGTTGGTTTAGAGCATTTTTCAATACAAACAGTGTTTTTTTATTGTTTAAGCCTTTAAAAGTGATAATTTTTACATTGTAAATTGTGTAGTTATGAGATTTGAATGTGCTTAACTTATATTTAAATGTGTTATCGGAGGAAATACATCTTGCGGTGGTATTTTTTGTGACGATTTGAGAACTCATTTAGGTTCTTTTGATTGTAATTTGGGACATGGTACTGTTTTCCGGTCAAAAATTATTGGTTACATTTATGCTATGGAGTATGCGGCCATGCATGGTTGGAGGAATGTTTGGTTGGAAAGTGATTCGTCTAGTGCCTTGTTGTCTTTCATGAATGTTTCTCTTGTACCCATTAATCTTCGCAACCGGTGGTATAATTGCTTACAATTAGGTGTTCAAATTATTTTGTCACATATTTTTTGTGAAGATAACTGTTGTGCTTGTTAGCATTGGGCGGTATGTTCAAGGGCATGTTTGGTTTGATGAGCTGCATGCATGCATGCATTCATGTTGATTTTTTTAATAAAAATTTTCTGAGATGTCAATCTAGTTGGGATGTTGTGGTTTCTTCCTCCTCATACATGTCTTTTCTCCTAGCCTATTAAAAAAATAACAAATTTTGTTTTTTTGATTCCTTAAACAATGTCCTTAAGATACTTGTTAGCAAGACCCAAATTTGTATTACAAATGAATAAAAAATTCTTTTTGTGAATAATAAACTATATCCCCCTCAAAAATAAAATATAATAAAGTATATTCAACACAATTGCTTAACCTATTTAGGATGTTTGAAAAGATCAAACGTAAGACTCACTTTAGTTTTTATTTTCTTCTCTTGTTATGAGAACAATTTCAAATTTTCAATTGAACTAATTATTTATTTACCAATATATCTTATGTTAATTCTTTGTTTATAATCTGTCGTAAATATTTTAATATAAACAATAATTAATCATCTCTTATGAAGGATAATCTTGCAAAAACAATCAACTAACTTATTTATTATTCATTATAAGTCCACCTATTTATTGTATTGGTGAGGCATTCGATCTTAACTCTTGCGTATGGAGAAAATTCAGTAGATTAGTTACCACTAAACGGCACTAAAAACTTTGTATCAAAATTATGATAACACAACATAAAATCTGTTATTAGGTAACTTGTCTGTTATCCACTATATGTTCTTTCCTATTGAAAATCACCCTCTTTTCTCTACTTCATCTCATTCTCTATTCATTTTAGCTTATTTTTTAGAAATCTTGCGATTATCCAGCAGGTGTAAGACATATTTTTAAATTGTGATCCACAACTACCATTGCAACAACAATATACTGAGTTTTGAGGTCTTCGTCACAGCATTACAACTGCAACTTTGGTCGCATCGGCTGCATTTTCCCACATTTTTCAGCAATATAAAGGTTTGTAGAGGAGTAACCGTAACTTGTAAGAGATAATAGATAACAATTTATATATAATCAAGTAACTTGTAAGATCATTACAACTTTGCATTTGCAATGTAAAGGTTTGCATTTATTGATGTGCAAGTGTGAGAAAGGAATGAGTAGAACTAGTTCATTATAGTTCTCCCTTAAGAGGAAAACCAATATGACACATAGGCTCCAAATGCAGCAATCACTAGAACTGCAACACCTACATTTTCAGCTAAATGTCTCTCTTCACCACTCAATTTCCCTTCAGCAATTCTTGTCACAAACCGAGAAGAAGTAGCAGCAAATTTTCTGATTCCATTCTTCCCTTCTTGATTGGGAGGAATTCTGCAGCAAGCTTCCTTTTCCTTCTCTGGAACATTTGGAGCAAAATTTTCTGCTTTTTCAATTTCATTTTGTTCTAAGTTTTGATTCTTGCTTGACTCATAAGGCTTCTCATTTTTCTCTTCAACTTCCTCCTTCTTTGAGTTCCTTTCTTTCTCAGCATCTTCAGCACTCATTCCTACTATCTTTTCCTCTAAATTTTCTTTGGTAACCAATTTCTCTATTGTTTTTGGCTCTACTTCCTCTTCACCCTTTTGAGCCTTTTCATTTGTTTGTGTTTTGGTTCTCTCTGTGGATGTTGGTTTTGACTCCAAATCCTCTTTACCATTTTGAGGCTTTTCATCTATTTGTGTTTTGGTTCTCTCTATGGATGTTGGTTTTGTCTCCAATACTTGACCATTTTGCGGCTTTTCATCTATTGATGTTGGTCTTGTTTCAAATTCTTCTTGACCCTTTTGAGGCTTTTCATCTATTTGCTTTTTGGTTGTGTCTATGGATGTTGGTTTTGGCTCAAATTCTTGTTGACCCTTTTGAGGGTTATTGTCATTGCTAATTGTTTCTTTAGGAATTTGAGATGGTGTGTCATCATCATTTTGTGTCTTTTTTTCAATGCTTTGAGAAGTTTGAGGTGAATCACTTTTCATGTCTTTAGTTGATTCTTCCAATTTTTGTGGTGGTGGAATATTGGTCTCTTGAGCTTTTTCAACCTTTGCTTCATCTAAATCTTTATTATTTGAAGGACTTTTTTCTACTTCTTGTTGAGGAGCTACTTGTGATGATTGTGAAGTTGGCTTCTTTTGCATTTTAAGAATGAGAGTTCCTTGTTCAAATTTGGCTTCAAGTTTCTCTGCCACACTATTTTCAGGAACAGGATATGTTTGGTCAAATTTTCTCCATTTGTTAACTGGAATCGGTCGTTCGCCTGTAACCCTCAACTTTCGTGACATGTCCAGCAACTCAATCTTCATTTGATCCTTTGTAAAACCTACAAAATCAAAACAGAAATATAGTTTTGGTTTGATTATATAGCAGGCCATACACACAAATTTTGACTTTAAGTAAAAAATAAATAAATTCGAAAATAATACAACAATGACACAGTTGATGCGAGGAATTGTCGATTCAAACTCACGCTGCAATATTAAATATTCTAGCGTGCGTATCATATGAATTGTACTTACGGAATTAACGACCATGTAAACAAGTTAAAGGCATATACCAGGAAGATAAACATGAAGAAGGTAAGCTTCAGGAGTTTCTTTCATCTCTGATAGAGGCTGCAAAGTCTCGTACACACGACGAACTGAAAGTTGCGACCGGAAAGTTGGTGCTCTAAATGTACGTTGTGAGTTGAAAGCCATAATAACTTTAGAGTAAATATTATTATTTGTGCCTCACCAAATTGTAGTTATACAAATGCTTTGATTACGACACTTGTTGAGTTATATGTTTCATTGTTTGTGTATTTATATGAAAATCTAGATATTATGGTTAAATGAGTTTTCTTGTTATAGAGATTATTCTTTATTGTATATTTTGGTTTTTTGATGCAACTAGGTTGGGTATTCCCTTTTCCTTGCTTAGCCAGAATCATATAAGGTATAACTTCTTAATTTGCCCAAGAAAGTAATTGTTCTTTGTTTTACCCAAATGCATGGTTATTCATATTTTGCCCAAATGATCGTAGTTAGATAAGTTTTTTCAATTTTGACAACTTTAGTTTGTTACCGTTCACATTTTTTCTTTTTAAAACCAAAATACTGTAGAAAGTTAGCATTAAGGACCAACAGTGATCATTGACATACATGGTTAAATCTTCAGCTTACATGACATGGATTTTAAGTTCAAAATTTCTCAGTTAGTAGTTTATAAATAAACTCAATTGTAAATCTTTAATGACATTAGTGGTTTTCCATAGCTAACTTTGTATGAAATGTGCTTCCAGTTATCTAAATTTTCTTCTTAAAAATTAGTCTAAAGGGGTACTCTAATCCAATCAAAAAAATTCAAATACAAAAGCTCAACCTATAGAGTATCTCAATTCTCATGTACTCGTTTACCATATTTATCAAATATAAATACGAAAGAACTCTAATGAGTTTCTATTTCTTTCAAGATCTCATGCTTATTTTACATGAGATTCATCAAAATCTCTATGTTCCTGTGATTTCTAACACAAACAGAGGAGCGGCTCACAGATAAAGCGCTCTAAAACACGATTATATATATATATATATATATATATATATATATATATATATATATATATATATATATTCTACAAGAAATTTCAAATGGTTCATCTAATCCCAAATGATGGAGAAACCCATAGCAAACGGACAACTAAAATTCCTTGAAATTGTTCAAGTCACGTTAAACGAAAGTGCAAAAGCAGATGCAATTGACATTCATTACTTTATAAATGCTAGTTGAGGCATAACCTGAATATGCATGTATTATCTACTAAAAGTTTCAATTCCATATTATCAGAGAGGACTTCCACCCAAACTTGGATTGTCTTAGATTTACAATCTTCAACAAATGCAATAATAGAACACACTATTTAAAAGCATTGAAATAATAAATAACTAAAAAAGGCATAAAAATCATGAAGACAGATGTACCAATTTACTAACTTTTGTCTATACACATAGGTTAACTTTTCCTCATCAATGAACCAATGGCAGTAAGGAATTTTTTGTATTCAACCATGTTGCTCTAAGCCCTGATATTCATGAACATTAGGCTTGAGTATGCTGGTTTCTCCAACTCACCACAAAAAACAGTAAATTTGTAATTAGTTTTATATTAGTCAAATGAATCGCTCATTAGAGAAAGAAAAAAAAATAGAACCTCGTCTATTGGAGAAGGATTCTGATTACAGGGTTACTTTCTGATTCAAACCCTACATTTGTTGTTTTCGTCTCATGGTTTAACAGTAGGATTGGATAAACTCATGATCATAATTATTCTGACTATTCATACATTCAATCTCTAAGTATGTGTATTTGGAATAGGTTTTGCTCACAAAGACCAAACCTCAAAACATGATAAAAGAACAAAGCCAAAGAAACATTAATATCAGAAATTGGATTCACCAAACCCAACTTGGGAAGATGTTATTAGTATACAAAATCAGCATATCTAAAGAGTTACCTAACTTGCACTGTTCCAAACTATAGTACATTCATACCTAACTTCTAAATTTTCAATTTCTGCATTTATATTTCCTATTAAGCAGTATTATCAACCAGAAGATTGTGCATCAGAGGCAAAATAAAGCACTGGGTAGTATTTTCAACTGTTTAAAGACGATTATTCACTTTGTTTCTCTAGAGAGTGAAAGAATGAAGAGCAAGACCTGTGGAATTCATTAAACCTGATACTTTAACAAAGATGCTCAAAACGAAACTCGAATATTTCAAAGTCAGCTTGTCTTGATTTTGCCTAAAACCTCATTGCTAGCATACAACTTTTTGCACGTCCAAAATCATACAAATTCAAGTAAACTCTTGTATATTATTATGCAAAACATATTTAGTAACCCAGCAAAGCCAGTTGAAGATTCCTTAAAGTAGGAAATAAACATACAATACATGAATATCAAAATGTTAGGCAAGATATGGAATGAAGAACTGTGCGTTTGGGAATCCAACTTTCCACAATAACACTTTCGAGACACGGGACCAGACATGTTGGAAGTTGGTCTAGAAAATTAACTTAAGATTGTAAATACAAAAACCTTTGATAAAACTTTGTTCATTTTAATCTCAACGTAACATGCATGTATAACCATACACTTCAACATGAAAGTACTGAAATAGAGCAGAGTAAACAAAGCAATCTAGATCAATATATTATACCTCACATGCTACTAGTTAGTGTTAAATCAAAACTATAATTTAGCATTGGAGTCTTTTAGACATTCCATGTCTCAAAATCTACAATAAAGGATTCTTGTTAACTAGACCAGATCTTATGTGTATAAGATGGCACTCTTGAGAAAATTAAGATGGATAGCCCTCAAATCTTAAACTTAAGTTGTTTTAGTATATTAATCAATCCAAGTGAGGAATTAAACAATACGGCAAGCAGTATGGTTCACTGCAGGCAGTAGTGATACATCCCAAAATAAGAGTAACTATAAGTTACAGAAAAGTCCAAGGGTAAATGTACAGCTTATCTGATACATTCACTCTTTCAACATGTACCCGTATATAATCCCTTACAAAAAATCCATGCACAATCACATTATTTATAACACTATATCATAAAACCTTTTGTCTAAAACAGAGAAGCTGAACTATGTATGCTGGGGAATATAAAATCAGTCATTCATAAAACCTATTGTCTAAAACAGAGAAGCTGAACTATGTATGCCGGGGAATATAAAATCAGGCATTCATAAAACTTCGCTTTTATGCACATAACACCTATATCATAAAGCTCAATAGTTAAACTATGCAATACGAAAACCCCCACAAAGAAAAGGTATAATGCCGGTTTGCAAAGGAACACACAGATTGGAATGAAACCTATAATTGAGTTCATCTAACATCAAATCCCTGGCATTTACTCCAACTTATTCTTCCAAATGACTTACACAAGGTATACTATGATTAGGCTAGAAATAATAAATAAAAAAACAAGTCTATTGTACATAAACAAGCAATAATCCAACTCTGCTACGCACACCTAATACACCAAACCAGTCTATCCTCCCAATTTGGCATGTGATATCTTTCTTCTGTGATATGTTTTAACTAAGATAAAGCTTCAATTTTGTAGAAATAATGCAGTCAAATATGTGTATCACCAAAATAATAACACTACTAACAATATCAAGGCCGTTTACAACAAAAGATAGAACTAACTAAGCATGAAGCAACAAAACAATACCAGACCTTTGGTGCTGAGGAAAGGCATATGATGTGGAGAATCATCATTCTGAAGCAACAAAACAATTCTATAACTGACTTCTAACAACCAAATTCGCATGCACTGATCATGTGGTACACTCGAAGCAACAAGGCCTTAAGCTTTTCCACATTACATAAACAGAGTAGAGTAAATAGGGCATTTATATCAATCAATTAGGTTTTAATTGCCACCAAGAACAAGTAGGTTATATGTAATATCCCTCAAGATTTTTTTTAAGCAAGGGATAGAATTGTAATTTTGCCACTCAAGATTATTTAAGTGGAAAAAATCCACAATTTTCTACATTCTTCCACAACCTTTCTACCACAAAAAACATTTTCCCCTTCTTTCTTTTTCCTCCCTCCCACGTGTTCCTTCATTCCTCTCCATCTTTGCACAACCGCCCACTCCTTCAACTTTCCAATTCTTCATTTCTCTTTCAAATTTCTTGGGAAATCACATATAACCTTGTTTCTAGGGGACTCAAGAGTGGTATAATTACAAGGTAAGTGACAAAATTCATTCCTTCTCTCTTTCCCTTATGAACCGCACCATACACACACCATGTGTATAATTCCCTTTTCATGGAAATTTATTTAATTCAAGCTTTGGTGTATGTTTTATGTGTAATTTGAAGATGGTTATGTGTGGTAATGGCATTTAGAAACATGATATGAAGAATGATAGAAAGTTAGAAGCTTGTATGTGTAAAATTGGAGTTTTACAAGGTAAGAAAATTAAGCTGTTTTAAGAAGTTAAGTTGTAGCTTTTGAGTTGGAATGATTATGTATTTTGGGCTATTAGGACCACCAGAAATTTGTTGGGGTGCTGTTTGGAATGAAAATCTAGAAGCCAAAAAGCCATAAGCTGTTTTCGGGTAGGATTAGAAGCTGTTGCAATTGCTGTTCGGACAGCTTCTGTTTTCGAGTCATATCTTTTACTGTGTAAATCAGAATGAAGTGATTATTGGATATTTAGATGGTACGCTTAATTCCCTTCAATTCGGATATAAGATTTGTATGATTCGGAATAGAAATGAATTCAGAAAACGCATTAGAAGTTGGACTTAAGTGCTGAAAATCTGCAGAAAAAGCTATACGGGTTTTGGCGTGGAAAGTGCAAAATAAGCGATTTTGAAGTTTAAGTTGCTGAATAAATGATCTAAAAGTTGTTCATAAGTGTTTGGCTGTGCGGATTGAAGTTTGTAATGAATTCGGAACACGCAGAAGCCATAAGCTATAGTTAAGATGTTTCGGATAAAAGTGCTTACGGAGCACACCGGAAGCTTAATTAGGACTCAAGCAGCGAGGAGACTTTAGAAAATGTTAAGGTGAGTTCCCCTTTAGTTTTATAATTTGGTAACCATAAGTCCAAGCATATGTCTTATTATTTTAGTTGATCAGATATGGTATTTCTCTTAGATTGAGTAATTTATTTTATACGCATCTCATACGTGTCACTTTGAAGGTAGTAAGAACCATCATCATTATTAAAGAATTATGATTCATAATATGCATGAGATGTTTGTGAAATGTCCTATATGAGTATTAGTGTGTAGATTAGATGATTTGTTAGAGTTTATTAGTAATGATATTGTTACTAGTGTATTTGACATTGATAGTTCGTGGATTTAAAGAAGTATATGGATGATTAGTAATAAAAAGAACATATAAAGTTATACGATATGTGTATAGATAATTTAAGAACTTGTTCGGAATTGGATTAAGATAGTGATTGATGGAATGTTTATGAATTAATAGAATAAGTTGGGATAATTATAGCATGACTATTATGCCATATGAATGGTACATTTGAAACATAATAAATATGAGATAGTGGAATGACTATTTCTGAATTAGGTATCCTTATTAGTGTATCCTAAAACCTCTTTTATGTTAATAAGTATGTTTATGCTAGTATAATATAAATGTTGGAGGGAAATTCTATTAAGACAATTGATGTATAAAATTATAGAAATGATTTGAAAGAAAATTTGAAATGCAACCAATGAGTAATATGCTCATAGTGAATTATAGAAAATCACAGAAAAAGGAAATGATGAGAAAAATTGAAATGAGTAACATGCTCATAGAAAAAGAAAGAAAGAAAGAAAGAAAGAAATGAGAATATTGAGAAAAAAAAATCCGTTAGCTGCAACGAAGAGATAATGCAGCCTATGAGTAACAAGCTCATAGATATTTTATGAAATTCCGTTCGCCACAACGAAGAGATAATGTGGTATATTCCGTTCGCCACAACGAAGAGATAATGTGGTATATTACCGTTCGCCACAACGAAGAGATAATGTGGTATATTCCGTTTGCTACAACGAAGAGATAATGTAGCCTATGACGTACGGGTCATAGTAACGAATATGAAAATTCCGTTTGCTACAACGAAGAGATAATGTAGCCTATGACGTACGGGTCATAGTAACGAATATGAAAATTCCGTTTGCTACAACGAAGAGATAATGTAGCCTATGACGTACGGGTCATAGTAACGAATATGAAAATTCCGTTTGCTACAACGAAGAGATAATGTAGCCTATGAGGTACGGCTCATAGTAACGAATGAAATGTATAATTAATGATATGAAATTTTAAGTCTAAAATTATTGGAATAATATTTGAAAGAGAACAAAAAAAATAGAATTGTGGAACCAAAGAAAATTCTAAGGACCCTCCAACATGAATACTAACATAGCATACACATATTAACATAAAAGTTATGTTTAGAATGAATTAGCTACGGAGCAATGTTTCATGGGTGTTTTATCAATAGTTGGAAATGAGGAGTGTTAGTTATGGAACTAGGGCTTAGTTAGCCGAAATTAGATATTATCGGAAAAGGTTCAGATACATACTCAGATAAGTATGTCAAAGTATAGGTTATATCAGAATACGACATATTGGATATATGATTGTGATTGATTTGATTGTGGTGATTATGATTATATTTGATTTGTTATATGATTTTGTTATTGTTGCTGAAATGAATTTTAGAAGTTGGTGCCGAGCGGAGCATTGCTTTCTCTGATGCTAGGGGGAGAAAGGACTCACTTTGTCCTTGCTATTGTTAATGGAATTCATGAGGTTCCATTCTATTATATGGATATTGCCAGTAGTTTAGATTATGGAATTGATTAACGTTAATATTGACGCATCTTGATGACATAGAAAATGATTGTAGACTAATGTCAAACTATATATATATGAAGTATATGATAGTAATTTTGAATCAGAAGTATTTATCTGATAAGATGTTTTATTTTAAATTGTACAATTAGTATGAAAATAAAGATGTTATTTGGATATTCTGGCTGATAGAACAAGTTTTTTTTAAAACAGGATTTACATCTTGGAAATGTTAAAAATACAGAGGAAACTCTGTCGAATTCCAGTGAACATTTATTTGAAATGAAATTCAAATTGGAATTTTTATTTATTTATTATAGTTGTCAAATTTGTTTAATAGGCTTGCCGGACTAGAATGATCTAGTTCGTGCGCCGGTCACGATGATTGTTTTTGGGTCGTGACAAAGTTGGTATCAGAGCTGGTCGATTCAGATCGTGCCTTGGGTCAATGGAATTCAATAAGATGTAGTGTGACTATTGGGTTCCAGATATTTATTTCAAATGTCATGTCTGGCTGAGCCTGATCAACTCAGACTAGTATATGACAGTTAGAACAAATGTCTGAGAGCTGAATATGACCTTGGAGGAATGAAGTACGAGAAGAAGAAAAGTCTGGAAGCTTACAATGAATTTCGTTAAGGAAGTATTCAACGCCACCAGTGTCTGGTGATTTATGAAGATGAAATTTTTTCAAGAAGGGATATAAATTGTTATGGGTAAGACAGAGTACTTTAATATTATTAAACGTTACATCGTATGTGGATACAAGAAAAGTAAGAAATTTAGGAATGAATGAAACCTTAACAGAAGACGCAGTATAAGGAGTATGATGTAAGGTGTGAAGAAATAAACCAGAGTGACGCCGCGGAAGCGTGGTGGCTGGTACCTGTGCAGTTTAAATTAGTCAGTCAGAAAGAACCAGTTAGTAACAAATGTACGTTAGAGCCTAAAGTCAAAAGTATAGAGGAATTATTGGTACTTATTAGCAAGTAAATCCCTAAATTTCGAGGACGAAATTTCTATAAGGGGGGTAGAATGTAATATCCCTCAAGATTTTTTTTAAGCAAGGGATAGAATTGTAATTTTGCCACTCAAGATTATTTAAGTGGAAAAAATCCACAATTTTCTACATTCTTCCACAACCTTTCTACCACAAAAAACATTTTCCCCTTCTTTCTTTTTCCTCCCTCCCACGTGTTCCTTCATTCCTCTCCATCTTTGCACAACCGCCCACTCCTTCAACTTTCCAATTCTTCATTTCTCTTTCAAATTTCTTGGGAAATCACATATAACCTTGTTTCTAGGGGACTCAAGAGTGGTATAATTACAAGGTAAGTGACAAAATTCATTCCTTCTCTCTTTCCCTTATGAACCGCACCATACACACACCATGTGTATAATTCCCTTTTCATGGAAATTTATTTAATTCAAGCTTTGGTGTATGTTTTATGTGTAATTTGAAGATGGTTATGTGTGGTAATGGCATTTAGAAACATGATATGAAGAATGATAGAAAGTTAGAAGCTTGTATGTGTAAAATTGGAGTTTTACAAGGTAAGAAAATTAAGCTGTTTTAAGAAGTTAAGTTGTAGCTTTTGAGTTGGAATGATTATGTATTTTGGGCTATTAGGACCACCAGAAATTTGTTGGGGTGCTGTTTGGAATGAAAATCTAGAAGCCAAAAAGCCATAAGCTGTTTTCGGGTAGGATTAGAAGCTGTTGCAATTGCTGTTCGGACAGCTTCTGTTTTCGAGTCATATCTTTTACTGTGTAAATCAGAATGAAGTGATTATTGGATATTTAGATGGTACGCTTAATTCCCTTCAATTCGGATATAAGATTTGTATGATTCGGAATAGAAATGAATTCAGAAAACGCATTAGAAGTTGGACTTAAGTGCTGAAAATCTGCAGAAAAAGCTATACGGGTTTTGGCGTGGAAAGTGCAAAATAAGCGATTTTGAAGTTTAAGTTGCTGAATAAATGATCTAAAAGTTGTTCATAAGTGTTTGGCTGTGCGGATTGAAGTTTGTAATGAATTCGGAACACGCAGAAGCCATAAGCTATAGTTAAGATGTTTCGGATAAAAGTGCTTACGGAGCACACCGGAAGCTTAATTAGGACTCAAGCAGCGAGGAGACTTTAGAAAATGTTAAGGTGAGTTCCCCTTTAGTTTTATAATTTGGTAACCATAAGTCCAAGCATATGTCTTATTATTTTAGTTGATCAGATATGGTATTTCTCTTAGATTGAGTAATTTATTTTATACGCATCTCATACGTGTCACTTTGAAGGTAGTAAGAACCATCATCATTATTAAAGAATTATGATTCATAATATGCATGAGATGTTTGTGAAATGTCCTATATGAGTATTAGTGTGTAGATTAGATGATTTGTTAGAGTTTATTAGTAATGATATTGTTACTAGTGTATTTGACATTGATAGTTCGTGGATTTAAAGAAGTATATGGATGATTAGTAATAAAAAGAACATATAAAGTTATACGATATGTGTATAGATAATTTAAGAACTTGTTCGGAATTGGATTAAGATAGTGATTGATGGAATGTTTATGAATTAATAGAATAAGTTGGGATAATTATAGCATGACTATTATGCCATATGAATGGTACATTTGAAACATAATAAATATGAGATAGTGGAATGACTATTTCTGAATTAGGTATCCTTATTAGTGTATCCTAAAACCTCTTTTATGTTAATAAGTATGTTTATGCTAGTATAATATAAATGTTGGAGGGAAATTCTATTAAGACAATTGATGTATAAAATTATAGAAATGATTTGAAAGAAAATTTGAAATGCAACCAATGAGTAATATGCTCATAGTGAATTATAGAAAATCACAGAAAAAGGAAATGATGAGAAAAATTGAAATGAGTAACATGCTCATAGAAAAAGAAAGAAAGAAAGAAAGAAAGAAATGAGAATATTGAGAAAAAAAAATCCGTTAGCTGCAACGAAGAGATAATGCAGCCTATGAGTAACAAGCTCATAGATATTTTATGAAATTCCGTTCGCCACAACGAAGAGATAATGTGGTATATTCCGTTCGCCACAACGAAGAGATAATGTGGTATATTACCGTTCGCCACAACGAAGAGATAATGTGGTATATTCCGTTTGCTACAACGAAGAGATAATGTAGCCTATGACGTACGGGTCATAGTAACGAATATGAAAATTCCGTTTGCTACAACGAAGAGATAATGTAGCCTATGACGTACGGGTCATAGTAACGAATATGAAAATTCCGTTTGCTACAACGAAGAGATAATGTAGCCTATGAGGTACGGCTCATAGTAACGAATGAAATGTATAATTAATGATATGAAATTTTAAGTCTAAAATTATTGGAATAATATTTGAAAGAGAACAAAAAAAATAGAATTGTGGAACCAAAGAAAATTCTAAGGACCCTCCAACATGAATACTAACATAGCATACACATATTAACATAAAAGTTATGTTTAGAATGAATTAGCTACGGAGCAATGTTTCATGGGTATTTTATCAATAGTTGGAAATGAGGAGTGTTAGTTATGGAACTAGGGCTTAGTTAGCCGAAATTAGATATTATCGGAAAAGGTTCAGATACATACTCAGATAAGTATGTCAAAGTATAGGTTATATCAGAATACGACATATTGGATATATGATTGTGATTGATTTGATTGTGGTGATTATGATTATATTTGATTTGTTATATGATTTTGTTATTGTTGCTGAAATGAATTTTAGAAGTTGGTGCCGAGCGGAGCATTGCTTTCTCTGATGCTAGGGGGAGAAAGGACTCACTTTGTCCTTGCTATTGTTAATGGAATTCATGAGGTTCCATTCTATTATATGGATATTGCCAGTAGTTTAGATTATGGAATTGATTAACGTTAATATTGACGCATCTTGATGACATAGAAAATGATTGTAGACTAATGTCAAACTATATATATATGAAGTATATGATAGTAATTTTGAATCAGAAGTATTTATCTGATAAGATGTTTTATTTTAAATTGTACAATTAGTATGAAAATAAAGATGTTATTTGGATATTCTGGCTGATAGAACAAGTTTTTTTTAAAACAGGATTTACATCTTGGAAATGTTAAAAATACAGAGGAAACTCTGTCGAATTCCAGTGAACATTTATTTGAAATGAAATTCAAATTGGAATTTTTATTTATTTATTATAGTTGTCAAATTTGTTTAATAGGCTTGCCGGACTAGAATGATCTAGTTCGTGCGCCGGTCACGATGATTGTTTTTGGGTCGTGACATTATATATCTCATTTCTCCATACAAATAAATGTCAAACAGAGTATAGAACTCTGGAACTAGTCACATGTGCAGATACCACACATACAAAACTACAGTTTCTAAATAACTTCATAATAGTTAAACTACAAAAACAATAAATTATTCATTCCTAGGAAAAGGAAGCAGATTTTCCTTGAAAATTGCCATGTGAAATAACGCTCCATTAACTTCAATTTCCTGAACTCTTTGGGTACTTAAATCAAGCCATCTTAGCTCAGAATCTTCTTCCCTGAAGAATATACGGTTCTTGTTCCCTACTGTGATAGGAGAGACAATCGAACAATTATAAGGCCCGACAACAAACATCTTGGTCCATGATTCCTTGACACCCACTTCACCCAAAACCCAGATATGAAAATCAGGCGTCCTGTCGTAATTATAGATGACAGAAAGAGACTCACTTAACTCCACCAAGTTAAAATTGTATGATCTATATGTTACATCTGAAGAAGGTAAGGTAGTTGCAACAAATGTCTCGCTGCTAAAGTCAAAGGACACTATATCATTATCATGTCTATCGGTAAACCAGTGGCAAAATCCATTCAAGTTCACCATAGACGTTATACCTGGGAAATAATCAGGTATATCATCAACCCCGTCGAGTTTCCTCCAAGAATCACTCCTCAGGCTATATATTTCCCAAAAAGGTCCATACAACTTGCCTTCAAATTCCATGGGATATGTAAGCTTCCGAATCACCTTAAAATCATTTGTAACACAGTCATAACCAAACCCATGAGGACGAAACATGTTTTCCATTGGTTGATAGCTTGGTGGAATGATCTTGAATTCTGAGGTACTAGGGTTCCATAACACAGTCGTTAACCCTTGGTAGAGACAAAGAGTGCCATTAACACTGGCAGAGCCCAAAATGAAAATAGGAATGGAAAAAGGAGGAGCATCGGCATCGGCATTGGCATTGGCATCTTGTTGAAATGGAAGTGGCCAATCTAAATTAGCCCTAATCTCAAAACTTTCACCAGAAAGAATGGAAAGAGATTGCTGAATGGGAAACCCTGACCGTTCTAATATGAGGAGACGCATTTCAGTGTCGTCGTCGTGTTTAGAATTGAGGAAATTGGTGCGGAATAGGTTCATGAAATTAGGGTTTTGGAAAAGAAGTGACCATGATTTGTTGGCACAAGTAAAACGTTTGAGAGATTTGAGAGGTAATTTGGAGAGAATGGAGAAAGCAATGTCATCGTGAATGTGAGAATCAGAAGAACTACTAACCTTCTTCTTTGAAGTAGAAGCCATGGAGATTGGAGTGAGTGAATCAGAAAATCACGAAGCAGAACTGAAGAAGAAACCTAAGCAGAAAATCGCTATCGCTGAAGTGTGAAGTGAGTGAATGAACACACTGTCAGTGCAAAGCAAAGTGAGGGGAGATATTTACTCTTCTCCTTGTTGGCGCGTACCATCACACATTGACCCATTTTCAACACATTTTCTTATGTTATTTTTTTAAGCTAACAAAGTTTTTTAAGTTTTTTAAGGTAGTAACCTTAAAAAAAAAAAAATTAAGTTAGTATTTAATTCCTTCAAAAAAGTTAGTAATATGTTGGTTTTAAATTTTTTTCCGTACCACTTACATTCTTTAAATGATTTAATTGTTAAAAGTTAATTCTTTAAGATTTTTTTCGTATGACTTAGATTCTATAAGTTATTTATTTGTAACAATTTAAATTTTAAATCTTAAAAATGTAAGTTATTTAACGTTTAAAAGTTACAATCAAGGAACATTAAAAACCTTAGTGGTATGAAAAAAAATGAAAGACTAACTTTTTACAATTAAATAACGAGTAAATTACGCTCTCCTCCCCTAAGAGAATATTGAATTACACTCTCCTCCCCTCTTATGTTAAAATATACACTCCCTTGAAAAGTAAACTTTATTCTCCTCTTCTCTGTAAGATGTTTGAATTACACAATCATCTTCCTTAATCACTACAACCGATTCACTAACATAACCATCTTCCTTAATCACTACAACCGAATCACTAACACAATCATCTTCCTTATATTTTTTTTGTAAGAAAATCTACGTGTTTTGAGTAAAAAAAAATCATCCAACAAAACCATTTCCAAATCACTACAACCGAATATAATGAATGTGCTAAGAAATTCACAACATTCAGGCTAGTAGCATACCCAAAAAAAATGCTTACAATTATGGCAAAATCTACAAGTATGATGAAATTAATGTGTAAGAAATATTAATCATGCTGATAACGTTGAAGACGCCAAAATATATGCACCGAAGTGAAACCAATCTATCGATATGAGATGAATGGACATCACAACGAGAAGAGAAAACAAGACAATGTTGCATCAAGACAACATATAAGTTAACGTTGCAATAAGACGACAAAATCACAAAAGAAAAAATTAAATATCTATTTCAAATCTCTGTGGCAGCTAGTGCGGTCGTGGATCAGATTTGATGGTGTGGATTCTCAGGTGATTACGTATCATTTTCAGCAGTTCATGTATTACACAGATGGTCTGAAATCGCAGCGGTCCTTTCTTCAGTTGATTTGGTTACTGTGTGCTTGGATTGTGTGGAATGAGCGTAACAACAGGGTATTTAACTAGAAAGAAAATACTATGTTTCCATTATTAGAAAAAGTTAAGTCGTATTCTTTATGGTGGCTTCAAGTTAAGAAAGTTTGTTTTGTTTTTGGGACTCATATGTGGTGGTCGAGCCCGCTTGTATGTTTGGGCATCATCTGATTTGTATCTGTATTCAGGTGCTGATTTTGTAAATTCTTTGTGGTCTCTTTGGTACACCTTATGCTGAAGAGATTGCTTGTCAGTGTTAATATATATTATTTTTGCTTGTTAAAAAAAATATATCTGAAAATTATTTATTTGCAAAATTATAATTTTAGTCCCTTAACTTAATTTTAGGTAACAGTTTGGTCCTTTAACATTTTTTCATTTCTCTTTTGTCTTTTTGGTCCATTTACATATGAATTTTCAAGCTTCAAATTCATGGTTTTTTCAATAATCAATTAATAAATCATTATATATATATATATATATATATATATATATATATATATATATATATATATATATATAAAGGATTACTTACACATGAACAGAAGGCAAGCATGCAACAAGTTGTGCCGCTAAGCCTTTTTGGATGGCAAAACTAAAAGGACAAAATTCATGGTTTTATTTTCCTTAGATTTGAAGCTTGAAAATCCATATGAAAATGGACCAAAACGACAAAATTGAAATTAAAAAATAAAATAAAATAAAGAACCAAACTGTTACCTGAAATTAAGTTAAGGGACTAAAAATGTAATTTTGTCTCATTTGTTTAAACAAAATGAATGAAAATAAAATGTTCTAAAGGGAAATTAAGAAGGAGGTTGTGAGTCCTCTAAACTATCATAACCACTACTCTCTATGCATATGTTACTATAAATCGCTTTATCAATGCAGCAAAGGATTGCCTACTTGCACCCCAAAGTTCTGAAAAAACGGTAGCCTCCAAGACAATCTACAATGAAGTGTGGTTTTATTGAACGCAGGAATAATGGGCAAATGTTAAGGTTTGATGGGGAGGATTGAGTAAAGTGTAATTTATTTCTATTATTTAATTATCATCACTATAAAATAAGACTGAGAAGCGTGGGGAATGTATGTCGTTTTATCTAAGTTGTCACCAAATTGGTTGTTCAAATAACACTCCTCTATTGTCTTTGACATTGATAGATACCCTCATAGTTGTTCAAGATATAAGCTTAGGACAGATGTGTATCTAGATCGAGTGATTACAAATTGTAGAGCTATCATTCAATACAAACAAAATTTTATCGTCAAATTTGCAATGCTACAAGTCAATACCGGTTGTCCACTTGCTAGCAAAGACATCCATCCATATTCTTTTATAGTTTTCATATACTCCATTGTATTCTAAATTGTACTACTGAAGTTGTTAACAAAGCTTAAAAATAAAAACTAAAGCATAAGGTAAAATAAATTAAACTCCAAAATCAAGCTTTCAACTCAACAAAGATGAACTGATCCATTCACTATATTGAAGCTACCAAAATTATACATTCTTTGTAGCTACATCCCGTTGTAAATTGAATATTGGTTGTTCTCTTAACATCACCTAGGAAACTTACTAACACTAAGACAAAAAGGTCACAACAAGGGGTATTACAACAAAGTCAACAAAGAAAACAAAACACCAAATAATACATACATTTGACCATAATTGTTTATTTTATTAGAACTAACACACATGTGTATAGCATGTGTGTATAGCACTCAGATCCTGTCTCACAGTGTCGCGCTGCAGTAAAATATTTTTTAACTAACTCAATATACCACCCATGAGGTAGCACTTTTCTACGCGATTTTTTTGTTGTTGTGCCTCTACATTGTGGGAGAGAATCGTGCATATATGGTAGATTATTGTTTAGTCAATTTGATTGGAACAATTCTCACAGGTTGAGATTTTTCCAAAGTAATCCCATATTCATCTTCTTTATTCAAACCATCCATATTCAATCCATCTTCAAGTTTCCAATCAAAGCAATTAACTAGAGATCCCAACATCATAGGCAATATTCTAATAGCCAAAGGCAAACCAGGACAAATTCTTCTTCCAGACCCAAATGGAATAAGCTCAAAATGATGTCCTTTAACATCAATTTCACTGTCCAAAAACCTCTCTGGTACAAAAACATTAGCATTATCCCATTTATTTGGGTCTCTACCAATAACCCAAGCATTGATCAAAACTTGTGCATCTTTTGGAATAATGTAGTCACCAATTTCAACATCTGTTTCTGTTTTACGAGGAAGTAATAAGGGAACTGATGGATGTAAACGAAAAGTTTCTTTCATAACTGCTTGCATGTATGGTAACTTAGCTATGTTTGTTTCTTGTATTGGAATACCTTTGCCAACAACTTGTTCAAGTTCTTTTTGTACTTTTGACATGATTTCTGGATTGTGCATTAACTCTGCCATTGCCCATTCTAGTGTGTATGGTGTTGTGTCTGTTCCTGCAACAAATATGTTCTGGTAGCAACAAATATGTTCTGGTATACATACCAAAATTATTTAGTACAAAGTTTAGATTATAGAATTTTGAATTAATATCTAATTTGGTATTTGAAATTGTAACACTCTACCTGATTATTAATATTTAAATATATGCAAGTTCAACTATGGACATGTTGAAAGGTGGCCTCCCTTAGATCAATACTTAAAGTCGTTTGAAACTCTAACGATTAGGACACACGTTGGCTCTCAAAAAATAAAACTTTATGGGTGTCCTTGATGAACTGAGACAATGACCTAGATGTTAATTTGACAAAACCAAGCAAAACTAAATATGTGTTCATCAAAACTCAGCTCGTATTTGTTTTCTGTCAAACCGGTACTTATCGGGTGACTTTCTCGGTATCAGAAATAAATATAAGTGAACATCTGCTTCAAAAGAAATACACATATCGTTGATGTTTTAGCCAATTTTAAGTACTAGTCTATGATGAAAGTGGTCCACCACTAAATATATTATGGATTCATTTTCATACCGTGCCAGTGAAAAAAAGTTATATTGTCGACAAATCACAACCACTCTTGTGATTTTAAAAATAGTTATGATTAAAGTTAACTATTTTTAGTGATCCAATGGTCATGATTGATACATGGTGTATATAAATTAAATCCAATATATTAACAAAATAGATTTAGATACCAAATATTCAACCAGGAATCAGAGAAAACATACCAGCAACAAATGTTCAATCTCATCTTTATCCATCTCAATCTTCCCATCATCCAAAGAAATGTTAAGTAAAACATCAAGCACATCATCATTACCAATAGAACCAGTACCTGCCCTCATCTCCAACCTTTCCCCAACAAAACTCCTAAAAATACTCAAAACCTTCTTAACAGAAATAACAGAACGCCTTCTGATACCTTGCAAATCAAAAATCTTCAACATAGGAAAAAAATCTGACAAATTTGGTGCTCCAACTTCCTTCAATATACTCGCAACAATCTCCTTATACTCTCCAGCTTCCTCGGCGGAATGCACAAAATCTACCGAGAAAAAAGTATTTGACAACAAATTAATCGTCGTCATGAAAGCAACTCTTCCAATATCCACAGCTTCCTCAATTTCGCTACACTTTTTGATGTCGTCTAAGAGGTCTTGTAATTTCCTCCGCCTTAGTTCCTGGCTCGAATCGAGAGTTTTGTTCGAAAACAACTGGTTATTGCAAATTTTTCTAAGGTCACGCCAACGCGGGGAAACACGCATAAATGACAAACTATATTGATCATGGTTGAGAACGGAGAGTGCGTCCGGGACAGTCCGGTTTGATAGTATGTTGTCATGTGTTTGTAGGACTTCTTTTGCTATGTCTGCTGAGGATATTACAATGGTTGTTACTTGGCCTAATTTTAGTGTTATTATTGGACCATGTATGTTGGAAAGATTTGCTAAAGAATGATGTGGTTTGCTGCCTAGTTTTAGAAGGTTTCCTATTATGGGAAGTGGTGAAGGACCTGGTGGAAGCTTAGAGTGGTTTTTTTGGTTGATTTTGTTTGTTGGAATAAGAAATTTGAGAAGCACAAGTATAGAGAAAGTGAAAATTATTACTAGGTAGGTAGGTGTGGAACTTTGTAACAAGTCCATTTTTTTTATATAGTGGAACAGAAACAGAGAGAAATATGTGTTGTAAAGAATTGAGACAACTATGAACTATTGAACTTGTTCAATACAAGTGAGTATCATGAGGAGCTCAATATGTCTATTTATATAATATGATCAACTTGTACTTTGTTTTGGTAGATCCGGCAAATAATGTCTAGTATTTCCGGCAAATAAAGTTTTTAAGTGGTTAGG
The DNA here is from genome assembly GCF_051527215.1 of Medicago sativa. NCBI lineage: Eukaryota > Viridiplantae > Streptophyta > Magnoliopsida > Fabales > Fabaceae > Medicago > Medicago sativa. Next base: position 34,969,003 of record NC_140756.1, on the reverse strand, counting down.
TAGATCAAATATAAACTTTTTTTAATTAATTTTAAAATAAGTGTAGTTTGGTTTCATAGAATAATACTCATCCATCCATAAGGACGTGGATTCAACTTTCGTTACCGGTGTAAAGATCTCTTTGATAAATGATATGTAAATGTCCTTTTTCTTTGATATAATACGTTTTTGAACTTTGAAGTCTGTCTTAACTCTGATGAATCTTTGGAACCCAACTCATCTAAACTTTTTATTAAAAATAAATAATAATAATAATAATAATAATAATAATAATAATAATAATAATAATAATAATATGATTTAAACTACGCATACTTTACTGATTTTCGTAGAATATTTACTTAATTGTTGTTAGTTGACCCAGGACTAAATGATCCGACATGAACTATATGTTTATCATTGATTATTTTTTTTTTTTGAGTGTTCATCATTGAATTAGCTTGGTTTGAAACTATTTAAGAAAATTAGATTTGATATCACGATCCACAACCAAAACCAAGAAGATTTTATTGACCGGATAACAATTTTGGTCAAACCTAGACTTATTAAATTAAAAAAAAAATATGGAACAGCCGGTTAACAATTTTATTGAACTGCAAGGAGGAAATAGGTGCTCAGTTATTCTGTGTCATTTTGTGGAAAACTCCTTGTCAATACACATAGCTAGTCTTAACTTTTCCTTATCAATGAACCAATGATATGTCAGTGAGGAATTTTTCGTATTCAACCATGTCGCTCTAAACCCTAAAATTCATGAACATTAAGCTGAGTATGCAGGTTTCTCCAACTCACCACATAAAACAGTAAATTTGCAATTATTTTTATATTAGTCAAATGAATCATTCGTTAGAGAAAAAAATAGAACCTCGACTATTATTGGAGAAAGATTCTGACTACAAACAGGGTTACCTTCTGATTCAAACCCCTACATTTGTTGTTTTAGTGTCATGGTTTGATGGTAGGATTGGATAAACTCATGATAGTAAATACTCACAATTCATACATTCAATCTCTAAGTGTGTCTTTGGAATAGGTTTTGCTCACAAAGACCAAACCTCAAAACATGATAAAAGAACAAATCCAAAGAAACATTAACATCAGAAATTGGGATTCACCAAACCAAACTTGGGAAGATGTTACTAGAATACAAAATCAGCATATCTAAAGAGTTACCTAATGTTCTAAACTATAGTACATTGATACCTACCTTCTAAATTTTCAATTTCTGCATTTATATTTCCTATTAGGCAGTATTAACAACCAGAATATTGTACATCAGCGGCAAAATAAAGCATTGGGTAGCATGTTCAACTATTTAAAGACGATTATTCGCTTTGTTTATCTAGAGAATGAAAGAATGAAGAGCAAGACTTGTGAAATTCATTAAACCTGAGACTTTAATAAAGATGCTCAAAACGAAACTCGAATATTTCAAAGTCAGCTTGTCTTGGTTTTGCCTAAAACCTCATAGCTAGCATACAACTTTTTGGACGTCCCAAAATCATACAAATTCAAGTAAACTCTTGTATATTATTTTGCAAAACTTATTTAGTAACCCAGCCAAGCCAGTTAAAGATTCCTTAAAGTAGGAAATAAACATACAATACCTGAATATCAAAATGTTAGGCAAGATATGGAATGAAGAATTGTGCATTTGAGAATCCAACTTTCCACTGTAAGACTTTCGAGACACAGGACCAAACATGTTGGAAGTTGGACTAGAAAATAAACTTCAGATTGTAAATACAAAAACCTTTGATAAAACTTTGTTCATTTTAATCTCAATGTAACATGCATGTATAATCATAAACATGAGAGTACTGAAATAGAGCAGAGTAAACAAAGCAATGTAGATCAATATATTATACCTCACATGCGATGCTACCAGTTAGCGTTAAATCAAAACTATAATTTAGTATTGGAGTCTTTTAGACATTCCAAATCTCAAAATCTATAATAATAGATTCTTGTTAACTAGACTAGTCTTATATGTACGTGGGGAATATAAAATCAGGCATTCATAAAACTTCCATTTTATGCACATAACACCTATATCATAAAGCTCAATAGTTAAACTATGCAATATGAAGACCCCCACATAGAAAAGGTATAATGCCGGTTTGCAAAGGAACACACAGACCGGAATGAAACCTATAATTGAGTCCATCTAACATTCTCTGGCATTTACTCCAATTTATTCTTGCAAATGACTTACACAATGTATACTATGATTAGGCTAGAAATAATAAATAAAAAAAACAAGTTTATTGTGCATAAACAAGCAATAATTCAATTCTGCTACCCACACCTAATACACCAAACCAGTCTATCCTCCCAATTTGGCACGTGATATCTTTCTTCTGTGATATATTTTAACTAAGATAAAGCTTCAATTTTGTAGAAATAATGCAGTCAAATATGTGTATCACCAAAATAATAACACTACTAACAATATCAAGGCCGTCTACAACAAAAGATAGAACTAACTAATCATGAAGCAACAAAACAATATCGTACCTTTGGTGCTGAGGAAAAGCATATGATGTGGAGTATCATCATTCTGAAGCAACAAAACAATTCTATGACTGACTTCTAACAACCAAATTCACATGCATTGATCAAGTGGCACAGTCTAAGCGCAACATGCCTGAATGGCTTAAAACTAATTATTAATTGAAGAAACAAGGCCTTAAGCTTTTATACACAATGTCATGTCAATATAACCACGGGAATACATAAACAGAGTAGAGTAAATAGGCAATTTATATCAATCAATTAGGTTTTAATTGCCACCAAGAACAAGTAGGTTATATATCTCATTTCTCCATACTAATAAATGTCAAATAACAAAGTCACATAGTGTTATGGAGTATAGAACCCTGGAATTAGTCACATGTTCAGCTGCAACACATATAAAACTACAGTTTCTAGATAACTTCATAACATTCATCTTGATATAAAATGCTAAATCTAAGAACAAAGTTCATGAATCACTAGCTGAAATTATTCATTCCTTGGAAAAGGAAGAAGATTTTCCTTATAGATTACCATGTGCGTACAAAATGACTCGCCTTGAACTTCAAATCTTTCAACCCTTTCGGTACTTAAATCAAGCCATCTTAGCTCAGAATCTTCTTCCCTGAAGAATATACGGTTCTTGTTCCCTACAGAGATAGGACAGACAATCGAACCATTATAAGGCCCGACAACAAAGAGCTTGGTCCATGATTCCTTGACACCCACTTCACCCAAAACCCAGATATGAAAATCAGGCGTCCTGTCGTAATTATCGATGACAGAAAGAGATTCATTTAACTCCACCAAGGCAAACGAGTACGATCTATATTTTACATTTGAAGAAGGTAAGGTAGTTGCAACAAATGTCTCTGTGCTAAAGTCGAAGGACACTATATCATCATCATGTCTTTCGGTAAACCAGTGGCAAAATCCATTCAAGTTTACCATAGACGTACTTGCGGAAGAAACAGGCATATCATCAAATCCATCAAGTTTCCCCCAAGAATCACTTTTGAGCACTTTTGAGGCTATATATCTCCCAAAAAGGTCCATAGAACTTGCCTTCATCATTCGTAACACAGTCATAACCAAACCCATGAGGAGGAAACTTGTTTTCCATCGGTTGATAGCTAGCAGGAATGATCTTGAATTCTGAGGTATTAGGGTTCCATAACACAGTCCTTAACCCTTGGTAGAGACATAGAGTGCCATTAACACTGGCAGAGCCCAAAATGATAATAGGAATGGAAAAAGGAGGAGCATCGGCATCGGCATTGGCATTGGCATTGGCATCTTGTTGAAATGGAAGTGGCCAATCTAAATTAGCCCTAATCTCAAACCTTTCACCAGAAAGAATGAAAAGAGATTGCTGAATGGGAAACCCTGACCGTTCCAATATGAGGAGATGCATTTCAGCGTCGTCATCGTGTTTGGAAATGAGGAAATTGGTGCGGAATAGGTTCATGAAATTAGGGTTTTGGAAAAGAAGAGACCATGATTTGTTAGCACAAGTAAAATGTTTGAGTGATTTGAGAGGTAATTTGGAAAGAATGGAGAAAGCAATGTCATCATGAATGTGGGAATCAGAAGTACTAGCCTTCCTCTTCTTCGAAGTATCAGCCATGGAGATTCGAGGGAGTGAAACTGAAAAGCAATGTTCATGGTACTATTGTTTCTCTCATTAGGAAGCTATCATCTCTTCCTTGGATAGTCTCCTTTACCCATACCTTGAGGGAAGACAATGAATGTGTTGATTGACTAGCTAAATTTGGGGAAACGAATGTCGTCTCATTTACTACATGGACTTCTCCTCCACCACAATTAGTTCTCACTCTATTAGCCGACTCATCCGAGGTCTTTAGGCAACGAGTTGATTAGTTTGTTTGTTTTTCTTTTTCCCATTATTAAAAATAAAATAATAGAAAAAAACCGAACAACACAAATTCAAAACTGTTACAAAAAATAAATATGCAAACAAACTTACAACATTGAGATTAATAATAACATACAATGACAAAATGCTTCCAATTATGATAAAATGCCTCCAATGTATTCGGGTCTATAATGTTGGAGACGCCAAAATATATGCACTTTGTCAGAGCTAATATGTCGATATGAGCTTAACGGATACCACAACGAGACGAGAAAACAAGACAATGTTGCACCAAGAGAATGAAAAAACCAACGTCCACACTAAGACAACAAAATCACAAGAAAAATTAATATATGTAAAAATCACTTATTTAAACAAAATGAAGGGAAAACGATATGAAGAGGTGATTTCAGATGAAAAAAATTAGCTGCAAAAAATAATCCGTGTAGAATTGCAATGACTAGCAAAGTTTTCCCTCAAGAAATTTAGAGTGGATTTGTTTTGACTTAAAATATATATCATTTTACTTTTGAAAATATAGAGATCTTTTTTTTTTTTGACTTTTGAAGAAAAAAACTGAAGTTAATTTTCGTTTGTTTTCTATCATAAGTTTCTCTCTCTCTCTCTCTCTAATCTTAAGTTCTTACACTTGATTACCTTTTTTGTTTTAGAAAAATAGATTTTACAAAAGCTTTTAGGAATAACTTTTCATTTTAAGCTTAAAAATAATAAAAGTGTGTTTTTGTTAAAAAAATTCCAAACAAATTGGTCCTTTACACCGTACATGCACATAGCTGAATTCAAACTCAGCCCTCTAGCTAACCTAAGAGATGTTACGATTCCCTCTAAATGTTTTGAGTATGTTACATTTTTGTATTAACTCTTCGTTTCTAGGGAAAAGGACACTAGTAATCTCGAATTTTGCTGAGAGGTAAGTATAGTCTGACAAAAAAGTATTTACTCTAACAATCGAGCTCAAATTCTTCCAAACAATTTATCATTTGATGATCCCATCTAATTGGTTTAATATGTTACTTTTTTCTAATTTTTTTTATTATTATATATTGAGAAATGGAAATAATTAATTACTCCCTCAAACTTTTTTTTTTTTTAAAGAATTAATCCCCTAAAACTTGTAACATTTATTTTACCATCTACGATTGAATTTGATTTTCATCATATAAATAGTAGCTATAGATCTTTTAATATCTTTCAAATGATATAAAGAGAATTTTACGTGGACAATTATATTTACCACTAAAAAAGAAAATCTTTCAACACTTTTCGACATGTGGTGTTCGCTTTTGCATATGACTTATGTAGTTAAAGATGATTTGTTACCAATAATTTTTTTTAAGTTGATCTTGAGTTGTTCGTGAGATATGCTGTTAGGTGTTTGTTTCATTTTAAAATGACATTTGTAACTCAAAGAATGACATAACATTTACATTATTAAAGTTATTAACATAAAAATTATACGAAATGATTAAGGGATATTGAAAGAGTATTAAGAAGGGGTTGTGAGTTGGATCTCGTAAACTATCATAACCACTAAACGTTAAATTTGCCTAATTCAATGCAGCAAAGGATTGCCACCAAGACAATGAAGTGTGGTTTAAATGAACGTAGGAAGAGTGGCAAATGATAAGGTTTGATGGGGAGGATTGAGTAAAGTGTAATGAAAATTGGTATTGTCAAATTCTGTGCCAAACTCCCTTCAACACACGCTCACACACAAAAGCCACCGAAGATTTATGTTACAGTAGTGCACTCTGCTATCATTCTTAAAGGTATGGTAAATATTACTATAGTTTGGTATAGAATTTGATGGCACTATAAAGATATAAATGTAATATAAGCACTGTATATGTGGAGTTTAGACAATTTGCTTTAGATTTTAATTTTTCTACGTAGTATATTTTTATTCATCGTTGCCAACTTTTTCTAAAAAAATAAGTTTTAATCTTTATTTTACTTGGTAATAGTTAATCATTTTTTGCTGAGCTATCATTACTTGTTTAATACATACAGTTATGATTTGAAATATAGGAATTAATGGAAGTTGTTGATGGGAATGATGACAATGTTATTGATGGGAATGAAGAGCAATCTTTCACTGAGATTGTTGAGAATGATTCATGTACGGTTGGGAGGCTAATGATAGAGCCATACATTGGAATGGAATTTGATTCACAAGAAAATCCTTATTCATTCTACACTCATTACGCTGTCTGTTAGGTTTATAGAGAGTTTATTGATGTAAGTTATGCACTTATGCTCGCACAAGATAAGGGAAGACGCGGGAATCCACTGCACAAAATTTGCGTCGTTGTTTAAAGGTGGAATGTGAGGCTAGCTTGCGTATTAAAAAAAATTGTGATGGAAAATGGATTGTTCACAACTTCATTAAAGACCATAATCATGAGCTTTTTCCAGCATATGCACATTATTTTCTTTGCCATAGAAGAATCAATAAAACTCAAAAGCATTGTATTGAAACTATGCAAGATGTTGGAGTGAGAACAAGCAAAATTTATGCCACTCTGGCCAAACAATATGGAGGATATGAAAAAATTGGTTGTTTGCAGAAAGATATCAGAAATCATTTAGATATAGTCGGCGTTTGACATTAGAATTGGGAGATGCAAATGCAATGTTGGACTGTTTTATGCTCATGCAAGAAGAAAATCCAAGATTCTTTTATGCAATTGATTTGGTCAAAACAACAATTTGAAGATAAATGGCATGAAATGGTGGAAAAATTTCAACTATTGGGAAATGAGTGGATTCACTCTTTATATGAAGAACGTGAATGATACATTTTTTGGTGGCATGTCAACAATTCAAAGATCAGAGAGCATTAATTCTTTTTTTTTGTTGACAAATATGTATGTAGAAAACTACATTAAAGGAATTTCTAGAAGAAGGATCACTAAGTTTTGAGAGTTACAATTTGGCTTGCCATGCACTTGATGAAACATTGAAACAATGTGCAACTATTAACCAATCTTTGAAAATGTCAGAGAAAGATCCTAAAAGTGCAAACACAAAAGGGGCTCCAAGAAGAATGAAGAGTGCGATCGAGAAAGGTCGTAAGAGAATAACTAGTTGCAAAGTAAAAAAGGTTAGAAGATTTTAACTATATCAAAATTTGTATAATGCTCTTATTTTAGCATGATTTCTCATTGTTATGTTATTGCTGTGATTTTAAGTCTGCTATTGTTCAAAGAGAAGCAGTAAATACCTCAAATGTTTCCAATAATGAATCGACAGTTGGATCAAGAAGAATGGTATGCCACATTATTCTGAGGTGATTTAATATTTAGTTAGTAGATGCATTTTGAATTTTCACCTAATTGTCTTTTGTTTTGTCATTTTCACAGGAAAATCATTAGGGTTCAAGGAGTTAAGAATGTTGTTTTAGAGACTTGTTGGATATATTTTTGTAAAGACTAGATGATGATTCAATTGGATTTGATAATGATGATGTGATAATCAACTGGATCTCTTTATGAGGAGAATTTCTGTTATGAACTTTTGATTGATGTATAATTTATTAAAACAAAAAGTTGAGTGATATTTTGACATTTTCTATTATTCATTAAAGAAAAACGTTGGTTTTACTAGTTTTTCTTTGCAATATACACACAAATAAATATCATTGGTAGTTAGCTGGAGACTACAACTCATGTGATGCTAACATGTCTCTCGTCCAGGTCTGTACAAAACTAGAAATATTGTCTCAAATTGAACATTTTAAAGAGCCTTATAGTGAACAAGCAAAACCATGTTTTCAATGTGTCATTGGAAGATGAGGATGTGAATCACATAATGGAACAAGCTGACCCTACCAAATTTGAGCATCCCATTTTCAATGAAAAAGATAATATTGCCAATTGCAGGGATAAGATGGAGTTTGATATGTTGATCTCTATATCATATACATGTTACTCTGGTTGTGAAGCAGTGGAGTAACAGAATTGCTCAGTTGGCACTTGGTAGAAAAGAGGACATTTCTGTGTCACCCACACTGGCTGAAGCACTAGGTGTTAGATGGGGGCTACAAATGGCAAAGGAGTTGAATTTGCAGCAGATCACTGAATGTTCATTGATAAGGAAAAGTTAACCTATGATATGGCAGTGAGGAATTTTTCGTATTCAACCATGTCGCTCTAAACCCTCATATTCATGAACATTAAGCTGACTAGCTGAGTATGCAGGTTTCTCCAACTCACCACAAAACAGTAAATTTGCAATTATTTTTATATTAGTCAAATGAATCATTCGTTAGAGAAAAAAAAAAAACAGAACCTTGACTATTATTTGTTAATGGAGGATTCTGACTACAAACAACGTTACCTTCTGATTCAAACCCCTGCATTTGTTGTTTTAGGGTCATGCTTTGATGGTAGGATTGGATAAACTCATGATAATAAAACAACACATTTCATACATTCAATCTCCAAGTGTGTATTTGGAATAGGTTTTGCTCACAAAGTCCAACCTCAAAACATGATAAAAGAACGAAGCCAAAGAAACATTAACATCAGAAATTGGATTCACCAAACCCAACTTGGGAAGATGTTACTAGTATACAAAATCAGCATATCTAAAGAGTTACCTAACTTGCACTGTTCCAAACTATAGTACATTCATACCTACCTTCTAAATTTTCAATTTCTGCATTTACATTTATTATTAGGCAGTATTATCAAGCAGAAGATTGTGCATCGGCAGCAAAATAAAGCATTGGTTAGCATGTTCAAGAGTTTAAAGACGATTATTCATTTTGTTACTCTAAAGAATGAAAAATGAAGAGCAAGACTCGTGAAATTCATTGAACTTGATACTTTAACAAAGATGCTCAAAATAAAACTCAAATATTTCAGTCAGCTAGCCTCAATTTTGCAGAAAATCTGATTAGCTAGCATACAACTTCTTGGACGTCCCAAAATCATACAAATTCAAGTAAACTTTAGTATATTAGTTTGCATAACTTATTTAGTAACCCAGCCGAACCAGTAAAAGATTGCTCAAAGTTGGAAATAAATATACAATACCTGAATATCAAAATGTTTGGCAAGATATGGAATTAAAAAGTGTGTGATTGGGAATCCAACTTTCCAAAATAACACTTTTTGAGACACAGGACCAAACAGGTTGGAAGTTGGGCAAGAAAATTAACTTCAGATTGTAAATACTAAAACCTATGATAAATTTTGTTCATTTTAATCTCAATGTAAGATGCATGTATGATCATAAACTTAAACATGAGAATACATAAATAGAGAAGAGTAAACAAAGCAATTAGTGTTGAATCAAAACTATAATTTAGCATCGGATTCTTTTAGACATTCCATGTCTCAAAATCTATAATAAAGGATTCCTGCTAACTAGACCAGATTCTATGTGTATAAGATGGAGAGCTTGAGAAAATTAAGAAGAATAGCCCTCAAATCTTAAACTTGGTGCTGAGGAAAGGTGTATGAATTCTGAAGCTACAATACCATACCTTTGGTGCTGACGAAAGGTGTATGATGTGGAGAATCATCATTCTGAAGCAACAAAACAATTGTATAACTGACTTCTAACAACCAATTTCACATGCATTGATCAAGTGGTACACTCTAAGCACAACATACCTGAATGGCTTAAAACTAATTACTAATTGAAGAAACAAGGCCTTATGCGTTTATCCTCAATGCCATGTCAATATAACCACGGGAATACGTAAACAGGGTTTAATTGCTACCGAGAACAAGTAGGTTATATATCTCATTTCTCCATACAAATAAATGTCAAATAACAAAGTCACATAGTGTTATGGAGTATAGAACTCTGGAATTAGTCACATGTTCAGCTGCCACAAATACAAAACTACAGTTTCTAGATAACTTCATAACATTCATCTTGATATAAAATGCTAAATCTAAAGTTCATGAATCACTAGCTGAAATTATTCATTCCTTGGAAAGGGAAGAAGATTTTCCTTATAAATTACAATGTGCGTACAAAATGACTCGCCTTGAACATCAATTCTTTCAACCCTTTGGATACTTAAATCAAGTCAGCCTAGCTCAGAATCTTCTTCACTGAAGAATATACAGTTCTTGTTCCCTACTGTGACAGGACAGACGATTGAACAATTATAAGGCCCGACAACAAAGAGTTTGGTCCATGATTCCTTTGGAAGCAGAGAGAGGGAGGATAAGGAAATGAGCTTGAAATCCTTCCAAAGAAGAAAACAAGCATTTCCCACTAAGTGGGATTCGCAACCCAGATCATACGACATCAATGTATTCATATGATGAACCAAACCTTCAAAAATTCCACATAAATCCCTTTCTTACGGTTTCACCTACAATTTTTCTTAGTTTTCCTCTACCTCTAACTATAGTTCAACTTTTCATCAATATATTTTTTATTGGGGCTTCAATTGGTATTTTTCTTTCATAACCATCGCAAGTCTTATAACCATACAGTAATTTTTTAAAGCTTAGAGGCACCTTTCAGTAGTAAATAACACCTGTTATATTTTTGCTTTTCAACTGCCCAACCCGCTATTTTTGCAGAATCTTGTATGATAAATACAAGATATTTAAACCTTGCTTCTCTTGGGAAGGCAGGCACTATACTACATTTTCACTGCTATGAACATTCGATCATCCTATCATGCTCACTTTAACCTCCTCTTGGGTAATGTTGTGCATCCTATCATTCCTTCATTTAAGCTAATCTTAAGCCCTGCACTAAAATATCTGAAATTCAAATCGTTTTCATGATTGCTACTCTTTTGTCTTTACATTAATGGACTCCCTTCAATTGCTTCTAGTTCCATTCATTGTACCACCCTGCTTTATTTTGCCTATAGTTTAACTTCATTTATCAACTAGCAAACAATTATACTGACTTGAAACTCAGTACCAAAATAATTTCGGCTAAGCACACTGCTAGCCAGTAAAAAGTGGAGGTTAAAGAGTTGATGGATCTTACCCAAGCTCCTCCTAAAATGAGCCAAAACAGAGTTTACCTTTCTCCAATGTTATCTATATACTATAGCATGTCTTTTCCAAAAATAACATTAAGCATACTAGGACACCAAACAGTTGACAGAAATCATTAAATTTATAATTGAGAAATCCATTCAACCATTAGGGAAATGGTAATATTTGTGTCACTTTTTCAGGTTAATCTATACCGAAACACGCCAACTCTTCCACGGTTAAAGATATCAAACCAACAAAACTGATAAGAACGGAGTGGACTGGTAAAATTTGCGCAATATATGTACACGATTTTGTTTGAACACAATAACAAAATATGTCAAAGAAAAACACAAAATCCATCTACATCACATAAGCATTACACAAATATATTCAAATCTTTGAGCATTTAACATATAGGCTTAACAACCGGTCAAACAAAAACATATAGGCTTAACAAGCTTTGTGGGAATTACCTTAAAATGAGATGGTGTCAATCCCAAAAGCCGGCATTTATCGAATTATCAACAGTAACAGTCCTATGACTTTCACTCCGCCCTGTAAGTAAAATGACCTTTTACCCCAAATTCAAAACATCTTCATAAAGTTTTAAACAGGGTTCAATGGCTGGTGCTACACCCTTCCCCACCCAACCTTCAAACTTTGCATGGTTAAAAACCTCAAACCTGCAAGCACATATAGAAACTGGGCTCTACAACAAACTGTGATTGACATATATGGTTAAATCTTCAGCTTACATGACATGGATTTTTAAGTTCAAAATTTCTCAGTTAGTAGTTTATATATAAACTCAATTGTAAATCTTTAATGACATTAGTGGTTTTCCATAGCTAACTTGGTATGAAATGTGCTTCCAGTTATCTAAACTTTCTTCTTAAAAATTAGTCTAATAGAAAAAAATACAAAAGCTCCACATATAGAGCATCTCAATCGTCATTTACCATCTTTATCAAGTGTCAATATGAATTCCAATCAGTTTCTATTTCTTTCAAGCTCAAATGCATATTTTACCTATGAGATTCATCAAATGCTTATTTTACCTATGGTTTCTAACACACAGAGGAGCGGTACACAGATAAAGCGCTCTAAAACATGACTATATTCCACAACAAATTTTAATGGTTCATCCAATCCCAAATGATGGATAAACCCAAAGATAATGGACAACTAAAACTCCTTGAAATTGTCCAAGTCACGTTAAAAGAAGGTACAAAAGCAGTTGAAATTGACATACATTACTTTATAAATCCAAGTTGAGGCATAAGGGTGGCAAATACATAATCTGAATCTGCACGCATTATCTACTAAAATTTTCTATTCCATAAAAAGATCTAAATACATTTATCAGAGAGGACTTCACCCAAACTTGAATTTCTTAGATTTACAATCTTCAACAATTGCAATAATAGAACACGATATTTAAAAGCATTCATATAATAAATAACTAAAAAGTCATACAAATTATTACGACAGACATATGCACCAATTTACTAACTTTTGTCTATACACATAGGTTAACTTTTCCTTATCAATGAACCAATGATATGGCAGTGATGAAATTTTGTATTCAACCATGTTGTTCTAAACCCTCATATTCATGAACTTTAAGCTTGAGTATGCCGGTTTCTCCAACTCATCACATAAAACAATAAATTTGCAATTATTTTATATTAGTCAAATGAATCATTCATTAGAGGAAAACAAAATAGAACAACCTCAAAACAGGATAAAAGAACAAAGCCATAGAAACATTATCAGAACTTGGATTCACCAAACCCGACCTGGGAAGATGTTGCTAATATACAAATTCAGGATATCTAAAGAGTTACCTAACTTTTACTGTTCCAAACTATAGTACATTGATAACTACCTTCTAAATTTTCAATTTCTGCATTGATATTTCCTATTAGACAGTATTATAAACCAGAAGATTACACATCAGCTCCAAAATTAAAGAATGAAGAGCAAGACTTGTGAAATTCATTGAACTTGATACTTTAACAAAGATGCTCAAAATGAAACTCGAATATTTCAAAGTCAGCTAGTCTCAATTTTGCAGAAAACCTCATTAGCTAGCATACAACTTCTTGGACGTCCCAAAATCATACAATTTTGCATAACTTATTTAGTAACCCAGCCAAACCAGTTAAAGATTGCTCAAAGGAGGAAATGAACATACAATACATGAATATCAAAACGTTTGGCAAGATGTGGAATTAAGAAGTGTGTGTTTGGGAATCCAACTTTCCAAAATAACATTTTTGAGACAAAGGACCAAACAGGTTCGAAATTGGGCAAGAAAATTAACTTCAGATTGTAAATACAAAAACCTGTGATAAAATTTTGTTTATTTTATCTCAATGTAAGATGCTTGTATGATCATAAACTTAAACATGAGAATACATAAATAGAGCAGAGTAAACAAAGCAATCTAGATCAATAAATTAGAACTCGCATGCTAGCAATTAGTGTTAAATCAAAACTATAATTTAGCATTGAAGTCTATTAGACATTCCATGTCTCAAAATCTATAATAAAGGATTCTTGTTAACTAGACCAGATTTTATACGTGTATAAGATGGCGAACTTGAGAAAATTAAGATGGATAGCCCTCAAATCTGAAACTTGAGTTGTTTTAGTATATTGATCAATTCTGAAGCTACAAAACAATACCATACCTTTGGAGCTGACAAAAGGCGTATGATGTGGAAAATAGTCATTTTGAAGCAATAAAACAATTCTATAACTGACTTCTAACAACCAAATTCACATGCATTGATCAAGTGGCACAGTCTAAGCACAACATGCCTGAATGGCTTAAAACTAATTATTAATTGAAGAAACAAGGCCTTAAGCTTTTATACACAATGTCATGTCAATATAACCACGGGAATATATAAACAGAGTAGAGTAAATAGGCAATTTATATCAATCAATTAGGTTTTAATTGCCACCAAGAACAAGTAGGTTATATATCTCATTTCTCCATAATAATAAATGTCAAATAACAGAGTCACATAGTGTTATGGAGTATAGAACTCTGGAATTAGTCACATGTTCAGCTGCCACACATACAAAACTACAGTTTCTAGATAACTTCATAACATTCATTTTGATATAAAATGCTAAATCTAAGAACAAAGTTCATGAATCACTAGCTGAAATTATTCATTCCTTGGAAAAGGAAGAAGATTTTCCTTATAGATTACCATGTGCGTACAAAATGACTCGCCTTGAACTTCAAATCTTTCAACCCTTTCGGTACTTAAATCAAGCCATCCTAGCTCAGAATCTTCTTCCCTGAAGAATATACAGTTCTTGTTCCCTACTGAGATAGGACAGACAATTGAATAATTATAAGGCCCGACAACAAAGAGCTTGGTCCATGATTCCTTGACACCCACTTCACCCAAAACCCATATATGAAAATCAGGCGTCCTGTCGTAATTATAGATTACAGAAAGAGATTCATTTAACTCCACCAAAGCAAACGAGTACGATCTATGTCTTACATCTGAAGAAGGTAAGGTAGTTGCAACGAATGTCTCCTTGCTAAAGTCGAAGGACACTACATCAGGTCCTTGGGTCAACCAGTGGCAAAATCCATTCAAGTTCACCATAGACATTATACCTGGGTACGAAACAGGCATATCATCAAATCCATCGAGTTTCCTCCAAGAATCACGCTTGAGGCTATACATCTCCCAAAATGGTTCATACAACTTGACAATGAGCCCCTTCTCCTCCCAAAAACCGTCATTCATGTCAAGGTAGTGTACATCAGTCTCCCAAAAAGGGTCATCCTTGTCCGGCAAACAAACCCAATCATCACCTTCAAATTCTAAGGGATATCTAACCTTCCGAATCACCTTAAAATCATTTGTAACACAGTCATAACCAAACCCATGAGGAGGAAGATTAAACTCAATGTTCTCCTTCGGTTGAAGGCTAGCAGGAACGATTTTAAACTCCGCAGTAGCAGGGTTCCACAATACAGTCGTTAACCCTCGGTAGAGACAAAGAGTGCCATGAACACTAGCAGAGCCCAAAATGAAAATAGCAGGAGTAAAAGGAAAGGGATTGGCATTGGCATCACCCAATTGAAAGGGAAAGGGATTGGCATTGGCATTGTCATTGTTGTTGCCCATTTCAAAAGGAAAGAGATTGGCATTGGCGTTAGCATTGTTACCAGCACCCATTTGAAAAGGAAAAAGATTGGCATTTTCATCACCCACATCACCCACTTCAAAAAAAGCAAAGTCATTGACATTGATTTCGTTACCACCCACTTGAAAGGGAAAGAGATTGGCATTGACATTGTCATTGTTGTCGCCAAATTGAATAGGAAAGAGATTGGCATTGGCATTGTTATCACCCACATCACCCTCTAGAAAAGCAATGTCATTGACATTGATTTCGTTACCACCACCCATTCCCATTTGAAAAGCAAAA
Source organism: Medicago sativa (assembly GCF_051527215.1). Classification (NCBI taxonomy): domain Eukaryota; kingdom Viridiplantae; phylum Streptophyta; class Magnoliopsida; order Fabales; family Fabaceae; genus Medicago; species Medicago sativa. Next base: position 34,953,157 of record NC_140756.1, on the reverse strand, counting down.
GGAAATTGATTGGCATTGTGACCTTGTTGTTGAAGAGGAAGCGGCCATTCCAAATTAGCCCTAATTTCAAACCTATCACCAGAAAGGATGGAAAGGGATTGGTGAATGGGAAACCCTGACTGTTCCAATACGAGGAGACGCATTTCAGCGTCGTCATGGTGTTTGGAAATGAGGAAATTTGTGCGGAACATGTTCATGAAATTAGGGTTTTGAAACAAAAGTGACCATGATTTGTTAGCACAAGTAAAACGTTTGAGTGATTTAATAGGCAATTTGGAGAGAATGGAGAAAGCAATGTCATCATGAATGTGAGAATCAGAAGTATTTACCTTCTTCTTTGAAGCAGCATCCATGGAGATTGGAACCTAAGCAGAAAATCGCTATCGCTATCGCTGAAGACGAAGAAGAAACCTAAGCAGAAATTGCTGAAGTGAAGTGAGTGAGTGAGTGAGTAAATGAACACACTGCCAGTGCAAAGCAAAGTGAGTGGGAGATATTTACTCTTCTTCTTCTTCTTGTTACGCGTACCATCACACTTTTTTGACACATTTTCAACACATTTTCTTATGTGTTTTTTTTTTTTTTTTGAGAGAAACACATTTTCTTGGGTGCGTTTGATTTGCGAAAGGATGGATACTGGACAGAACAGTACAGGACAAATGACTGAGTTACAGGACAACCTTTTGTACTTCACTCTGTTTGATAGTTGATGCACAGGACAAAGAATTTTGTGCTATACTTTGTTTGATATGTTAAGGTCCTGGACAAAATAATACAAATTTACTATAATACCATTTTTAATTGTTATATTATTATTATTTTGAAACTTTTTTTAACTATTATATCTATCATTATATTATTATTATTATTATTATTATTATATTATTAACACACTTAAAAATTATTTAAGCAATATGAATTTATTAATTGTGTTTATATATATAAATTTGTTCATCATCCCACTACGTAAAAAAACAATTATAAAAATTAAAGATAAGTAAAAAAATACTATATAAGAAAAATGGAATACATTTTCTACTTTCTTTTACACATGTATAGATCAGGAATAAAACAAATAATTAAGAAAATATTATATCAAAGATGAACATGTCTATTGTGGGTACAAACAAAAAATAGAAACTAAAAATGGCTTTTATGTGATGACAAACACGTGAATGAGTTAAGGAAAACACTATACTGACATGAATGGAGACAAAAGATAAAGTAAGCAAACAATAACTGGAAGAAAAAAATAAAATTAAACGGAATAAGAAAAAGCAACGAGAAAAATATAAAATAGCAAACACGAGAGATGCAGCGAGAAACCGAAGGATGAGAACGTAAATTTAGAACAGTAGACCGCTGGACAAAAAGTTGTCCCCAACTAATGCAGTGGACAGAAAAGCGGATAGTTGTCCTGTTCTGATTACTTCTTTTGTGCTGTCCTTTTTTGTTTTTATAAATCAAACGCAGTACAAATATTTTTTGTCCTGTCCAGTCCTTATGTTATATTGCCTCAGTCCTTACTTACTTATAAGGAGAATGTTTTTTTCCCCTTTGTATAAGACTTCTTCCATATTTTCAACTATGTTAATTATTTTTTTACATACATGCTTTTATTTATTATACATATTTTTCTTCAATCGACAATAAATAACATGTTGAAAACATAAACTAACCATCTTTCTCAAGGGGTAAAATTGTAAAAACAATAGTAATTACAAACAACTTTAATATAAATATCCACTATCTTAATTCCCGTGATTTTGATAAAAGGGTCTTATATATAGGGACGGAGGTAGTATTTGCTTTTTTAAAACTACTCCCTCCGTTTCAAAATACATGTCCAAGTCTACCACTTCGCATATGTCAATGCACAATTTTGACTGTTAATATCTTTAATTATCTAAAGTAAAAATTTATAAAAATTTAATATTTTGAAAATATTTGTCGAGACAAATCAAACAACATTTTTACATGCTAATATTTGTATTTATACATTAGTTAAAAAGTATGGTCAAAAGTCAAGTGAATAGTGCACATTGCGAAAATTGGACATGTATTTTGAAATGGAGGGAATAGTATTTTAAATTATTTAATCATGATAAGTTGATTTTAAGTTTTTTTCGTACGACTTAGATCTTTTAAATTATTTAACTGTTATAACTTAGATCTTATAAGTTGTTCATCTGTAACAATTCGGAGAATTTCAAATCTAAAAAATGTAAGCTTTTTAAAAAAAAAAACCTTAAAAATGTAAGTTATTCGACATTTAAAAGTTTCAATTAAATAACCTTAAAGACATAAGTGGTATGAAACAAACATAAATGACTAACTTGTTATAATTAAATAATTTAAAGGACGTAAGTGATAAAAAAGAAAAAACTTAAAAGCCAACTTGTTATAATTAAATATCGGGGTAATAATCATTTTGGTCATTAAATGTGTAAGGAGTAGTCAAAATAGTCCCCAATGTATCAAAATTTCAAAGTAGTCCTTGATTGTGCACTAAGTTATTGAAAATAGTCTTTTACGATAAAAATGATTCGTGAATATTGTCATATTAATCCCTCAATATCCTTACTTATTATCATATCAATCCTTATAAATACTTACTTACTGTTTTTTCAATCCTTATATGAAAATAATTAATGTCAGTATTGAGGAATTATTTTGACGTTGGGGACTATTTTGACTAACGAAATGTACATCCAGAAACTATTTACAATTTCGATACATTGAAGATCATTGTGACTACTTGTTACACATTCAGAGACCAAAATGACTATTACCCCTTAAATAACTTAAAAGACCTCTAGTGCAATTTAACCTTTTTTATTATAAAAAAGTTACTTTTTCCATAAAATTCTGTTTATTTTGAGTAAAAATACATTCATTCATTCAAATTGATAGAAGTACATCGAACAAAACAATTTCCAAATTAATCACTATAACCGAATAGCATGAATCTGCTAAAAAATGATAAGTCGATTTATCATTTTTCACACATTAAAAAATGCAATTGTGGGAAAGAGAAATTAGTGGTGATTTTACAAAATTATCTTTTCAGCTAAAGACATAGGAAAAAGATATTAAAAGAATTGAAAGAAGATAGAGTAATGACTCTTGCTAGTTTCACCCCATATAATCATAGTTACACCCAAATTTATTAAAATTTTTACAATAATACCAAAATTGCCCTCTTCATCTAAATTTCTAAAAACCCTTCTTTCGAAAAACCCTTCTTTTATTATCATTCTGAACCCTCACCCCTTTTTAACCCACAAACCACCATGGATATGCAATCAATACCTACTAAAATCGTCAATTGAATCAACATATCTTCCATTGATACGTACTCGATTAATACAAGTAAGAGAATTTCATAAATTTCTTCGAGTTTCTATTTATCGTTTGCTCTATGATTTATTCGATGTTGTTAATTTTACCATGGATGTTTATAGTTGTTGTTAATTTCACGTTTGTCTATCGACATCGATTTGTTTGATTTAAGTTTACGTAGAAGGGTAACATAATTTAAGTTTACATATTCTAAAAAGGAATAACATACACCTAAACTCAGTTTACTTGGTGTATGTAAACTCAGTTTACATAAACTACGTAAACTCAGTTTACATGAACTAAAAACTCAGTCTTAACTTACTTATGTAAATTCAGTTTACATAGTGTATGTAAACTCAGTTTACGTAGTGTATGTAAACTCAGTTTACTTAACTCATGTGAACTGAATTTACATACACTACGTAAACTGAGTTTACATAACATGAATAAAGGGTATATTAGTAACTTTGGGGTGTAACTTGGATTATTTGGGGTGTGGGTAGTATCTGTCTAGAGTAATAAATAGCAAATGATACCATAGAAGAAAATCATTAACGGTACATTAATATTATAAATATTATAAAGTGACATATAATAAAACATAATTTTTTTTTTCAAAAGTGGCATGTAATAAAATATTGGAGGAATAATTGCTAACATTTGCCTAATTCAATGCGAAAGAATTGCCTACCAAAAAGGGGCACACTAAAGTGCTGGAAAAATGGTAGTCTCCATGACAATGAAGTGTGGTTTTATTGAACGCAAGAAGGGTGGGAAAATGTCAAGGTTTGATGGGTGTAATTAATATGCATTATTTAATGGATCTTATTAATAAGTGTATGTGGGACACTCTTTAAACATTTCTAATTAAGAAATTATTATTTAAAAAAATTAAAGACTTCAATTTTCAATACAATATATGTATAAACTTTCATAAAATCTTTCTATTTTGGGTGCTTAAAAAGTGCCCCGGAGACACTCGTTAATATTTCCCTTATTTAATTACCATCAGAATAAAACTTAGAATCCTGGAGATTGGATTATAGACCATAGGGTTAATTATGTTTCTAGTCCATATAAAATAGTGACCTTGTAAGTTTAGTCCCTACTTAATTTTAATAGCATTTTTAGTCAATTTTATCCAAGCCAAAACTAAATGGTGTGGGTCTATTCTTTTTATCCCCGAATGAGAAGCTTGGCGACTGTATTTAGCTTTATCTAAGGTTTGATTTAGACCATGTTGTTTTCATATTGATACCCTCATAGTTATTCAAGATTTAAGCTTAGGACATATTTATCTAAATTGAATGTATAGAAATTGTAGAGCTATCATTCAATACAAACAAAACTTAATTGTCAAATTTGTAAGGCTACAAGTCAATAATGGTTGTCCACTTGCTAACAAAGAGCCAAAGACATCCATCCATATTCTTTTATAGTTTTCATATATTCCATTGAATTCTAAATTGTACTACGGAAATTGTTTATTTATATTGTCTTAACATCACCTAGGACACTTACAACACTAAGACAAAAATGTCACAATAAGGGGTATTACAATTTTCAACAAAAGTAGACAAAGTAAATAAAACACTGTATAACACTTACATTTTACCCTAATTGTTTATTTTATTAGAACTAACACACATGTGTATAACATGTGCGTATAGGACTCAAATCCTCCCTCAGAGTGTAGTGGTGCAGTAAAATATTTTTTAACTAACTCAATATACCATTGCATGAGATAGCACTTTTCTACACGATTTTTTTTTTTGCTCTACGGCTACATTGTGGGAGAGAATCATGCATATATGGTAGATTATTGTATAGTCAATTTGATTGGAACAATTCTCACAGGTTGAGATTTTTCCAAAGTAATCCCATATTCATCTTCTTTATTCAAATCATCAATGTTCAATCCATTTTCAAGTTTCCAATCAAAGCAATTAACCAAAGATCCCAACATCATAGGCAACATTCTAATAGCCAAAGGTAAACCAGGACAAATTCTTCTACCAGACCCAAATGGAATAAGCTCAAAATGATGTCCTTTAACATCAATTTCACTGTCCAAAAATCTTTCTGGTACAAAAACATTAGCATTATCCCATTTATTTGGGTCTCTACCAATCACCCATGCATTAACCAACACTTGTGCATCTTTTGGAATAATGTAGTCACCAATTTCAACATCAGTTTCTGCTTTGCGAGGTAATAACAAGGGAACTGGTGGATGTAAACGAAATGTTTCTTTTATAACTGCTTGCATGTATGGTAACTTAGCTATGTCTGTTTCTTGTATTGGAATACCTTTGCCAACAACTTGTTCAAGTTCTTTTTGTACTTTTGACATGATTTCTGGATTGTGCATTAACTCTGCCATTGCCCATTCTAGTGTGTATGTTGTTGTGTCTGTTCCTGCAACAAATATGTTCTGGTATACATCCCAAAATTATTTAGTACAAAGTTTAGAGTAGAGAATTTTGAATTAATATCTAATTTGGTCTTTGAAATTGTAAGACTCTATCCAATTACTAATATTTAAATATATGCAAGTTCAACTATGGGCATTTTTTTTTCTTTCAAAAAAAAAAAACTATGGGCATTTTGAAAGGCGGTCTACCTTGAATCAATACTTAAATTCATTTGAATTTCTAGCAAAGATGACATACATTGGCTCTCAAAAATTAAAACTTTAAGGGTGTCCTTGGTGTAACTGAGACAATGGCCTAGATGTAATTTGAAAAAACCAATCAAAACCAAATATGTGTTCATCAAAACTCAGCTCACATTTGTTTGTAACAAACCGGTACTGATCGGGTGACTTTCTCGGTATCAAAAATAAATATAAGTGTGAATATTCGTTTCAAAAGAAATATGCATATCGTTGATGTTTTAGTCAATTTTTAAGTACTAGTCTATGGTGGAAGTGGTCTACCGCTAAATATATTAGGGATTCATTTTCATACTATGCCACTAAAAAAAAGTTATATTGTCTAGAAATCACAACCACTCAACCACTCATGTGTGATTTTAAAAATGGTTATGGTTAAAGTCAAATATTTCAGTGATCTTGTGGTCATGATTGATGCACGGTGTATATATATTAAGGGAAATGCTAGCCGGTGCTCTTAAGACAGTGATTAATGATACTAAAAAGGAAATTATATAGTAGTTAATGCATTGAAATTATGTAATTAATTTATAAAAGTCAAAAAAGTTTTTTTTTATGGTAATAACTTCCTTTTTTGGTATCTTTAACCAGTGCCCCGGGGCACCGGTTAACATGACCCATAAATTAAATCTAATATATTAAAATAAACAGAATTAGATAGCAAAGATTAAAAAACTTAAATAGAGAAGGAATCAGAGAAAACATACCAGCAATAAATGTTCAATCTCATCTTTATCCATCTCAATCTTCCCATCATCCAAAGAAATATTGAGCAAAGCATCTAGAACATCATCATTCTCAATAGAACCAGTACCTTCCCTCAACTTCAACCTTTCCCCGACAAATCTCCTGAAAATACTCAAAACCTTCTTAACAGAAACAACAGAACGCCTTCTAATACCTTGCAAATCAAAAACCGTCAACATAGGAAAAAAATCCGACAAATTCGGTGCTCCAACTTCCTTCAATATACTCACAACAATCTCCTTATACTCTCCAGCTTCCTCAGCAGAATGCACAAAATCTGCCGAGAAAAAAGTATTCGACAACAAATTAATCGTCGTCATGAAAGCAACTCTTCCAATATCGACAGCTTCCTCAATTTCGCTACACTTTTTGATGTCATCTAAGAGGTCTTGTAATTTCCTCCGCCTTAGCGCCTGGCTCGAATCGAGAGTTTTGTTTGAAAACAACTGGTTATTGCAAATTTTTCTAAGGTCGCGCCAACGTGGGGAAACACGCATAAATGACAAACTATATTGATCATGGTTGAGAACGGAGAGTGCGTCCGGGACAGTCCGGTTTGATAGTAAGGTGTCATGTGTTTGTAGAACTTCTTTTGCTATGTCTGCTGAGGATATTACAATGGTTGTTACTTGGCCTAACTTTAGTGTCATTATTGGACCATGAATGTTTGAAAGGTTTGCCAAAGAATGATGTGGTTTGTTGCCTAGTTTTAGAAGGTTTCCTATTATGGGAAGTGGTGAAGGACCTGGTGGAAGCTTAGAGTGGTTTTTTTGGTTGGTTTTGTTTGTTGGAATAAGAAATTTGATAAGGAGAAGCATAGAGAAAGTGAAAATTATTACTAGGTAGGAAAGTGTGGAACTTTGTAACATGTCCATTTTTTTGATATAGTGGAACAGAAACAGAGAAATATGTGATGTAGGAAAAAAAATGTGACAACTATGAACTATTGAACCTGTTCAATACAAGTGAGTTTCAAGAGGAGCTCAATATGTCTATTTATATATGATGTTAAGTGGTTTCTTGGTAGATCAAATATAATTTTATGAGTTAACTTTAAATTATGTGCAGTTTGATTTTGTTGAATAAGAACAGCCATTTAATTTGAACTACTCATTCTTTAGTAGTTTACTTGGAATATTCTACTTATTGTTTATTGACCCATGACTAAATGACCCGACATGAACTACTATTTGTTTATTGACTCATACTTTAGTAGTTTACTTGGAATATTCTACTTATGGTTTATTGACCCATGACTAAATGACCTGACATGAACTACTACTTTTTTTTAATCATGGACATGAACTAAGCGCTACTATGTTCATCATTGAACGTCAAAAAAAGAAGTTCATCATTGAATTAGTTTGGTTTGAATATACTCTCTCCGTTCCAAAATGAGTGTCGTTTTAAGTGTTTACACACGTATTAATAAATGCAATGATTAAAAGAAAAAGAATGATTATTTTACCAAATTATCATTATTAACTATTGGTTAGTTTTAAAAGTAATACTTTGGAAGTAGTGTGCATAGTATTAATTGGAGGGTAGAATTGAAAAGAAAAAGTTATTATTGCGTTGGAAACTGAAAGTGACATTCATTTTAAAACAATTTTTTTTGGCTAAAGCGACACTCATTTTGAAACGGAGGGAATACGATTTATCGATCCACAACACAAACCAAGAAGATTGTATTGACCGGTTAACAATTTTGGTCAAACCACCAAGAAGATTTTATTGACCGGTTAACAATTTTGGTCAAACCTAGACTTATAAAATTATGAAGGGTTTGTGTAACATGTGCAACATAGCACATGTTAAAATAACTAAGGGTCTTGCTAATATGTGTCCTAAGGGCAGAAAATAAAAAATTAAATGCAAAAATTTAACTTTGAAAATTATGCATTCATAACCTTAAAATCTTAAAAACTTATCTTTTCAATGCAACATTTATTATTTAATTCTATTTTAAGATATTTATCGTGTATCTTGTGTCCTAAGGGTATAAGTTAGCATTTCCAAACAACTAATAGTAAACTTTTTATTGGAAAACAACAATTATTTATTCAAAAGTTTTATATTTAATATTAAATGTACAAGTTTCAATACAAAATTTCTATTTTAAACTTCTTAACATGTACTCCCTCCGGTCCTTATTATAAGAAAAAGTTGACTTTTTAGGTTCATTGTGTAAGTGATGTATCTAGTCCATATTTATAACAAGATACATTAATTATTTTATGAACAAAAAAAGTCAATTGTTTCTTATAATAAGGACCGGAGGGAGTACAAATTTGCACATGATAGAAAAACCAAATTATGAACTGTGATATTTGAACAACCATTTGTGACAACTATTGTGATAACTTCCTTTTTACTCCTTTTTATTGGTCAAAAACAATGAAGAGAGACAAAAGAAGAGAGAGAATAAGAACATTTTTTTTTGAAGAAGAAGAGAGAGAATAAGAGCATAACGTGAGTATGATATAGAAAGTTGTCAAAAAGTTATCACAAAATGATTGTACAGATATAATTTCTCATGTACTTCATTATTTTAATCGATTAAGATTTTTTTTTTATGATAAATATTATTTCTGACAAATTTTATTCATAAAAATTAGTAGTTTTGGTAAAAAAAAAATGATAAATGTTAGTAGTTAGTCGTTTGGTTAATATTTTATTCATTATTTGAATTTAAACTCAAAATTTCAAACTTTTATTCTTTAGTCCCAACTTTATCCACCCAACCATTGAGTTTTGGCCAAGAATAACTCAAGTTTAAAATTTATTAGACCTTTTTTTTGGGAGAAAATTTATGAGACTTTATTTATTTATTAAGCAAACTCCGTGCATATAAAACTAAGGGTTTTTCTATCATGTGCAAATTTGCACATGATAAGAAGTTTAAAATAGTCAAAGCACATGATAAGAAGTTTAAAATAGTAATTTTGACTTGGAACTTGTACATTTATATTAAATATGTAAGTTTTTAATAATTAATTGTTGGTTTTCAATGAAAAGTTACTACTTTTAGTTTCCTTAACATGTGCAATATTGCACATGTTAGACAAACCCTAAAACTAAAAGAAACCATAGTGAGGGAAGCAGCTTTTACTTTTACTTATATGTTGCAGCATTTAAAAAAAGATTTTTTTTGGAGCAACCCATGCATCATCATACGCAGCCACCCTCCTCCCCAACATACACTATCAACCAAATGATATGATAATTAAGCATACACTAATAAAGTTGTTCATGACTCTCCATCAAAGCTCATGAGTATTTTTTGACCAAAAAGCTCATGAATATGTAAAAACACACCCGGGCGGTCATGTAAAAGCGCAACAAACAAGTGCAACAAGATCTTTAACACATGACCTTGAAGTAACGGAGTTAAATTTTTTTAACATATATATTATGTAAGTTGATGATTTTTTTTTCTTCAAAAAATGTCGGTTTTTTAATTAACTAGAAGATTGATGTTAGCTTGAAATTGTATTTTGATGTTATAGATCACCTCCTCTATTTCAAAATACATGTGGCAATCAACTACTTCACACATGTCAATACATAACTTCGATCATTAATATTTTTAATCATTTAAAGCAAAAAATTATAAAATCGTAATATTTTGAAAATACTTATCGAGATAAATCGAACATCTTACACGCTAACATTTGTATCTATATACTAGTTAAAAAATATGGTCAAAGTAAATCATGTAAATAGTGTATGCGACATGTATTTTGAAACGTAGCGAAAAAAAAATATTTTGTGCTTTTTTTATGAAGGTTTAATTTTTAAAATTAGAACATGACATTTGAATTGTTTAATACAATCCCGAAAAACATTTAACACTGAAATCAAGACAAATATTTTCTCGTATTTTATTATAAGCCATTTTGACATTTTGTATTTATCTCCCTCTTAAAACACTATTGGGGCTCGAACCAATAATTTTTGAATTTGCTTTACCACTAGACCAAACTTTTGGCTCCGCGTCTTTACAAATACATTGAACCTCAATAAAATGCATAAGATAAAATGCTCTAGAAGACGTTTAGATCTTGTGATATGCCAAAACAAACTTCATTGTATTCTGAATTGGTCGTTTGGTGCCATAAATGTCTTGAAAATTAAATTGGAAATTTGATGCGACGGTCTTTTGAGACAATTGTTTAAGGAATATTCAACTACAGCTAGCAGATTTAGCTTCAAGTCCCTTTTAATGTGAAAATAAAGGAAGAAAAATAATAATAAATTTCACTAAGATTAAAAAAAACAACTCTTTGCCTTTAAGATTTTAGTGATACTTTCTGATTTATACTCTCCGATTCTATTTATAAAAAAACATTTAAGTCAACAAAAGTTGATTATTTGGTCCAAATTTTGAATCAATACATCAATTTTTGTTAATTCAATTGTCTCTTATAAAAAATGATACTATGAGATAGTATTTTTTTTTTAAGGAGATATGAGATAGTCTTATAATTGTAATAACTGCAATTGGTTAAAAACTTACTATTAAACGTCTTTAAAAAATACTTCAGGACACTCGTTAGCCTTTCTTAAAATTAAACTATGATCAATGCCATCAGTTATGACCAAAATATTTTGCTTTGCTAGTAAAAAAATAAAATATAAACAACCAGTTTCAACAATTATATTTTGGGTAAAAAAAAAAAAAACATTACTGTTATATTAGGCCATCAGATTCTTTTTCCAAAAGGCAAAATAATTGTATTAATTACTATAACACACTCAAAAGTGAGCAAGGATGAAAATTACAGTCATAAAGCTATAAAACCAAACTCAAATTACAAAAAAAAATAGACAAGCATCAAAACAAGGCTTAATACTCTGAGTTTGGATCTCTCAAGTACATGAGGTCTATTTGGATAGGAAAAATAAAGTAATAATTTAATGATTAAAATATTCAATACATCAATTTTCATTTTTCTCTCTTCAGATAAACCTCTCAAGACAAGACAAAAATAGAGTAATAGATTGGTCTAAATACCCAAGACAATAATTCCAAATATTCCACACCAAACTACATTGTCAAACCATGAGACCAACAATTCATACTATCCACCAACCATCTTCATAAATAGCAAGAATGTGATCAATGTAACATATTCTACACCTACAACCGATTGACTATTTCAAAATATTTCTTCAAGTGAATATTTTAAATTTAATCGAACTAATATTGAATTTATTGCTTCAGAAACCCAATAATAAAGATATTAAAAATAAATGGTGTTAATCCTTGTTTCTGGAAGGGGCCTAGTAATTTAGAGTTCGGCCGGAAATTAAGTAAATTTGGCTCAAATTTATTATTCAACTCAGTTTTACAGATGTCTGTCAATAGATAAACAACTTTAAATTAGACACACTTTTAACTGAAACATTCATTCAAAATTAATTTTTGTCAGTTAATAGACACATGCTAGTGGAGTTGTGAATCTCCACAAATTCCATAAGCATTTTAGTACCTGCTGCGAAATAATCAAATATACATCCAAGAGAATTTAGTTTTTTCTTAAAGAAATAAATTTAACTCATTTCATTCATCAAAATTGTTTCAATACAAATACATGATGGGATATGATCAAACTCTTGATGGCTAATGAAAGACTGTGACGCTCTTGCTAACAAATGAGCAACATTGTTGACTTGTCTCCTAATAAAATTTATCTAAAGTTTGATGACAATTGTAACCATGATTTACTCTTCATTTGACCATATGCCTAGAAAATTTACTCTTCATTTGACCATATTCCTGGAAAATTGGCTAGATCTTATGAACACCATAACCTGAATCCTCTGATGTTAAATCCTCTTTCCAATTCTCAAATTCTTCTCCATCAAACACTACTTGCTTGATCCCAACAACGCTATCAGAAAACAAAAAGCCAAATCAACTAATTGGATTAATACAAACGTGTAATGAGAAAGAAAGGGAAAATAAATGAACTGCAGTAGTTAATTAAACAAACAGAGAAAGTAGAGATCGTACTCAGAACTTATCTGTGTCAATGCATTTATCAAAACATCTAGAATCAATGGTTCATTAGTCCCAATATCTATCCTGTTATATCACAAGAAGAAATTATTAGAATTTTCACTTCAGTTTACATTAACTAATATGTATGACAAAGCATTAAGAATGAAGGAATATGTGATTAGTTCTGCACCATATTCAAGCCAAGTTGTCTTGAACCTCAAGATCCCCAATGTTGTAAAAGGTTGTTGGTGTTACACTCGCTCCCTGAATATAATCGTAACTTAGTCGTTTTTCTATCTGAGACTGTGAAAAAAGTCTGGCTGGTTAATTGTATGCAACAGCAACACTTACATTGTAAACGTATAGCATCTCTATTAGATACAAAATATATGTGATATTTGGAATACACACAATTATCTCTAGCAAATATACTAACACCGACTAGATCTTCGGTAATTGATGATACAAGTGAAAGATTTGTGGGTGACATATTCAAACACGGGGCTGTGTTGGAGAATGATAGGCACGTTCTGCATGTGTTGTAAAAAAGGTAAAAAGGGGCAGGGAAATGGAAGGGGGACCAAGGGTGTAGACTTGTGTGAATGAGAGAAGGAAATATGTTACGCGAGGGGGATTAGAGAGGAAGGAGAACAACAGAATGCCTACATGGAAACAAGTAAGTTGGTAAGGGATATGGAAATCATGGAGAGATGAGGTATTTAGAGGAGGGTAACTGAAATACCGAACCAAAGGACAGCGAGAAGTGTGAAGTAGGGAAATTATGGTTCTCACTGCTCGATTAAGGAGAGGTTCCTATCTTCTTGAGAGTACAATTATCATTTCTGCAAGGAGAACAATCCGTACATTGTTATGGTTCAGTTCATTGTTCTTTTCTTTTGCATCATATCATGTTAGGATATAGAAATAAACTAACACATTCTTGTGGTGTAAAAATATATACAGTTTCTACTGATTCTATTTGGCTATTAGATAAATATGATATGATGTGGCATGCAAATCAGCATACTTATGATGCTGTGTGAAGAATTTTTAAAGCGCAGCAAGAGCCGCCATTCAGAATGGCTGTTGAGGAACTGGCAAATATGAAACTGGAGCTGCAGTGAAGGAGCCCTTTGTAGGAAATAATTTGACTAATCATAGAGGACAAAGAACTTGAACTTGATAAGATAAAAAATATCAAACTCAAGAGAAATGGAACTACATGAGAGATTGTATTCATAGCAAAGGAAATAAACATATTTGGATTCCCCTTATGCAGGAATTCTGGATCCAAAATAAACCAGGAGAACAATCTCAGAAAATATTCCCAAGAGAAAAGCTCTTCTCAAGAGAAATGGAACTACATGAGAGATTGTATTCATAGCAAAGGAAATAAACATATTTGGATTCCCCTTATGCAGGAATTCTGGATCCAAAATAAACCAGGAGAACAATCTCAGAAAATATTCCCAAGAGAAAAGCTCTTCGCAAACAAGAACTCTCCCTCCATAATGGTTCATAACCTATGTTTAACACCGACAATGATACCCTCATACTATTAGTACCCCACACCTCTCACATTCCTTGTAACCGACAACCAGCTCCCAACAGAAAATTCCCCAGCCTGCCCGTTATTCTTCATACTCAGCATGTGAGACAATAGGACTCATATTTCCAGATTGGGCCCATATGAAAGTTGGTCAATGAGTTCAAGACTTGGATGTCTATCAGATACTCCTGCTTCCAACATGAATGAAATGATTGTGAAGACGCTTATGAAGAACAAGATAATAAGGCGTATTTGTAGTAAAAGGAAGTTGATCATAGTTATGGCCAAAAGTATGGTAACCAACTTAAGCATCATGATTTTCATGACTGGTCTTTTAGCATACTAGACACCATGCCTTGAGACTAATTTCGTTGACCAGAAGCTTAAGAAAACATACACTCATGAAAAGCATGCAATTGTTCCTGACTTAAACTACACAGATGCAATAATGAAGTTGTTGACTTAGTTTTGGATTGTTTCCGCACCATATTAATGGGAAAATATTCCACAGTTGAGGCCTTCTTTCTTGTTATTCTAAATTCTGGCTTCATGAGCAAGCACTAATGATCTATTTTACCACCAGGGTAGGGATCAAAATGGCTATTTACAGATGTTACAGAGGCACTATACATTCATAGTCATATGGTAAACCATCCAGAACTGCCTCTAAATGTTCTTGTGATGATACAGGAAATCCAATGGACACTAAGAAATCAATCAAAGCTTTAACTATCAGTAGACACTTGTTAGACAAGAGGATGAGCCCCCCACAGAAACTAAGAGAACCCCGTAGGTCTAATATAAATGAAGCAGAATAGGGGTCAACTAGACAGTTAGGAGTCTGTTAGTTTCAGTTCTACAATAACCCTCTAAAGTCTAAACGAAGAGGAAGGCATGTGTGAATGATTGAGTTGTAACCGGTTAATCCAATGATGATGTTTACAACTAGGCATACCAAAATTTACTAGTGCTAAAATAGTCAAATTATCAAGACTCCAGATTACAAGTGGATTTTGATGTAGTTAGTGATTGTTAATCAAAAGCCAATGGTTTTGGAAACCTGTTGGAGATACTTCAAATGTATGTTTGAGGTCTCTCCAACGAATTTTCAAACATGCACTGAATCATGATTTTCTGATTTTAAGGCATTGAATGCTAAAAAAGCGGGTTAATCCAAATCAATGATTAGGCAAGATGATGGGTTTAAATTATAAAATCAGGTCCTAGACCTACTAGATACTGTGATTCAAATTATCGTACTCCCTCCGGTCCTTAATATAAGAAACAATTGACTTTTTAGGTTCATTGAATAATTAATGTATCTCATTATAAATATAGACTAGATACATCATTTACACAATGAACCTAGAAAGTCAAATGTTTCTTATAATAAGGACCGGAGGAAGTATAGAGTAAAATTTTCAGGCATCCACCAACCAATAAAATTCATCCATCAAAATTCAGTCAACATTTCAGTTCACTTCAACAAATGTTCTGAACAACAACAAATGCATAAAGAGCTGACAAAATGTCCACGACAGAACAGCAGAAAAGATTGTGGAATTTAGAAAATCTGAAAATGAATTTCTTAAAATGGAAATAAATTACGAAAAGAAATGAGGAATTTAAATATTAGAGTATATTTGTAATTACAGAATAAAGGCATAACATTTATTCTTTCATTTATTTTCCAATTTTCATTATTTCATAGCAACGACATTGACAGCAACGGTGATTCAGTAATAACCTTATCCAAAAACTTTACATGAAGATGGATAGAGCATTGGCAGACACAACAAATCACATATATGATAGCAGACAACATTAGGATTGGCTTAAGAAAATGGACAAATGCACGACAAGACCAGCCACATTTGTGTTCATTTCTTTTACAATAGATGAATCAGCTCATAACTTAAGCCTAACAACTTTATTTTATACGGAGTATACATGCCATACATATGCATCTAGAAAACTTAAATCAATGCTGACATTTCACATTGTTAGACTGAAGACAGTGGCTGTTAAACCACACACATTTCAGGTTGAAGGACGTTCAGCACTACTTCAGTACTTTAATCACAGTAGAAAATGGGAGCTAATGTAAGAAAGGAGAATGAAATGGTTTCAATTATTTTAGCTTAATTTTACCGCGCCGCTCCGCTATATCGGCTGAAGCGACCGCTTTTGACAACAAAGGCTCTAACTATAGGTCAATTTTTCCTCAATATATTTTTTATTGGGGCCTCAATTGGTATTTTTCTTTCATAACCATCGCAGGTCTTATAACTATGTAGTAATTTTTTAAAGCTTAGAGGCACCATTTAATAGTAAATAACACCTGATATATTTCTGCTTTTCAACTGACCAACTTGAATACTAAAGTTTACATCTCCCGCTATTTTTGCAGAATCTTGCATGATAATACAAGTTATTTAAACCTTGCTTCTCTTGGGAAGGCAGGCACTATACTACATTTTCACTGCTATGAACACACAATCATCCTATCATTCCTTCATTTAAGCTAATCTAGAATTAAGCCCTGCACTAAAATATCTGAAATTCAAATCTTTTTCATGATTGCTACTCTTTTGTCTTTACATTACCGGACTCCCTTCAATTGCTTCTAGTTCTATTCATTGTACCACCCTGCTTTATTTTGCCTTTACTTTTACTTCATTTATTAACCTTGCAAACAATTATATTGACTTGAAACTCAATATCAAAATGATTTCGTCTAAGCACACTGCTAGCCAGTAAAAAGAGGAGGTTAGAGAGTCAATGGGATCTTATCCAAGCTCCTCCTAAAATGAGCCAAAAGAGAGTTTACCTAATGTTCTGGGTCATCCAACATCACTTTTATATCTATATACTATAGCATGTCTTCTCCAAAAATAACATTAAGCATACTAGGACACCAAACATTTGACAGAAATCATTAAATTTATAATTGAGAAATCCATTCAACCATTAGGGAAATGGTAATATTTGTGTCACTTTTTCAGGTTAATCTATACCGAAACACGCCAACTCTTCCACGGTTAAAGATATCAAACCAACAAAACTGATAAGAACGGAGTGGACTGGTAAAATTTGCGCAATATATGTACACAATTTTGTTTGAACACAATAACAAAATATGTCAAAGAAAAACACAAAATCCATCTACATCACATAAGCATTACACAAATATATTCAAATCTTTGAGCATTTAACATATAGGCTTTACAACCGGTCAAACAAAAACATATAGGCTTAACAAGCTTTGTGGGACTTACCTTAAAATGAGCTGGTGGCAATCCCAAAAGACGGCATTTATTAAATTATCAACAGTAACTAACAGTCCAATGACTTTCACTCTGCCCTGTAAGTAGAATGACCTTATACCCCAGATTCAAAACATCTTCATAAAATTTTAAACTTGGTTCTATGGCTGGTACTACACCCTTCTCCACCCAATCATCAAACTTTGCATGGTCAAAAACCTCAAACCTGCAAGCAGATATAGAAACTGGGTTCTAGGACCTACTGTGATTGACGTATATGGTCAAATCTTTGGCTTTCACGACATGGATTTTAAGTTCAAAACTTCTCACTTAGTATGTTATAAATAAACTCAATTGTAAGTCATTAATGACATTTGTGGTTTTCCATAGCTTACTTTGTATGAAATGTGCTTCCAGTGATCTAAATTTTCTTTTCAAAAATAGTCTAAAGGGTACTCTAATCCAATAAAAAAAATCAAATACAAAAGCTCCACATATAGAGCATCTCAATTCTCATTTACCATCTTTATCAACTATCAATATAAACTCCATTGAGTTTCTATTTCTTTCAAGCTCAAATGCTTATTTTACCTATGAGATTCATCAAATGCTTATTTTACCTATGGTTTCTAACACAGAGGAGCGGTACACAGATAAAGCGCTCTAAAACACGACTATATTCTACAACAAATTTTAATGGCTCATCCAATCCCAAATGATGTCTTAGATTTACAATCTTCAACAATTGCAATAATAGAACACAACATTTAAAAGCATTCATATAATAAATAACTAAAAAAAGTCATGCAAATTATTAAGACAGACATATGCACCAATTTACTAACTTTTGTATACACACATTAATTTTTCTTTATCAATGAACCAATGATATGGCAGCGATGAATTTTTTGTATTAAACCATGTTCCTCTAAACCTTCTTAGTCATGAATATTAAGCTTGAGTATGCCGGTTTCTCCAACATTAAGCTTGCAATTATTTTATATTAGTTAAGTGACTCATTCATTAGAGGAAAACAAAATAAAACAACCTCAAAACAAGATAAAAGAACAAAGCCATAGAAACATTATCAGAGCTTGGATTCACCAAACCCAACCTGGGAAGATGTTCCTAATATACAAAATCAGGATATTATAGTATATTGATACCTACCTTCTAAATTTTCAATTTCTGCATTGATATTTCCTATTAGGCAGTATTATAAATCAGAAGATTACACATCAGCACCAAAATAAAAGAATGAAGAGCAAGACTTGAGAAATTCATTGACCTTGATACTCTAACAAAGATACTCAAAACGAAACATGAATATTTCAAAGTCAGCTAGTCTCGATTTTTCAGAAAACCTCATAGCTAGAACAAGTAGGTTATATATCTCATTTCTCCATACAAACAAATGTCAAAAAACAAAGTGACATAGTGTTATGGAGTATAGAACTCTGGAATTAGACACATGTTCAGCTGCCACACATACAAAACTATAGTTTCTAAACAACTTCATAACATTCATCTTGATGTTAAAGACTAAATCTAACAACAATATTCATGAATCACTAGCTGAAATTATTCATTCCTTGGAAAAGGAATAAGATTTTCCTTGTAGATTACCATGTGCGAACAAAATGACTCTCCGTTAACTCCAATTACCTCAACTCTTTGGGTGCTTAAATCAAACCAACCTAGCTCAGAATCTTGTTCCCTGAAGAATATACTGTTCTTGTTCCCTACTGAGATAGGACAGACAATCGAACAATTATAAGGCCCGACAATAAAGAGCTTGGTCCATGATTCATTTACACCCACTTCACCCAAAACCCAAATATGAAAATCAGGCTCGTAATTATAGATGACAGACAGAGACTCATTTAACTCCACCAAGGCAAACATGTGTGATCTATGTTTTACATCAGAAGAAGAAGAAGAAGGTAAGGTAGTTGCAAAGAATGTCTCTTTGCTAAAGTTGAAGGACACAATATCATTATCAGGTCCTAGGGTCAACCAGTGGCAAAATCCATTGAAGTTCACCATAGACGTTATACCTGGGAAATAATCAGGCACATCATCAAACCCATCGAGTTTCCTCCAAGAATCACTCCTCAGGTTATATATCTCCCAAAATGGTTCATAGTCATACAACCTGACAATGAGCCCCTTCTCCTCCCAAAAATCCTTAATCAAGTCGAGGTGGTGTACATCTCTCTCCCAAAAAGGGTCATCCTTATCCGGCAAACAAACCCAATCACAGCCGAAGGGATACCTAACCTTACGAATCACCTTATAATCATCTGTAACACAGTCATAACCAAACCCATGAGGAGGAAGATGAAACTCAATCTTTTCGTTCAGTTGAATGCTAGGAGGAATGATCTTGAATTCTGAGGTACTAGGGTTCCACAATACAGTTGTTAAGCCTTGGTAGAGACAAAGAGTGCCATTAACACTAGCAGAGCCCAAAATGATAATAGGAGGAGTAAAAGGAAATGGATTGGCATTGTCACCTTGTTGCTGAAGAGGAAGTGGCCATTCCAAATTAACCCTATTCTCAAACCTTTCACCAGAAAGGATGGAAAGAGATTGCTGAATGGGAGACCCTGGTAAATGTTCCTTTATGAGGAGACGCGTTTCAGCTTTGTTCTCGTGATTTGTGCGGAGAGTGTTCATGAAATTAGGGTTTTGGAAAAGAAGAGACCATGATTTGTTAGCACAAGTGAAACGTGTGAGAGATTTGAGAGGTAATTTAGAGAGAATGGAGAAAGCAATGTCATCGTGAATGTGAGAATCAGAAGACCTAACCTTCTTCTTTGAAGCAGCATCCATGGAGATTCGAGTCAGAAGAACAAGAAGAAGAAACTCGCTCTCGATGAAGTGAAGTGAGTGAGTGAATGAACACACTGTCAGTGCAAAGCAAACTGAGTGGGAGATATTTACCGTTCTCCTTGTTGGCGCGTACAATCACACTTTGATACATTTTCAACACATTTTCTTACAAGAAACGATGAGTTTGTTATATCAACACCTCCTTGATTTTCTAATTTTGCATGTTTTTTTTTGTGTGGCTAGAAAAATTCAGCATAAACGTATTCAAGTGGGATGTTTAGGGTTCGAACCCCGGCCCTTACATATAATATGCATTATTCCTTACCAAGTGAACTAAGCTCATGGGGACATTTTTGCCTTTTTTTATATATAGAAATAATGTTGTTTTTTAAATTTTTTTTTTTTTGAAGCGACAATTTTTTTTAAATTATTTAATCATTAATCATGATAAGTTGATTTTTAAATTATTTAACCGTTATAAGTTGTTTTTTAAGTTTTTTCGTGCCACTTAGATCTTATAAGTTGTTTATCTTAACGGTTTGGGGAACTTCAAATCTTGAAAATGTAAGCTTCTTAAAAAAAAAAATTAAGAATGTAAGTTACTCAGACGTTTAAAAGTTACAATTAAATAACCTTAAAGACATAGTAAGAGGTATTAAACAAACATAAATGACTAACTTATTACAATTAAATAACTTAAATGACGTAAGTGATCTAGAAAATACTTAAAAGCTAACTTGTTATAATTAAACAATGGGGTAATAATCATTTTGGTCCTTGAATGTGTCAGGGTTGTAGTCAAAATAGTTTCTAAATGTATCAAAATTTCAAAATAGTCCTTGATTGTGCACTATGTTATTGAAAATAGTCCTTTAAGTTAAAATGATTCGTTAATATTGTCATATTAGTCTCTCAATATGCATACTTATTATCATATCAATCCTTATAAATACTTACTTACTGTCGTCTCAATCCTTGTATAAAAATAATTAATGTTAGTATTGAGGGATTAATTTGACTATTTTGACTAACGAAATGCACAACCAGAAACTATTTACAATTTCGATACATCGAAGGACCATTGTGACTACTTGTTACACAGGGACCAAAATGACTATTACCGATTAAATAACTTAAAAGACCTCTAGTGCAATTTAACCTTTTTTATTATAGAAAGTTACTTTTTTCCGTAAATTTTTTTTATTTGTTTTGAGTAAAAATACATTCATTCATTCAAATTGATATTGATAGAAGTACATCAAACAAAACAATTTTCTTGTCCTACTGAGCTTAGTTCAATTGGTATGAACAATGCATAAAATATGCAAGGTCTAGGGTTCAAACTCTGGCCACCACAAAAAAAAAAAAAAACAACAATTTCCAAATTAATCACTACAACCGAATGGCATCAATCTTTAGATTTACAACATTCAGGTTAATATCATACCAAAAAGAAAAAAAATAACCCACAAGTGGGGGTTGTGGGACATTTAAAAAAATTCCCACAAGGGAGGATTGTAGGATGACAGGGAATCTGAAAAGTAGTAGGGTGTATTTGAAATTTTTTTAAGAAGTAGGGTAGAAAAATAATTTTCGATTTTTTTAAGGGTGGAAAAAAAAATTCTCAAATATATATCCCGGAAAATTGTTATTTCTTAAAAGAAATAAATTTCACTCATTTCACTCATCAAAAATTGTTTCAATACAAATATTGGATGGGATATGATCAAACTCTTGATGGCTAATGGAAGAAAATGACGCTCTTGCTAACAAATGAACAACATTGTTGACATGACTCCTAATAAAACTTATCTAAAGTTTGATGACAATTGTAACCATGATTTACTCTTCATTTGACCATATGCCTAGAAAATTTACTCTTCATTTGACCATATTCCTAGAAAATTGGCTAGATCTTATGAACACCATAACCTGAATCCTCTGATGTTAAATCCTCTTTCCAATTCTCAAATTCTTCTCCACCAAACACTACTTGCTTGATCCCAACAAAGCTATCAAAAAACAAAAAGCCAAATCAATTAATTGGATTAATACAAACATGTATTGAGAGAAAGGGAAAATAAATGAACTGCAGTAGTTAATTAAACAAACAGAGGAAGTGGAGATCGTACTCGGAACTTATCTGTGTCAATGCATTTATCAAAACATCTAGAATCAATGGTTCATTAGTCCCAATATCTATCCTGTTATATCACAAAAATAAATTATTAGAATTTTCACTTCAGATTACATTAACTAATATGCATAACAAAGCATTAAGAATGAAGGAATCTGCGATTAGTTCTGCACCATATTCGAGCTAAGTTGTCTTGAACCTCAAGATCCCCAATGTTGTAAAATGTAGTTGGTGTTACATTCGCTCCCTGAATATAATCGTAACTTGGTCGTTTTTCTATCTCAGACTGCGACAGCTGTAGAAATTATGCCAGTTCTATAAGCAATACAATTATGTTTTAAAAATTCACTATAAATAGAAAGGAAAAATGAGAGAGAAAGAAATTTGGTTTCCATGGCAGAAGAGAAGAACAACTTACTTGCATGTTCATGGCATTGCATCCTCCAAGTCGTCCTACAATGTGCCATGCTCGAATAGCCTGCAAAGATCCAAATTCAACAAAACTTCCTAATTGAAGCATGTGTGCATCGTGGAGAATGTACAACAAAATAAAGTCATAGGATGGAGTTACTTACATCACAAATTAAGTTGATGTCTTTTGCCAATGGAGCATTGTAAAATTCAAACCATATATATGAGTTTGAAAAATCAAATCTGGAAATGCCAGCATCAGGGGTAAGAAAGACAGAATATCTTTTTGACAGAAAAGCAAATAGAATATGTGATCATTGCAGCATGTGGAACATGGACAGGCATTTCGGGAATCAAAAGTAAATTTTTTTTAAATATGATGTGGCATCTCTATTAGATGCAACAGAAACACCTACAATATAAATGCGTAGCATCTCTATTAGATTCAAAATATATCTGTGATATTTGGAATACAAACAATTGTCTCTAGCAAATATACTGAGAATAACAGAATACCTACATGGCGACAAGTGGGTAAGGGAATCATGTAGAGATGAGGTATTTAGAGGAGGATCACTGAATCAAAGGACAGTGAGAAGTATGAAGTAGGGAAATAGTGGGTGGTCGGTTAAGGAAAGGTTCCTATCTCAGTGAGGAGGCTCTATCTTCTTAAGAGTGCAATTATCATGTCTGCAATGAGATCAATCCATACATTGTTATGTTTCAGTTCATTGTTCTTTTCTCTTGCATCATATTGTGTTAGGATATAGAATAAACTAACACATTCCCATGTGGTTTAAAAATTTACAGTTTCTACTAATTATATTTTGCCATTAGATAAATATGATGTGCTACGTGAATCAGCATACTAATGATGCTGTGTGAAGAATTTTTAAGGTGCAGCAAGAGCCGCCGTTCAGGATGGCTGTTGAGGAACTAGCAAATGTGAAACTGGAGCTGCAGTGAAGGAGCCCTTTGTAGGAAATAATTTGATTAATCATAGAGGACAAAGAACTTGAACTTGATAAGATAAAAAAAATATCAAACTCAAGAGAAATGGAACTATATGAGAGATTTTATTCATAGCAAAGGAAATAAACATATTTGGATTCCCCTTATGCAGGAATTCTGGATCCAAAATAAACCAGGAGAACAATTTCAGAAAATATTCCCAAGAGAAAAGCTCTTTACAAACAAAGAACTCTCCCTCCATAATGGTTCATAACCGTTTAACACCTACAATGATACCCTCATACTATTAGTACCCCACACCTCTCACACTCCTTGGAAACCACAACCGGATCCCTACAGAAAATTCCCCAGCCTGCTCGTCGTTCTTCATACTCAGCATGTGAGACTACAGGACTCACATTTCCAGATTGGGCCCATATGAAAGTTGGTCAATGAGTTCAAGACTTGGGTGTCTATCAGATACTACTGCTTCCAACATGAATGAAATGATTGTGAAGATGCTTATGAAGAACAAGATAATAAGGCGTTTTTGAAGTAAAAGGAAGTTGATCATAACTATGGCCAAACGTATGGTAACCAACTTAAGCATCATGACTAGTCTTTTAGCATACTAGACACCATGACTTGAGACTAATCTCATTGACCAGAAGCTTCAGAAAACATACACTTATGAAAAGCATGCAATTGTTCCTGACTTGAACTACACAGATGCAATAATGAAGTTGTTGACTTATTTTTGGATTGTTTCTGCACCATATTAATGGGAAAAGATTCCATAGTTGAGGCCTTCTTGTTATTCTAAATTCTGGTTTCATGAGCAAGCACCAATGATCTATTTTACCACCTGTGTAGGAATCAAAACGGCTATTTACAGATATTACAGAGGCACTATACATTCATAGTCATATGGTAAACCATCCAGAACTGCCTCTAAATGTTCTTGGGATGATACAGGAAATCCAATGGAAACTAAGAAATCAATCAAAGCTTTAACTATCAGTAAACACTTGTTAGACAGGAGGATGAGCCCCCCCCCCCCCCCCCCCCCCCCAACAGAAACTAAGAGAACCCCGTAGGTCTGCTATAAATGAAGCAGAATAGGGGTCAACTAGACAGTTAGGAGTCGGTTAGTTTCAGTTCTATAATAACCCTCTAAAGTCTAAACGAAGAGGAATGCATGTGTGAATGATTGAGTTAACCGGTTAATCCAGTGTGAAAGGAGAGTGATCCATTGGTTACTCTTCTGAACTTTCCTTTCTCTGTTCTTGCCTGATACAGAATTCTATTCTTTCTTATCCTTCTCTATTTTTGCTAAGTGTTCTTCTACTGAATCTTAACTTTCCAAGGAAAAGATTCTAACGATGCTCTTATATAGATCTTCCACCATTTTTTGTATTCCCCAAGTCAAGAGCAGAACAAAACTGTCTAACTCTAACCTCTAATATCAATATGGATATTTATGGGAAAACCACAGATAAGTGCAATAGATGACCCCTAATAATGGTCCCAATCTGTTGCTACTACCAGATAACAAAGTTTTTGTCATCAAACTTCACTGAAACTAGATGCAAAAAAAGGTCATAAGGCTTGTCTCCATATTTCTAACTTTCTATTTATTTCTCTCAATTCTCTAATTAAAACTATATCGTCTGAAAAAAACATGTATTGTGGCAGAGTCTCTTGCATATATTTAGAAAACACAACTAGAACCAGGATAGAAGCCATATATATAAGGGCTCCAGGTTTTATTCTTGGTGCCCAACCGTAGTTACAGGAAAATCTTTTGTATTTTCACCATGTGTTCTCACACAAATGGCACCCTCCTAATATGGGATTAGTAGTTTGAATATATCAAGTGCTTTCACTTTAACAGCATGTTTCAGATCGAAATCGTAATTGAGGACCTGGAACATACCTGAGGGAGAAGTGGGAAAATGAAATTAGATTTTACAGACACAAACTACACATGTCTACAGAAAGATCTCAAAAGAGCACGAAATCTTCAGCAAGACTAATGCAGTGTAGGTCAAATATCGGCCATGGAAGATTGCGGTGATGGATTTTTTGACAACTGGTCACAGCCAATTTGTGAAGATTGGCAGTACGGCGGATTTTCGGTTTTCTGGCATAGTCACAATCCACAATCGGTGACACCGGACTGATGTCCATGTTCACAATTTTGTTGAGTGTGGGAAGAAATAGAAAATCATGTATTGAGTCCTACCTAAGAAGTATAAGCTTTCATGGTTATCATTTGTTGACAGAGATCAGAATAGGCCAAAAGTTAAAACTGTTATGAGCTACAAAATCAGGGGACAATGATACTTTCATACAGTACAATCGGTCATGCAATAATACAGAGATTTTAGGTCTGTAATCAACAAATCATGGACCTATACTTGCAAATAGAAATGAGGTTCAGAAGACCAGTCTTTCTGTGTGTAGATTATTAAACGAGCATCAACTAAAATAGTAAAATTGTAGAAACTAAACTTCAATTGAAACTAGTATCGTGGCAAAAGCTGCAGATTTGGTAACACCAGCAATCGGAAGGTACTCTTTTGTCCCCTATAGCATCATTTTAGTTACTGTCATAACCCTAAACCATATGATTATTGTTCTTAGATTGCAGAATATAAGCAATCTGAATTCTTTTATTTTCTAGAGTCTCCCACTACATCTCTATGGGTACTTTATCATATGTATAAATCATTAATCATATCAAACCATAATCGTAATTCAAAGTACTTATTATTTGTCTTTCCTCTTTCCACATCTAAACCCTACAGCTTCAAACTGAACCATCCTAGCATTCTAGTTTTATTTCAATGTGTCTTGAAGAAATTATGCCTGAGAAGTTATACCTGAGATAATCATAATCTAAAACCTATTTAAATGCTTATTTCTATTCTACCCTTAAAAAACATGAGAAGTTAAGCCTGAGTAATCAATATATCACATATGTTCCTTAAATACATTGAATTCCTCATTCAATAATTTAATTGTTTATGTTACATTTTCAAGTCACTTGTCCTGTCAGGCATCTCCTACTCTGGCTGTTATTACTTACTAGAGCAGATATACTGTTAGTTGAAAGGAAATATCTTAAACATCATTCTTTGGTGAAAATTGTAGAATGAATTTACATTATATAGACTATTCCTTATTACTACTTTCCAATAATAGAGCTACACTAATGGCTTAAAATCTGTCCTGATAAAAGGAAACTAAGTAACAAATCAGTACAAGGAAATAAAATAATAACAGGTATTACAACTCTCAACACCACCAACGTTGTATTTATGTCCTACTTCCTAGTCAGTGGGAAAGAAATTATGAAATTAAAATATGACCAATCTTGCTGGCTATGTGAATTTACGAACAATAATAACTTCAATTCCTCCACTGTACAATTCTACATTCTTGTAAACTTAACAGTAGAAGAGAAAGAGAAACTTAATGATAAGAAACATGCAACTACATCAGCACAAACAATATAAACTGCATGGTTCAGTCACGTATATGTATACAGTTTTTTTTTTTTTTTTTTTTAATATAAGCATACGTATATACAGTTGAATTGAACTTACTTATTAAATGACACTTTCATTGGTACTCCTGATCCAGTCTTTGTGTGGAGTATTTTGTTCCTGTTTTTTCTTAGTCTCTCTTCCATCTGCAAATCAATCAGGCTCAATAGATTTAATCTTGGTATCATAGTTGGAAAGTAATTTGAAGCTGCTACTCTTAAATTTTCAACAACGTTAAAGGTAACAAACATCACCCTTAAAACAATGGAAACGAAAGAAAACACCCTCATGAAGATAGATTCCACTACTTGATGTGTAAGACTAAAGTCATTAAACCAATGTTTTAAAAAGCAGACCGGAGATCAAACCGGTGAGGCTTCTAGGTCATGGTTCAATTGGTTCAACCGTGGTTGAAGCGGATTACATATAAATAGTTAAAAAATAAAACAATACAGAAAATAAAAAACAGTTGAATTGAATCAACCGCTATATGGAAACCTTATAAAAACAAATTTAAAATCAAGGGCATATCTGATATACTATCCTTAAATATAAGGAAAAAAGTCAAAATTGTTTATATTTTGTCATAACTAAGATAGTTCAACTAGACTGCGATGCAACCAAAATCACATCAACCAGAAAAACATTTCCGGTTCAACTGGTTCTGATTTTTAAAACATTGTATGAACTATCAATAGATGACGTTGCTTACTCTGGACTGTGCCTTTTCCGGATCATCTAGATAACCACCAAGTATTTCAGCAAATTCTGGATTTCTATCAAAATCCTTCTCATCCCCGCCTTTATACGGTCCTCCACCTGAATATCTTCTGCCATCACCATCATCTTGTCCTTCATCTACATCAATAATATCATTTGTTTCCATCCCTTGAGCTGAAAACCCACCATAATCATCTTTCTCAAGTATTTGATCTTCCTCATTGATGTCTATATCAAAGTCCAAACTGTTCGAATTTTCACTTCGTTCACTTCTAGCACGACATAATAATGTTGATGTTCTGTCATTTCTCAAGAGCAGAAAAGGAGGTATATAGGATTTGATAAAGTGATTGTTACGGGAAAAAGGTTTGGAGCATGTAATGGTAATACAAGAAGGAACAGGTGTAAAAGGGTGTGATATAATCATGTGTTGTTAGAAAAAAGTGTATTGTTGTGTCTCGGTTATTGAAAAACTAAATTCAGCTTTTGAACTCTATGAATTAACCTGCAGCACAAATCACAATGTTACCACAAATGAATCAACATGAATATACAACACAAATCAACTATTACTAAGTTTTTTTTAACAACAAATGTTAGTAATTAGTTGTTAGATTAATATTTACTACTTCGTCTGAGTTTGAACCCATGACCTCAACTCCTAATCCCTTAGGTCAAATCAGTTGAGTTACCCAACTCCCCGCAATTGCTTGTATTGCTCAGTTAGTATGTCAAGCTATGAAGCACGGATATGGACATAGACACCAGACACGACACAGATAGTGACAGCGCTAATAATTTAAGAAAATCACATAATTTAGCATTGGTGTCGTGTCGGACACAACACGTGTATGACACCGGAACACCGGGACACGCCTAATCTGAGGAGTGTCCATGCTAGATGGCAAGTTAACTACCAATAGATATTTCAATTTAAACTAGAAATGCCTTGTCCATTAGAAACATTAACCTAACTAAAATCATAAAAATTGTGTGTTTTTTTCTCTCTCATAGGTTCCCTTTGGTGGAGGTAAATCCTAAACCCAATCCTCATTGGTATTTGTGCATGTACATATAATATCGACCATTAATATCTTCATCAAATATTAATATAACTAATTCTTAACTAACTAACAGTTGAGTAATTCTATCTCTAATATTACTCAAAAGAGAAACTGAAAGAACAATGAACAAAATTGTAAGATAATGAATGTTGCAGAAGTGGGAAATTGATTCGGAAATAAAGAAGATATCGATAAAATAATAGCCAGGAAGAGAATAAAACAAGTTATTTGAACACAATGAAGACGACAGTTAGCGAAAATGAGAAGAAAAGATAAAAGGTTAGTGCTCACAGTCACAGAGGTTGGCGGTTGTGTGAGGGAACACTGAGTTGAGCAGTATGAAATGAAATGAATCAAATTTTTAAAAGCAGATGACTCGTTTTATCAAGCACCGAACACTAATTATAGGTCTCAAATTTAAATTGAGTAAATAGGCAATTACTTTTAAGTTTCATCAATTATCGCTCTGGAATTAACAAAATTTCAATTCTCCTCCTGAAATTGTACAACTTTAATCAGTTTACCCCCTCCGTCAAATTCTTCTGTTAGTCAGCATGACGTTTTACAAATACCCCCTGAAGTTTTGCACTTATGTGCAAAATGCCCCCGAACTTGAAAATTTATATATTTTTTTCTTATCCATGGATGAATTATAGTAGTATTGATATTTCTTCATCTCCTCTTCCACATTTGTCAAGGAT
Organism: Medicago sativa; assembly: GCF_051527215.1. Lineage (NCBI taxonomy): Eukaryota > Viridiplantae > Streptophyta > Magnoliopsida > Fabales > Fabaceae > Medicago > Medicago sativa. The sequence continues at coordinate 34,923,202 of NC_140756.1, read as the reverse complement.
AAGAAAAAAATATATAAATTTTTAAGTACGGGGGTATTTTGCACATATTTGCAAAACGTCATGTTGACTAACAAAAGAATTTGATGGAGGGGGTAAATTGATTAACGTTGTGCAATTTAAGGGGGGTAATTGTCTGTTTACTCAATTTAAATTTGAGTTAAATATCTCTCTAAAATTTTCTTCCAACTTTTGTCCTTGTAAAAATTTCAATCATTACTTTTAGTCTCTATTTTTAAGTTAATTTTTTTATTTATTAATGAAATGTTCAAAAATGTATAGAATATTATAAAAATCTTTCTCAAAAATATTAATTTTTTAAAATAAAAAACGAATATTAAATATAAATTTTTAACCGTCAAAAATCATATTTAATTCATGTTTAGTTAAAAAATTCTAATTTTTTTGAGAGATTCTTATAATATTATAAAAAATTTATTCAAAAATATGAATTCTACATTCGAGTTTACTAAAAGTGAAGATGAAAAACTTTTGGGAACTAAAAGTTGAAGAAATTTTTTAGAGAGACTAAAACGAAAAGTTGACATATTTAACCCTTTAAATTTAATGAAAATAATAAGTATGGTTAAATATGTTTTTAGTTCCTACAAAATTACAAACTTTTAAGTTTAGCCCCTACAAAAAAATTTATTCAATTTTAATCCTATTTGCATTTTATATGGATTGTTTTAGAGGATTAAAAAATATTCATTTTTGTAAAAAAAATTTGAAACAGGGACTATCGTTACAAATTGCTATATTTTGTAGGACTAAAATTACCACTAAAATTTTATAGGGATTAAATTTGAAAACTCGTAATTTTATAAGGACTAAAAACATATTTAACTTTAATAAGTAATCTCTAAAATATATCATATTCGTCAATTTAATTTTTAAAGTACACCACCAAAAAAAATTAATTTTAAAGTATGTGAAAATATTTTTTTTTTCGTAAACAAAAAATTCAATTATAAGGAATACAAGTAGTGCTCAAACTTTATATAATTCAAAGATATATAATCCTTATACAAAAACATGTTAATTTATTCTCTAAAATTGAAGGAATTTATATACTTCATGAACCACATTATATTTACATAGTTCAATGACTTATTGATTGCTTATTCCAAAAATATTACTCAATCGTTCAGTTTTTTGTTTTGTTTTATCAGTTTTGCTGACAAGTATCTTAATGGTAATTGTTAAGAATTTAAAATTAAAAATGATTGATGAAAATTTAGGTAGAAAAAAAATTACTTTTGGTTGTTTCAATGTCTTGAATGTACAATTTCTAAGATAAATTTTTCATTTTTAACTTTCTTAACAATATCTTATTTCTCTTATTTTATAAGAATGTGTTTTCAAATTGGTTTTTGGAGAATTTTCAATGGGATGGGATGTCTATGTCTATATTTTGATACATATTTCATATTTAAAAAAAAAAAAACAATATGAACAATACGAATTGTAAAATTGGACACGTCCCTTTTCTTTATTTGAGGCTTCCTATTGGGGGTGATCCCAGCAAATTGAAATTTAGGTAGAAAAAATTACTTTTGCCTGTTTCAATGTGTTGAATGCACAATTTCTAAGATAAAGTTTTCATTTTAAACTTTCTTAACAATATCTTATTTCTCTTGTTTTATAAGAATGTATTTTCAAGTTGGTTTTTGGAGAATTTTGAACGGGATGGGATGTCAACATCTATATTTTGATACCTATTTCATATTTAAAAAAAAACAATATGAACAATACGAATTGTAAAATTGGACACATCCCTTTTCTTTTTTTTTGAGGCTTCCTATTGGGGTGATCCCCGCAAATTGAATTTCTTGCAACCTTTCCTGGATCGTATTAAATCTATATTGTTGAGTTGGAAGGGTAGAAACATTTCTTTGGGTGGCTGATTGGTTCTTCTGAAGTCTGTCTTGTCTTATCTTCCAGTCTACTTTCCTTCTTCAAGGCTCCCACATATATCATTTCCTCTATTGAATACATTTTTAATTGTTTTTTCTTGGGGGAAGTGAGGATGTTAGGAAATTTTCATGGATAAATTGGGATATTGTTTGTTATAAAAAAGGAGAATGGAAGTTTGAGGGTTAGGAGGTTAAGGGAATTTAACATGGCCCTAATAGGTAAATGGTGTTATAGGTTGAAGGAGGAATGTGTGAGTTTGTAGTATAGAGTGTTAGTAGCCAGGTATGGGGAGGAAGATTGTATTTTGCGTTTAAGGGGAAAAAGGGGCTTAGTGTGGTGGAACAATTTAATCAATATTAATTTGGGTGTTGGTGTGAGTGTGGGAAGATGGATAGATGATAATTTTGTGTGTGAGTTAGGTGACAGAGTTTCATTTTTTTGGTGGGATCCTTGGTTGGAATGAGGGGTTTTGAAGGATAGGGTCAGCCGCCTTTTTGAGCTCTCTGAGAATAAAATGACAATTGTGGCTTAGGTGAAGCATTTAGATTGGGGCGAGGGTGGTGAGGTTTGGAATTGGCGTAGGAGGTTATGGGCTTGGGAGGAGGACCAGCTGAGGGAGTTTATTGGGTCATTGAATTCAATTGTTTTGCAAGATGATGTTAATGACAGGTTGTGGAGATTGCATGCTTTTAAAAAAAATACAGTCAGTGGTGCATATAATTTTTTATTATCAGCAAAACATTGGAGATGATAATCATGTAATTTGTTTGTGTGTCGCTTACTTCACAACCTTCTTCCAACGAAAGACAATTTGATCAAAAGCGTGGTAATTATGCTAATGTTCAGTCTTGCATGGGAGGTTGTGGTAATCCGGAAGACGCGCCTCATCTTTTTCTTCATTGCGGTTGTTTTCGTCACCTTTGGATAGCTTTTTATAATTGGTTATGCTTTGTTGTGATCACACCTTATTATCTCTCGGATCACTTATCACAATTTAGTGTCTTGGGAAGCTTCTCAAAATACAAAGGGAACCTACTTCGATTGATTTGGTTTTACACTCTTTGGGTCATCTGGAAAGGAAAAAAAAAAAAGCTAGAATCTTCAAGAATAAAGATGATACTATCCACTAGTTATGAGTGGTTGAAGGTGAAACACGTCAACTTTGCTTTTAGTTACCATATGTGGCGGTTCAATCTTCTATAATACTTGTAATAGTATTTAACATTCTCTTATGCGGGGAAAAGTAAAGTCGTTTGGTTATATAATTTCATTTTAGCTTTTTAAAAAAATATATTCTAAAATGATATTTATATTTAAGTTTTTTTTAACAAATTTATATTTCAGATTTTTAATATTAATATTATTAAAAAAATCATCGAATACCAAAATAATAATTCTATTATTCTCTTTAAAAAAAAAAATCTTCCATTCTAGAATGAGTGACAACTTATAAAAATATTTCTCCAAAATGAATGTCTGTTTATTTTTAAATACAATATTGTTTAATTGGCGAAGGAGTCTTCAAGTGGCGAAGGAGTTGAACCTTCAACACATCGCAGTTGTCTCCGATGCACAAGTTGTTGTCAAGAGCAGTAATGGCAAGCCATTCCCAGCTGAAATAGTTTTAGTGATATGCAAGATTGTATTTCCCTCTCTTTTTTTTTGTTGGTCAAAGTATTTTCTTCTTTAATGATTGGTTTTCTATTTCTTTTGTTTATGTTGAGAGAAGCCTAAAGGTGGAGGATGCTCATTTCTTAAAATATGGACATCTCAGTTACTATAATTTTGTTGTATAAATGTCAAATTAATGTCTTTAATTATAGAAATATATGCATTTATAATTTTTATTTAATGCATTTTGTTGTATAAATGTCAAATTAATGTCTTTAATTATAGAAATATTTGCATTTATAATTTTTATTTATTGCAAAACTATAGTAATGGAAATGTCCATTTATTTTAAGAAATGAATAGGATCTTACCTCTATTTCATTGGCCTAGACTGTTTTAAAAGGTTCAGGACTTGGATAAGGGACTGTATCAAATACGTCAAACTTATCATACTATTCTCATGTTCCTTTTATTTAATCTAAGAACAATGTTTATTGTCAAAATAATTTAATAAAGGAAAATAATTATTTTTTTGCAAACTAATTTGAGAACAACGTTACTTAAGAGGAAGAGTTTTAAGAGGTGGAAAATATAAGCAAAAATGGAGAAATCATTCATATTTTTTGAAAAATATTTTTTAGAGAATCATAAATTAATATTTTTTCAAGAAGATAAATTAATACTTATGATTAATATATTTTTATTTAAAAAATATTTTTTAGAGAATCATAAATTAATAATTTTTCAAGAAGATAAATTAATACTTATGATTAATATATTTGTATTTTAAAAAATATTATAACAACATAAATTAAAATTGAAATTTTTTATATAAACCCTCCAAAATCATTCTCCAATACAACTTTTGAGTTTCTTTAAATTATGAAGGTTTTGTATTATAAAAAAAAAATGAACTCTCAAAGTCTTCCCTCTCTCAAAGTTCTATATTTCTTATACTTACTCGTCCTTTTTTTCCCCTTTCTTCCAAACCTTCTCCCTCCTTCCTCTTCAAAATCACATTCCTTTTTTTTTTTTTTCTTTCTTCAAACCTTGATCTCCTTCCTTCCTCTTCAAAATCACAAACAAAACATAATATTTGTGTCTAACGCAGGTTCGTTAATAAAAAGTAAAATCATATTCATAACTATCACCAGCTAACTATCATATCAACTTTGATTTGATATTTCATTTTCACTATTTTTATTGTAAATATTTATAAAACACAACATATATTTGTTAAAAACAGAAGTAAACAGTGCATGAAAGAACATAAAGGAGCTAATAAAGTCAACCAAAAACTAATGGAATGCATTCGGATTAAAGTTCAACTGAATCAATAACAACTGAATTCAAATAGGATCACGAAAGTCGTGTAAATATTAGATCGAGGTCTATTTGGTTTAACGTTTATGCTGTCCAAATTCACGTTTCACTCTCCAGGCACAACATTTCAATTTCTTGTGATGTTTGGCCATAATCAAACGCAAATCTGGAGTCATGCATGCTTCTACCTCCAAAATGCGAGTCTACTCCAAGTCACATATTATAGCTTCTACGGGAACTCAAAGCGATTATGGATATTATGGGATATTTTTTTGTGACAAGTATATTTTCCTTAATTACCTAACTTCAACTCAAGCTTCAATGTTTATTTTCTTTCTCAAGCTTCAATTTTTTATTCTCTGACTTTTTCCTTATTTGTGCAAAATTGGAGAATAATGAAAGTAGGCGAGGAAGATTGAGGAAACTCCAATCTTTATAGAAGCTTCAATGGAGAACACAATGAAATATTAAAAAAAAATTGGCAAACTAAAACAAAATTAAAGGGAAGAAAGGATGTTGTCATCCATGAAATTGAACAAATTGAGACGACAATTAAGATTACAAAATAAACAACTTGAGAGAGATTAATTTTCGCAAGAGAACTTTAGAGACATTGAATGGTTGAGGAGGGGAAGGGAGGGGAGGATTTTCTTTTCATTTTTAAATTACGGACATTATGAAATGTTTTTAAAAAAATTAAGATATCAACATGATAAATGATCACATAACACTTCAGTCACATTGAATTTATTTTAGAAAAACACGTTATATCGTCCGTAATTTACAAATGAAAAATAAACACTCCCCTCCCTTCCTCTCCTAAACCCTCAATCCAAACACACCCTAAAATGATAGTTTGGTCATTACACATTCAAATAAACTCTAATTCAAACCGGCTAAAGAACATCAACTCATAAGAATCACTTTTAAATGTGTGTATCTAAACATAAACCAATTTACATCCAACTTTTTTTTAACCAAAATCAATTCTCTCAAACTTAATTTTATCAAAATCAATTCTGGATACTGCCAAACCAAATACATACTCTGTCAAAGTTAAGTGAAATTTGACAACTTGACGTTTCACTTGAGTTTTATGTTTACTTGGCCACTAATCAAAGCAGATATGGTTTGCTTCCTCTTTAGATGTTGTATTTAATCCTCATCATCCCAAGTACGTACCTTTTTCGGAGTGGTTGGAGAGAAATATTATTGATGCTGATGAAGATATTATACTTCATGTTTTGGCCCTGTGTTATGAAATATGGTGTGCTAGAAATAAGAAATGTTTTGAGGGGACTGATGTTTATGTGACTGTCATTGTTCAAAAGACACAAAGATCTATTGTGAATTTTAAGAGTGCTCATACGGTGTTGTTGGAGGCACTAAGTGGAGATCCAATTTTGTCAATATCTGATGTTCACTAGACACATCCTTTTAGTGGTTTCTATAAACTTAATGTTGATGCATCAAGTTCGACAGATGATGGTAAGTGGGGTATTGGTGTTGTGGTCAGAGATAACGAATGTATTGTCATTGCTGCTAGCTGTTGTCAAGTCTTTTCTTTATCAGACTCAGAGGTCGCAGAAGCTTTAGCTATGCGAAAGGGTTTGAAATTTGCGAAAGACATGTGTTATATGAATCATATAGCAAAATCAAATGCTTTGAATGTGATCTTGGCGTTGAATGGTCATCAACAATCTTCCACCTATGTCGACTCTATTATTGAAGATTGTATCAGTTTCAATGTTCGTTTTCCTAGTTTAAATTTGTTGCATGTTAGGTGTGAAGCCAACCAAATTGCTCATTATTTAGCTAAACATGTTCTTTATAATGTAGATTGCATACGGATCGAAAAGATTCCACCTTATATTTTTGTAGTCTTAGTATTTAATTTATTGCTAGACTTTTGTTAATAAAATTATCTCTAACGTAAAAAAAGGGAGTAAGACGATGTGTTTCTTACGTACATCTTTATCCCATTTATAAACTAGTTGACATTCCCAAACATATTTGATTGCTTCTTCTTGATCAAACATGATTCTAGCTCGTCCTTCATGCTTCAAACTTTTTAGCCAATATAACAAGCCTTCCGTAGCCAAGAGCTTCCTCCCAATATGTTGTTCCTTCCACTAGCTTACTATGTTGTACACTAGGGGTAAATCACGGGTGGCACTTTGGTGACATTAATGTCACCGTGCCATTGCATCTGGACCACACATTGTCATTGCCATTGCATCTGGGCCACACAACACATCTAATGTCACCCAATGTGTGACCCAGATTTAATGTCACCGTGACATTAATGTCACACAAGTATTTCCCGGTAAATCACTATACCCTTGATCCTATGGAGGTGAGTTGTTGTTTATGGCATTTTTTTTTCTTTTCTTTTTATCACTATTTTTTTTTATCCTTTTAATTCTTTATAGGCTAAGAAAAATCTCAGTAGGTTCTTAAAAAAAAATCTCGGTAGGTTTGGATGCAGAGCATCTTTGGCACGGGTAGCATAGATGAGTTTGGGAACAAGTGGTCTAGTAAACACACTCACATAAGACTGACTGGTAATTTCTTAAGACGTTGAGAAGGAACACACTCTCATATCCTAAATTAAGTCTATCAAACCAGCTCAAGTGGATTAATGCCATAATCTTTCATATTAATAATATATTAATACATTATTTCTTATTAATTTTTTTTCTTTTCGAAACTAGTAAGAATAAGAAATAAATAACAATGTAAATGTGTGTGTATATATATGTTTGTGGTTTAGTTCAATTTTAAAAAATCAATTCAAATTCTCATCCGTTCCAAACAATGTTCTAATACATTAAATAATATTAAATAATAATTCCTTCAAAAAAAGAATACATTAAATAATATTAAATTTTACCTTGACCCAAAATAAAAAATTTACGCCATTTTTTTTACCGCTTTATGATTTTAATTTCTTCTTATGATTTTTTTTTGGCATTAACTCTCTGGTTCCTAGGATGAAAGAAGATTTGCTAATTGAAGTTCGATCATGAGGTAAAAATAACCTAATCAAAAACTGGTCCACTTAGAAATCAAACCCAGATTCTTAGGAACGATTCGTCTTTGATGGATCTCATTAAACACTTAAACTCGATTAATTGATATTTTACGAAATTTTTTCATTCATTATATGTTTCGAATTGGAATGCATAAATGTAAATGGAGTTGATAGAAAAAAAAATATTGTACAAAAAAAACCAAAAATATAACTAAAAAAATGTCCAAGTTTTGTTTTTTAATTTACCAAAAGACTTCAAAATAGCAGGGTAAAAGTCTGTTAACCCAAAAATATTTTACAAAAAAAAAACCAAAAAAAAAAACTAAAAAAATGAAATACAAAGGGGTATTATAGTCCATACACATCCATCAAAACCCTAGTAACCTTCTCCTCTCCAGTATTAAATCTCGTTCTTTCTCCTTGCTTCACTGCAGCACCGCATCACATCACATCACAACCTCTCTTCTTCCGTTTCCAATCCCAAATGGCACAACAACAACCTCTCTTCCGTTTCCAACCCCAAATGGTACGCTTTCTTTTCCATTCTTTCTGATTTTCGTTCCTTTGTTGTTGTTGTTGTCTTCTGAATCGAAAAATGCATTTTCTTACAGGTTTCGGAGAAGAAACTCTCGAACACCATGAGGGATATCAAGGTTCAGAAACTCGTTCTTAATATCTCTGTTGGTGAAAGTGGCGATCGTCTCACCAGAGCTGCAAAGGTAATTTTAATTTTAGTTTTAATTTTTACTTTTTTTTTAATTTTATATATTTTTTTATTCTTACATTTCATTTTTTGTATTTATCAGGTGTTGGAACAACTCAGTGGCCAAACCCCAGTGTTTTCCAAAGGTTTATTTTTAATTTTGATTTTTTTTTTTGCTATCTTAATTTGATTTTCAACTTTAAATTAAATAAATCAAGACTTTATTTTTATTTAAATATTAACATGTATGTATATGTATATTCATTGATGTTAATGTAATTGATAGTAATTTGTGCTTAATGTGAATCAATATCCTAGTTGATTGTATATTGAATAAACAGTCAATTTAGTTTTTAAACTATTACTCTCTTCAATTCGATTCGTAAACTATTAAAATCAACAAAAAGGTCCAAAAAATGTACGTCTCATCCTTCAATTTGGTTTACTTCGGAGGGACTAAATTGAATGGGTGGATGCACATTTAAGGGACCTCCTAATTGATTTTAATAGTTTAGGGACTAAACTGGCGAGAGAGTGATAGTTTAGGGACTAAATTGACTGTTTATTCTCTTATATTTGAATAAGATTGTTGATAAAAATTAAGGGCTCTATTATATAATGAGTCAACAGCAGGGGTCTGTTTAATGACTACCTGACTGCCGCTTGGAGCCTAAATGTAAATACCAGAAGAAGATCCTTGAAAGTTTTTGGTTGTTTTCAAGACACAATTATCTGGTGAAATTCTTACGTTTGTATCATATGTTAAATTGCATTGATAGAAAGGTACTTTATAATCTCATCAAATTGATTTTCATATGTTCCCAATTTTTTATTTTTGTCTTGAAAAAAATGGTTGAAAACGATAGAATGGTTATATATCCTCAAATAATAAAATGTGTGATCCATGTTTAATAGTGGCTGCTTGACTTGTTTTTGATTTGTATGTGTTTGTGTATTGCGTCGATGTTTTTCATTACACCGATGTTGATGATTTATAAATATAATTGATAGTATTTTTTTTTTTTGCTGCACAAAGGAGTAACAAGAAATGTGAAATATCACAGTTTAGTAGTGATTGTGTTTTTTTACTAAAAGGAGCGATTGTTTTGTATATCAGTAGGATCATTGAAATGATAGTTCATAAGTTTATGAATTTGATCAAATTATGATTTGAATGAGAATAAAAAGGAAAGGGCTCCATTTTATAATTGAGTCAACAGCAGGGGTCTGTTTAATGACTACTTGACTGCCGCTTGGAGCCTAAATTAAAATACCAGAAGAAGATCCTTGAAAGTTTTTGGTTGTTTTCAAGACACAATTATCTGGCGAAATCCTTAACATTTGTTTTCTAAATTGTAATACTATAATTCATAGCTTAAATTAAAATGCCTAAATGTCACATGTTTTGAGTTGAAACAGTTTTTGTTGAATTCGTGTTTCCTGCATGCTAAATAATCAAGTTTTCTGGCTGCAATTACCATTCTATTAGATACTGGTGCTGATTGTTCCTTGCTTTTATTTTCCTCTTCTTTTCTTATTGACAGCAAGTTACACTGTACGTGAATATTACAGGATTATTGATATGATTGTTTATAAGTTTTAGGATCTTGAACAAAATATGTTTTTAACGAGAATTGAACTCAAGGGCTCTATTATAATTGAGTCACAGCAGGGGTCTGTTTAATGACTGCCTGACTGCCGCTTGGAGCCTAAATGAAAATACCAGAAGAAAATCCTTGAAAACTTTTGGTTGTTTTCGAGTCACAATAATTTGGGGAAATTATTACATTTGTATCATATCTTTAATGTTAATGATGATAGAATGGTGCTTTAATTTTCCTATACACCAATTTATTTTTATTATTTTACCTTGAAAATTGGTCGAAGATGATGGAATGATTATTTATTCTTGAATGATAAAATGTGTAAATTCCACGTGTTTTGTGCTGAAATAGCTTGTGTTGCTTTCATGCTAAGAAATCAAGTCTAGTTGCAATTATCGATCGCCAAATTTTCATATCTATTAGATGCTGGGCCAGTTAACTGATTGTTGTTTTTCTTTCTCTGTCTTTTTGACAGCTCGATACACTGTCCGTTCTTTTGGTATTAGAAGAAATGAAAAGATTGCTTGCTATGTGACTGTTAGAGGCGACAAGGCAATGCAGCTTTTGGAGAGCGGTTTGAAGGTGAAGGAATATGAATTGCTGAGAAGAAATTTTAGTGATACTGGTTGTTTTGGATTCGGAATTCAGGAGCATATTGATTTGGGAATCAAGTAAGCTCTAAATATCTTGTATCTGTAACTGAAGTATATGTGCACGTTATACTTAGTATGTGCCATGCGAAACTGGTTTAAACAAACTTTTCTAGAATGTTGCTTTATTTATGTTTCATTTATCTACTAATCATTTAGTTCTACAAAAGGAATAAAGCATTCATTTATCTACTAATCATTTAGTTCTACAAAAGGAAACTATGGTTTAAGCTATTAGGTGTTCAAAGTTTTACATAATTTTAGGATAGGTGTTTATCACAATGCATGTTGGATTTGAAGTTATGAGTTGAGTTAATCTGATTTTTGTCTTTTGAGTTTATTATAAAAATTTGAAATTATGTCTTTGGTTTCCTTTGAGTGTTTTATCATTTCAGTCTTTAAGCTTATAATCCGATTTCTAATGATATTCCATCACCACCAAGTTTGTTATCATTTATGTTTAACATTGTTTCTTTCTCAGGTATGATCCTTCAACTGGCATTTATGGAATGGACTTTTTCGTTGTTCTGGAGCGTCCTGGTTACCGTGTGGGACGTCGTCGTCGGTGCAAGGCTCGTGTTGGAATCCAACATCGCGTAACAAAGGACGATGCTATGAAGTGGTTCCAAGTGAAATATGAAGGTGTGATCCTCAACAAGTCCCAGGCGATTGTTTAGTTACTTAGGCTAGTTGACAAAGCAATTTGCAAGTTTTGTTAATTATAATTTGAAGTTTCTCCAACCTTTATTTTGTTATCTCAACAATGAATTGGATATTCTATGTTTTTGCATTCATTTATCAATGTTTGAAAAACATTACAAAAAATCATAATGATTCGGTTTCATTTATTTTATTTTCTCTTGTTTTGGTCATTTGAGAATGTTAACCAGTATATTCTAAGCTTTTAAGTTTTAACTTGTCTATCTACATTTGAAAATTGCACTTGAATAAGATAGCTGGTCATCCATGGATGGTAATCCAATCACTATCGCTGTCAATTACTATCATTCAACATGTTTTTAGCAAACTTTACCAAGATGATTAAGTTGTTTTTAGCAAACTTTTAGTAAGAAATTATTATATGTTAATTTGTTTTTTTATTTGTTTAAACAAAGCAAATATAGTTATAAGAAAATAATGACCACTGAAGTTACGGAAGAATAACACTACGGTGTCAATTTTAAGGATTTAAAAGTATGAATTCTGCTCTTTACCCAACTGGAAATTGCTTGCTCCCAACTGAATTGACCATTTTGCTTCTGCGTGACTTAACTCATGCGGCGTGAGTTAACTCACGCGTGAGTTTAGCCATGCTGAGTAATTTTTTCGAACAAAACCCAGTAGTCCATATTCACACTATTTTTCTTTCCCTCCTCCAAAAACCCAAAAAGTGCAAATTTTTGGGTCAAAATCTTCATTCCAAAACATTGCAAATCGTCAGGAAGCAAGTTTCCACGCTCATCAAGCATCAAAGAATAGTTAATGTATCCTCAAAATTCATCAGATTTTCCTAGTTTTATTGGTTGGTTCGTCAGTTTTTTGAACTAGGTGATAGGGCTCAGCGTGAGTTAGCTCACGCTAGTTGTATGGGTTGCGTGAGTTAACTCATGCAGGAAGTTAACACTAGCGTGATTTAAGTCACGCTATTGTGATGCCCAAAATTTGAATTTTTGCGTCACTTTTTTTCCTTGCTTTGCTTGCTGCACAAGTTATCTATTTATTTTTTCCTTGATATTTTTTTTTATTCAATAGACATAGAGTGATATGGTTGAAAATGTGGCGGATGATGGCGTTGAACCGAAACCGGCCAAAATTAAAGCTTCCGGCATAGGCGTAGGTTCCGGCGTACCATCTGGCGATGTCAAACCAACTAAAGATGTGAAGTTTAAAGTGAAAATTCCTTTTCAAGCTCACATTGTTCACAACCAAGCAAAACCGGTACCTACCGGTAACTTTGATGTAAAGCCTAAACTGGTACCTACTGGTGTTCGTGTTATTGAAGTAAACACCGGGTCATTTTTTACAACAAACGAAAGATGGAGAGATAGAGAAGAACTACTTGGTTGGGTTCGTCGACAAGCGGCAAGGGTCGGATTTACTATTTATATAGATAAATCTAGTTCAATAAGGTCATACATGACGATGCAATGTGAAAGGAGTGGTGAATACAAGCCACCTTAGACGAGGACGAAACCGAAGATTGAAGGCACGTGCTCAAGGAAATGTCAATGTCCGTTAGGTCGAAATGCTTCTTTGAGAAGAATACACAAGATTGGTGGATTGCAATGCTTTGTGGAATTCACAACCATGACTTGGCACCAAAGTTAACCAGCCACCTTCTTGCGGGTGGACTTAAAGCGGAGGAGAACCAAAGAGTTATCGACATGACAATGAGTTTGGCGCCGCCTAGGAATATTCTCACGAATTTGAAGGAAAAAAACAAAGAAAGTGTGACAATCATCAAGCAAGTGTACAATGCGCAAACTAGATGGTGCGAGGGGAAAAGAGAGGACAAGACGGAGATGCAATACTTGATTTCAAAGTTGGAGAAGCTTCAATACGTCTATTTCACAAGAGCAAATAATGAGGAAACCACTCTTGAAGACTTATTTTTTGCTCATCCGAATTCAATTGATATGCTTAACACTTTTCCCACCGTTTTGGTCATGGACTCTACTTACAAAACCAATACCTACTGTAATATCCCGCTTATCAGTAACGGAATATTACCCATCAGATGCGTCAGAGGACAAATGTTCATGGAAAGTAAGGGTAATGGAAATGTCTATAAATGGCAGAAGTCAGGTATGAGCTAGATATCAGAGATTAAATGTTACAGAATGTCAAGTACGACGGAAGATGTTTTTATGAAATATCAGTCAAGCAGGGGTTTATGTATCAGTGTCAGGTTAAGCGCGACCAAGACGAAGGGCATTTAATTAAACTCGCACAAGGGAGTATATAAGTGATTTTGGGGGTGGAAACCTCATAATTTCTTCTTCTCTCTCTCTCTCTCTCTCTAGGTTTTGAGAGAAAGAATTCTCTCCTCCTTCTCTCTAAGATGTCGCCCATCTCTCCCTCTCCAATCCATCCAAGGCTTTCCAAATCATGCAATTGGTAACCAAACAAGAATCATAGAAGCTTCAAGGACAAGAAACAACAAAGAGAAAGGATTGAGCAAGGATTCTTGGCTTAGGATTTGAACTTGGGAAAGCTTGGAACTTGAGGAATCACAAGGAATATGTTACGTGAGTTCTTAGATAGAACCTACCTTGGGTTTATGTGCTTAATTTTGCAAGGAAATCATGACTTTAGTTAAGTTTAGAGAAATATGATTTTTAGTACCCTAGCATTGATCTTGTGTTGTACATGTTAATATTGCCATGAAAGGTGTTTTATAATGATATATAAGTTGCTGGATACTCATAGTGCATTGCAGGATCGATTGGGACGAGTTTTAGGTCAAAAATTGCAGATTTGGTACCACAGACCCGAAGAACCACGCTATTAGCGAAATCTACGCTAATAGCGAAATTCTTCAGGATGAGCCACGCCCCAGGTGAGCTATTAGCACAGCTCTCTGGTTTTGGCCAACATGCTTTTGGCTTGTTGGTCCATCCTTGGGTCGGTGGTGCATTCCATAACCTTTCTTTCATTGTTTTATAACTTTGTAACCCCAAAACAACATCTAGGCAATGCACATAACATCAAATGATCCTCGAATCAAGAATCATGGTAATTTTAACATGTCCAACAAGAATGGCACGAGAGAGTTTTAGCCGAATACTCGGGTAGAAATGAACTAAGAAAGGTATTAAAGTAAAGCCTTGACATAGCTTGTCAAGAACTAGAATAGTTAGTAAAGAAGTAGAATGCTATGCATTAGTGATATGCTTGATAAGTCGCAGAGTAATATAGAGTATTATTTTCGCATAGGAGCTAAGTGCCATACGAGTATGGCAAGACGTGAATCGATTAGATATCTATTCACGGAATAAGTTAAGCAAGTATATTTTACCTCTAGTTGGATCGTATATGAATCCGAGGTAAAAGAGATAGCATGTATAGATTTAATACTCATGCATTATTAGACTCAAACTTTATTAAAGCTGTGAAGTGATTAGATATCTATTCACATAGAAAGCTAAACAAGACGTAGGTGTCGTGTCTCTTGTGATCCACACTAGGTTGGACATAAGGGGTTTCCACTAGGTGAAACGAGGTTAGCCGTAAGGAACCTGCACGCCACTGAGGGAGTGCCGTTGGTTATACCTTAGATAGGTTCCATCGATTAGATAGGGATTGTGCTCGGGTTTACTCCACCCCGGGGCTATCCGTAAAATGAACTCAGATAGTATTTGTTTGTTACACGCTAACTTTATCAATAAATCTGACTATGCATAATTATTAGACATGTTTATGTTATGTCATAGAGCGTTGACGTAGATCGTCAAGAATTAGTAGAGCCTTGGCGTAGATCGTCAAGAACTAGTATGATAGCAAGATAAGGTATGTTGTTAGACACAACGTAAGTATGCATAGAGCAATAGAGAAAGTCATGCCGATGATGATCTTAGTTTCCCCTGATCGTCGGGTTTAGAATTGTATCATGATTATGTTATGTTTAGGCCTCGATGCGTAGAGCGTAATCTTGGCAAAGCGGTCCTAGATTCCCTTTAACCGTCATGACACGTATAGGAAGTGAAGCCTATAACAAGTGAGATAAGACTATGACGAGTCTAGCATGCACTACCGTCTGGGAAACATGACCACACACGTATAATCAACCGCCAGGTTGTATTTTAGACACGTGGTGACCGTAGGTTTTCCCCGAGGTTACATATAGCCTAGGATTTAGGGGAACTCAATGAGACATTATGTCTCATCCCAATTCTTATTTGTTTCAGATAAACAGGTTGGATGGCAAGCTAGTAGCCGAATGGATATATCAGCAAGTGTTCGTTCGTACCCGCTGCAGGATGATATGGATATGCAAGGACGCATTCATCATATTTTAGAAAAGTTGAGTTACTTTATTATTGTACGAACGCACATTGTTGTATAAGATATTCATTGTGAGTTTTTATGTTGTAAATTTTTAATGTATCCAGTACTAAATAAACGCACATGCTAGACTTTCTAGATACGTCTAGTATGGGTGTTACATTTGGTATCAGAGCAGGTCGATTCAGATCGTGCCTTGGATCATTAAGTTACAACAAAGGTAGTGGGACCATTGGGTTCCGGGTAAATGTTCTAGTTGTTGTTGTTAGTTGAGTTTGATCAACTCAATTTAGCATTCGACGATTAGAACAGATGCTTGAGAGCTGAATAGGACCCAGGAGGAACGAAGTATGTGATGAAGATGCACTGGAAAGTGTGAACTCAGAAGTAAGAACTCGGAATGAGTATTAGTAGGAAGTTGATCGTGCCAGTAGGTGGCCGGCAAACTAAGGAAGTAGAAGTATGAATCCTCCGAGAATGTAAGGCAATGTTAAGAAAGGACGTTTAGACAGCGTTGGGTAAGTTTTGGATGATACTTCGTTTACCGTAAGTGAAGAGTATGGAAATATCTTAGTAGGATCTGAAGCTTCAGAAAGAGTCGTTTTTGGACACGTATATAGTGCATAGAAAGAAGTCGATGTATGTTGACGGAACTAGTAGACTTTCAGGAGTAGCGTTATGTTATTGAGATTATGGACTTGTATGTTCAGAGTGGACAAGGTTCTAGTATTCGGGAAGTATTATGTTAAGAGACATGATGAACAAGACATTAGTTTCTAATGTGCCTTGAATTGAACCAAATGATGTCAATGCTTGCCATGCAAAGGTTATAGAATTGTTTTAAGATGTTTAGAAGGAATAATATGCATTGGGATACTTGAGGAAATAAGATTTTTAGGTAAAATATGATTTTGAAAAACTGAGTTGAAGAAAACACGCCGATAGCGAAAATTGCGCTAATAACGAAATTACTCCAGAGGATTTCGCTAATAGCGAACCTGGAGCGAAATTTTCAGTTTTTCCAAAAATTGTCATTTCGTCTCTAGGGTTAGTAGTAGCTATTGGGGGTTGTTTTCACAATCTTTTATGTAACAAACACTCTCTATAACATCAAGTATCAAATGCACATCACATCCTATGATTTCTAAGGAAGGAAATGCATGGACAAGTATTAACGGAATCAATCCGGTTTCAGGTAGCTTTGGAAGTTAATGTGTCAAGAGCCAAGATCAAGAGCACAAAAGTTCTGGCATTTAGAAGGAAAGTCACCGATGTATATACATGAGGTATGAAGTAAGAAGTTAAAGCGGTGAAGAGTTTTATGAAATCACAAGGTTCTTGGATTTTGCGGATGAGTACCCCTCAAATCTATGTTTTGCTTGATTGACTTGCTAAGGCTCGTTAAGATGTTAAATCACAAAGTTTATCAGAGTTTAGAAAGATATACACATATGGGTGATTGAAGTTGACATTTTTGGAAGTTCAAATGAAATTTTGTAGGTACTGGTTTGTTACGACTCATATAGTTGGGCTAAACTCACTAGGACTAAGATTTGATGGCACGTATGCGGTGTCAACTCGTCATGTGAAGTTAGAGTAACAACTGGGGCCTAAGTTCAGTATATTTTATAAATATATATATAGTGGAAAGTTATCAACGTCAATGACCCGTGTGTTAATTTATGAAGTTTTCTTTTAAAGAAAAACTAACGAGCAAGCATAAGAATGTTTAAGCAAAACGTAGTATGCGAGAATGCGAAGATACACTTTTAGATGCATAAGGAAGGTATGTCGAGCGCAAGATGAGTCTATCATGGAAAGTTGTAAGAACGGTTCATGGAATAGTAGGTAAGTAGTAGTCAAGCTGTTCTCTTTGAGTTAAGCTTGCTCGGAAACAAGTGACAGGATAGTATTGATATGACAAGAGGTAAGTTTACCTTAAGATTTAACCTTACAGGCAAAGGGTAGCGCAAGGTTGTAGAGTAGGTTGCAACATAAAAGACCTTGAGAATAGTTCAAGGAGATAGAAATGTAATGATAGAAAGAGTGTGAAGTTTACTCGTCTCAACGGATTAAAGTATTGGTTAAAGCCAACCGGTGGGAATCAGAGTAGTGCAACAGAAGTTAATCAGTTAAGTTGTGAACAGTAACCATGGAACATGGAATTTTGTAATAAGAATCTTCTTGAAGAATGTTCGAGATAGTAATACCATTTCAGTGAAAAGTATTATGAGGCAAACGAGGAGTTCTCGTTATGTTAAGTAAGTATAGATGCTTATACAACCAGTATTGATTAAGGTAAAAGTTTAAAGAATGTATCTTCACTCAAGTAAGATGAGAAAGACTAGAGTTACCACAGATGAAGGAATCGGGTTGCCTAATTGGTAATGACGAATGCGTAGAAGAGCTATTGGTTAGTCAGAAAGAGTATGTGCTATGATAAGGAAGTCCGGTTTATCAGATGTGTACCATGAAGTGCATACCCTCTTATACCATACTTCTCAAGTGATAACGATACTTGCTAGGATAATGTCAAGTCATGATGTTATAACTTTAAAGTTAATATTGGTAATAAGGAACTTGGGAACGATTTTGTTTAAAAAAAAATAAGAAATTTTTTCATTGTTGAAACTGATGAGGTGCGTCGTAAGCGAGCAAACTCACTTAAGATGTACAGACTTCAGGACCAACTAGTTAGAGACAAGTTTGGGGGCGAGATGAACACCTTTTTCAAAATATAGAGACTCGTCCTGTGGTTCTGCAGTATTATAGACTCGGTTTTAAAGTGATATTTTTTTTAAGTCATATATCTAATCGTTCCAAGAACCTATGTACCAATGTTTAGAGATTTCTAGAAGTAAATGCTAGACCGAGTACTGTTATTAACTAACAAGAAGCGGTATTTGAGAAGTATGCAAATACTATGGAAAATAAGGTTTATGTAAAAACGGCAGTGTCCGTGTGATATCAATAGCATACGGGATGCACGTAATTTAGTTAAGAATGTTCAAGTGCAAGTGCAAATGGTTTTAGTAGGGAGTTTCAAGAGTATGTGAACCGCTAGATAGGATAATAGATTGTCAGATGAATTAGAGTAGTTAATTTCACTTCTTCATGCCAAGCTAGACAAGTTACCCATGAATTGCAGTACAGGGAGATTATGAAGAGATAGAAAGGTTCCTTAAGACTATGATTAAAGATGAGTAGAATCATCAAGATAAGTAGCATCAGTAAGAAGCATAAATCGCAATGTGCGGTAAGAAAGATTATGTATGCATGATAAGATGTATACATGGAAGTTGTATAGATGCAAGTAAGCACTGCAGGGCAAACCTGGATTTCAATTAAACCCCAGTTTAAAGGCAAATCCTGAGTGTTATAGTTAAAGAAGGTTACTTATATAAATGATTAATACAAAGTGGGAAATTTATGGATCCGAGACAACTAAATTCACTTATAGCAGAGGTGTGTTCGTAAACGTGATGTTCTAAGATAGTTCTGTGATTTTGAAAAGATATTAAGAATGAAGAGACTATATTCGTTTATGCGGAATAAGAAAGAGGATGAGTTACATGTTTGGATGAGGAAAGTATGCTTCGAGCTCTTTAGAATAAGTATACTCAGACCTTTTTATAACCGAAGCCAAAGAAGGCAGGTTTTAGATGCAATAATCGATAGATGATCTTTAAATTTTGAGGACGAAATTTCTTTAAGGGGGTAGAGTGTAATATCCCGCTTATCAGTAATGGAATATTACCCATCAGACGCGTCAGAGGACAAATGTTCATGGAAAGTAAAGGTAATGGAAATGTCTATAAATGGCATAAGTCAGGTATGAGCTAGATATCAGAGATTAAGTGTTACAGAACGTCAACTACGACGGAAGATGTTTTTATGAAATATCAGTCAAGCAGGGGTTTATGTATCAGTGTCAGGTTAAGCGCGACCAAGACGAAGGGCATTTAAGTAAACTCGCACAAGGGAGTATATAAGTGATTTTGGGGGTGGAAACCTCATAATTTCTTCTTCTTTCTCTCTCTAGGTTTTGAGAGAAAGAATTCTCTCCTCCTTCTCTCTAAGATGTCGCCCATCTCTCCCTCTCCAATCCATCCAAGGCTTTCCAAATCATGCAATTGGTAACCAATCAAGAATCATAGAAGCTTCAAGGACAAGAAACAACAAAGAGAAAGGATTGAGTAAGGGTTCTTGGCTTAGGGTTTGAACTTGGGAAAGCTTGGAACTTGAGGAATCACAAGGAATATGTTAGGTGAGTTCTTAGATAGAACCTACCTTGGGTTTATGTGCTTAATTTTGCAAGGAAATCATGACTTTAGTAAAGTTTAGAGAAATATGATTTTTAGTACCCTAGCCTTGATCTTGTGTTGTACACGTTAATATTGCCATAAAAGGTGTTTTATAATGATATATAAGTTGTTGGATGTTCATAGCGCATTGCAGGATCGATTGGGACGAGTTTTGGGTCAAAAATTGCAGATTTGGTACCACAGACCCGAAGAACCACGCTATTAGCGAAATCTACGCTAATATCGAAATTCTTCAGGATGAGCCACGCCCCAGGTGAGCTATTGGTGCAGCTCTCTGGTTTTGGCCAATATGCTTTTGGCTTGTTGGTCCATCCTTGGGTCGGTGGTGCATTCCATAACCTTTCTTTCATCGTTTTATAACTTTGTAACCCCAAAACAACATCTAGGCAATGCACATAACATCAAATGATCCTCGAATCAAGAATCATGGTAATCTTAACATGTACAACAAGAATGGCACGAGAGAGTTTTAGCCGAATACTCGGGTAGAAATGAACTAAGAAATGGATTAAAGTAAAGCCTTGACATAGCTTGTCAAGAACTAGAATAGTTAGTAAAGAAGTAGAATGCTATGCATTAGTGATATGCTTGATAAGTCGCAGAGTAATATAGAGTATTATTTTCGCATAGGAGCTAAGTGCCATACGAGTATGGCAAGACGTGAATCGATTAGATATCTATTCACGGAATAAGTTAAGCAAGTATATTTTACCTCTAGTTGGATCGTATAGGAATTCGAGGTAAAAGAGATAGCAGGTATAAATTTAATACTCATACATTATTAGACTCAAACTTTATTAAAGTTGTGAAGTGATTAGATATCTATTCACATAGAAAGCTAAACAAGACGTAGGTGTCGTGTCTCTTGTGATCCACACTAGGTTGGACATAAGGGGTTTCCACTAGGTGAAACGGGGTTAGCCGTAAGGAACCCGCACGCCACTGAGGGAGTGCCGTTGGTTATACCTTAGATAGGTTCCATCGGTTAGATAGGGATTGTGCTCGGGTTTACTCCACCCCGGGGCTCTCCGTAAAATGAACTCAGATAGTATTTGTTTGTTACACGCTAACTTTATCAATGAATCTGACTATGCATAATTATTAGACATGTTTATGTTATGTCATAGAGCCTTGACGTAGATCGTCAAGAATTAGTAGAGCCTTGGCGTAGATCGTCAAGAACTAGTATGATAGCAAGATAAGGTATGTTGTTAGACAAAATGTAAGTATGCATAGAGCAATAGAGAAAGTTATGCCGATGACGATCTTAGTTTCCCCTGATCGTCCGGTTTAGAATTGTGTCATGATTATGTTATGTTTAGGCCTCGATGCGTAGAGCGTAATCTTGGCAAAGAGGTCGTAGATTCCCCTTAACCGCCATGACACATATAGGAAGTGAAGCCTATAACATGTGAGAAAAGACTATGACGAGTCTAGCATGCACTACCGTCTGGGAAACATGACCACACACGTATAATCAACCGCCAGGTTGTATTTTAGACACGTGGTGACCGTAGGTTTTCCCCGAAGTTACCCATAGCCTAGGATTTAGGGGAACTCACTGAGACATTATGTCTCATCCCAATCCTTATTTGTTTCTGATAAACAGGTTGGATGGCGAGCTAGTAGCCGAATGGATATATCAGCAAGTGTTCGTTCGTACCCGCTGCAGGATGATATGGATATGCAAGGACACATTCATCATATTTTAGAAAAGTTGAGTTACTTTAATATTTTACGAACGCACATTGTTGTATAAGATATTCATTGTGAGTATTTATGTTGTAAATTTTTAATGTATCCAGTACTAAATAAACGCACATGCTAGACTTTCTAGATACGTCTAGTATGGGTGTTACATAGCTCAATTGGTAGTGGGAATGCATTGAAGTAGTACTTAACCCCAGGTGCTATGTTCGATTCCCACGGAAGGCAAAAACACTACTATAGGGGGGAGTAGTGATTAAGCTTGTGAGTAACAGTGCCGGGGGGTACAGTGCCTAGCCGGGACCCGCCTGGGCTGTTACACCTACCGAATGCCGTTATTTAAGATTGTTGGTGTTACCTCTACCAAATTGAAGTATTCGGTTGCGTTTGCCTTCTTTCCTTTGAACAAGAGAATAAGTTTACTTGGGCACTTGAGATGTTGGTTGGTCTTTTGAACTCAAAACTCAACATGCCTAAAGTGATTGTCACCGATAGGGACACCACTTTGATGAATGACGTTGCCAAAGTTCTCCATAAAACAGACCATATACTTTGCTATTTTCATATTGAGAAGAATGACAAATCTAAGTGCATCACGGATTGTAGAGTCAAAGCCAAGCCTTCGGAAGCAAAAGTTGTTGATAAATATGTGAAGGAAGCGAATGATGAGAAACATTGTGAGAATGTTAAGAAAACAGCGAGGGCTTGGAGAGATGTGGTTGACTCTCCTACAAAGAATTCATATGCAATTGCATGGTTGAAATTCAAAGATGAGGTATGCAGACCATTTCCAATGTTTGTTAAATATGTTGAAACCATAGTTTTGCCCCTTAAGAAGCATTTTGTGAGGGCATGGACGAATAAATACTTGCATCTAGAGTGTAGAACCACCAACATTGTTGAATCGGCTCATGCACAATTGAAAAGATATTTGAGGAGTGGTGTGGGAGATTTGGCATCACGTTGGGATGAAATTGACAAAATGTTGAAAAACCAGTTAGGTGAGATACAAGGAAGTTTTGGGAGGAACATAACTGTCATGGTACAAAAATACAAAAAAAAAACAAATTATTCTCTGAGTTGGAGGGGTATGTCTCTAAAGCCTCTTTGGGTTTCCTTGATGAAGAATTACAATGCTCTAGGACATTCGGTTTTACTAAAGAAGATTGTGGTTGTGTGCAAATGACAACGTTCGAGTTCCCTTGTGCTTGTATTATTGCCGAGAAGAGAAAGAAAAAATTGCCTATTCTTTTGGATGAAATACACCCTCATTAGCAAAGGTTAAGTGTAATTGGACAAGAGGTTGATGCACATTTTTCCGTTACGGATGAATGAATCGCCATTTAAGAACGTCTCAAGAGGGCCCCCTTACAAGATAAAACTCCACATCAAAGAAAAGTTGTCCAAGACACCAAAACTAAGATGTGCTTCTTTTCTCACTTTCACATTCTTTTGCACATCTTAAAAGTCACAAATTAACTATATCATTTGTCAAAAATTCCATGTTTTACTGCATGAATCGATTCATACATGTAGTGAATCGACCTAAAAAATCATTTGATGCGTATCAATCTTTATAGCTTCTCCATTTCTCAGATTTTCATATAGTGGTCTGAATCGATTCACTCATTTAGTGAATCGATTCAGTTAGTTGTTTTGGCTCGAAATTTTGCTCTTCCTTGCCTTTACTATATAAACTCTTCTCCTCATAACTTTCAAATTATTGAATCATTTGCAACTATTCTCTCTAAGTCTCAAAAACTCATTGCACATAAATTATTCAAGATTAAACACTTTTTTTTAGAATCACTTTGTACATTGAGTCATATTGATTTGCTAGGATGCTAGTAGGGATTGTAAGTTGGTCAAGGAAATTGATTGGGCTTAATCAAGGTTCTAAAGTGAAGTGAATAATCTCATTCCACCTCCAAAGGACTTGGGGGTCTTTCTATCTGTTCTTGAAGTCAAAAGGGATTCGTTTACCGGACGTAGCATCGAAGACTTGAGTTAAGAGTTCGAACGGGTGCATGAGTAATCAAGGATTCGAAGATTCAAGGAGCACCAAATTTAAAGGTTATTTGAGGTTTGGGGGAGTGTTTGCATAGGTGTTGAAGAATTAGGTTTAATTTCAAGGAACTCTTGTAAACACATTGTATTCAACATTTGTTACTTAGTGGATGACCTTGGTGAAGGTGTACTTCATCAAGAAGGGTAGACGTAGCTCTAGCGAGGACGAGAAAGAGCGAACTAGTATAAAAATATCGATGATATCTCTCTTTCCCCATCCTCTTTACTTTTCATTATTGCATGTGATTAATTGAAAAATTGTTAGGACTATTGCTTTTATTGATCTAAGTTGTTTTTCATCAAAAGTTAATCTCATTCGTTGAATTAGGTTTATATAATTTGCTTAGATCAATAGAGTGCTAGTTCTATTCAATTACTCAATTTTATATGCATTGTGTTTTTAATTTGCTTAGTGATTTTGTTCATATAGGTTTGGTTTGAAATTGTCTAAAAGTTTTTTAAATTGTTCAAGGTTCATTAAAGTTTGATTGAATATAAGATTTGTGTCATGAATCTCTTAATTCAAGATTGAATCTTATAGCACATATTTTTATCCTTTTGTTTATTGTAGTGATTGTTCGCGCACGATTCCAATAGTCGATTTCATTAAACTCAATTTTTATTAATTCCGGAAAAACTTTTCAAAAAGCTATTCACCCCCCCCCCCTAGCTTACAATCTTGTTGGCCACATAGACCAACAAACGCCGGAAGGGTTCGACCTTAAAGGCACCCATTCTTTTTTCTTAGTTATAACTGTCGATTTCCCTTTATCAATATTCACCGGAGGCTCTTTATTTTCCTTCCTTGGATACAACCAACGGCAGCTAGTTACATTATGTCCAAGGTTCTGACAGTGCGTGCAAAATTCCAGAATCCATTCATAAATCACCTCAAGAGGAAAGGAGAAACCCTCCCGTTTGACCAATATCTCATAGAACAACTTAGATAAATCCATATAAACTAAAATTCTAGCGTAGTGTCTGTATAATCTTTTCGATGTTGCATTTTCAATCACCAGCGGTGTGCCAACCGCGCTTGCGATTGCCCGGAGTGTTCTTTCCATCCAGTATTCTTGCGGAAGTTCCATTAAGCGAATCCAAACTTGGGCGTGCGTGTTTTTCTGTTTATGCATATTGAAATCACGTGTCCTGTAACTTGGGCGTGCTTGGATGATTTGGATGTAAGGGATAATTTGACTATTGAGACTTGACCAGTTAGGATTGAGGATCGGGAAGTCAAGCGTTTGAGAGGCAAAGAGATAGTTTTGGTGAAGGTGATTTGCAGGCTGTTTGAAATTGATAGCCATTTAATTAACTTCGGAGACTAGCTCGTACTATCAGTGTTTGTATGCAAGATTAAAATGTCCTTTCATTAACTATATATGGCATTCACAATTCAAAGTAATAGAGAGAAACATGTTGAATCCACACTACTTACTAATCAAATTCATTAATTATGAATGCACAGTGATCTCACATGTATTGACATTACGAGACCCTGTTGTTTTTGGCATACCATTCGTTTTGTTTTTTTGTTGCCAATTGCCTTTGCTGCTATGTTAATTTTTAAGTTGGTGCAATGGGCTTCAAGAAAGATATACAACTATGATCAAATAAATTAAGTCTCTAATAATGTCTTTTTTTTTTTTTTTAATTTGATTACAGTGGCGTGTAAGGGCTAGAAGTCATGTATATATATTTTTATGTTCCTGTGTGTTTCAATTTAAATGCCATGGCCCTTTTTATCTTTGAATTGAACTCCATGGTTCAAAAAGAGATAACAATTAATGGTGGTTCTTATTTAGATTGTTGGCTGGAGCTGTCCCTATTCTCTTTAATGAAAACCAAGTATTTTAATTGGCCGAAAGAGATACCAATATTAAGATTAATAATTGATATCAATCTATTTGATTAGTTTTGGAATGCAAACCATTTGTTGATGTGAAAATGTCAAAATAGACGAACTCTGCCAAACTTGAGTTTTATGATTCCATAACCTGTAAATGACTTTTTATTCATGATGATGTGATATAATAAGAATGAATCTATGATGATTGGTTGTTTAAGATGATGAATAACATTGTGTGCTTAGTTATCAGTCTTTGTTGTGAAATATGAACTTAAAACGATAATGTTTCCTTAATGTGAAAGATGTTGATTAAGATGACGATTCTTTTGGTGATTTTGATTTGATTATATAATGGTGACTCTTGTTTGAATTGTGACTTGTTGATTGTGTGGATTGTAAAACTTGATAATGCATATGGTGTTGATTTAGAAAGAATGTAATTGGAGGTGTACTTTTACATTGTTTGGGTGATTATATAGTTGGTGTTAGGTGCATTGTCGAGTCTTACTTGAAGTACATGTATCATGATCATATTAAGTCATATGAGAAATATAAAAGTAGGTGTACTTTTACATAGGTGAAATATGTAACACACTACTTCTAATAAGCGGTAAAACGCGCGAATATACGAATATATTCTAGAAATAGATGCTACGTCATCAAAACGAAAACAAATCACACATGTACAAATTATCAAGTTTCATAATACAAATTATCAAGTTTCATAACATAGCAGCGGAACATATATATAAACCATATGCATAACATCTCCAAATCTCATGATAATAAATACATCTCTCGATCTCAGATACAATAAATATCTCCACTCCAAAACAACATAATCAAATTAGAATCCAGCATGCAAGTACTACCCTAGATCAGAGCTCTAATCTAGACACTTGTACATAAAAAGAGGAACTCCGCTCCTCGGAAACATCAAGCACACAGTCTAAGCATCCTGCACTCCATCTATCCGTTCATACGGAAAGGTAGGTGGTAAACCACTGAGGGTTAGCATTACATCATCATAATCCATAGTAGAATTAACAAGAACATTGGGAATGAAAGATATATTCAAGAACGATGAATAACAAATCATACATGTACTCACAAGTATTCACAACATTCATATCATTCAAGATCATTCAATATCATCATTCCAAGTTCATATCAACAAGTGTATCATACACACATCACAATTTCAACCATGTCAATTAACAATTAACAAATTCAATCATCATGCATAGCTCAAATGCATTTCAATTCACCAACAATGTATGCAATGTCTCTAGACTCATCTAGATGCATGTGGTACCAAGTCTCCTCCAAGGTCGTCACCTCCGATGCAACAAAAACATCGTAATCCCCTCAATTGGATATAAAATCCGCCACCATCAGTCATGAATGCATGAACATATGACTCGACTACAATGCATATGTTCACACAAGCAATAATCACCTCACATCGCCAACATTTAGTATATATGCAATCGACAAAAATCACCACCACTTGACATATATACAAGCAACAATATTATCTTCTTCACATAGTTCACCATTAACAACCAATACTTCCTATAATTCGGGTAAGGAAGACAAATACACAAAAATATGATATATAATATTATCATCATCCAACATCCACTCACAAGTCTATAATTAATCATAGGAATCCATTTACAAAAGGGTTTATCATTCAAAGGAACTTTAAAACAAGTTTGCACAAGTTCGTCTCATATTTCACAACTTTGAATATATAGGAAGTTATGAACCAAAACCAATTAACCAGCTCAATTGCCTATGCCATGTGTTCTCACAAGTCACATATGTGTGCAGTAGAGGTTACATAAGCATTTCATCGGCCACATGTGAAGAATTCCCAAAATCACGAGATTCATCTCACTTTTGCCACTTTTCCAAAATTATAAGTTTCCAAAACAAAATGAGTAATTAATCCATGGAACCAGTTGTAATCATCATTAAAAATCATATAAACATTATTCAAGTATAATCCCACTTAGTTTCCTTGAAAAGAATCAAGTTCCGGAAAGTCCGTGTTCTCGACTATTTTCAAGTTTCAAGCTCAATCTTTCAAAATCATTCCAATTCGATTCAAATGTTACTCCAGTAGGATTATAGATGCAAACAGTGTTTATAGAGGTTGAAAGAAGTGTTAGAAAATGTTCGGAAGGGTCCTAAGGTTCACGGAACAAAAATCAAAAATTGATGTACAGGACCCAGCACGCTTAAGCGTCCGCCGCACGCTTAAGCGTCCTAAACACCGTAGCTCAGTGTTTGCACGCTTTCAGCACACTGGCAGCACGCTTGCTGCTCGCTTAAGCGTGGTGAGCATGCTTAAGCGTCCTCCTTCAGTCTGTCAAAAACCAGTTACGGGTTTCACCCCAATTCAT